>NW_026623293.1:495946-794841 GCF_030028575.1 Malurus melanocephalus
CATAATACATATGGTTTGGTTGGGTGAATTTTTTTAACAGAGAGAAGGAAGTATGGCACACATCTTGGTTAAGTATGTCCAGGAGCACATCACACATTTGAACTTGCATGGCCCTGCACTTAGGTTGGTTTCAAAGGTCATTAGATTGAAACATTATACATTTTTAATACACTTGGCAGTATTTTCCTTAGCTGAACAGGAGGTGCCTGTATATTGATTCCATTTCTTCCTACCACCATTTTTCATACTGCATGGATTGACATGATTYCTGGAGCTCAGTGGCAATGCACACTGGAGTGAGTTAGAGCCAGGCCTGCACTGGTTTTGCTAAAGCAAATTTTGTGTGCAGTTGTAGAGGCTGTTCTTTCTTGATATGTTGAYTACATGTTACAGGTGGTTTATAAATTTGGAATATTTCAGCACTACTGACTTAAAAGGCTCACTGCATCCAAATTGGCATCTTGACATTTGATGTAATTATGTTGGGAGTTTATCCTGGAGGGCTTTGTTAAGGACTGGAATACTTTGTTACAGACTATGATAAAATCAAAACTGTTTTACCATATCAGATTACAGGCTTGGATTTATCTCCTTAGATTCAGACATCTMCATCTGAGTGGGTCAGCCAGGCTCCCTTTGTAAGTGGGAAGAAGAAGCTGTTTCTTTCAGCATGTGGTTCATCACCTTGGACCAAATGAGAGATTTAAGTCAGGACTGCATCCTAGATTTCTGTCTTTCTCTCCACTGATGATAAAAGAAGTCCTGACAACTAGAGCAGGTGTGGATGCATGAGATTGTGAGATTTTGCCCCTACCCTACTGCTCTTCACTATTTCTAGACATTGCTGGATTGCTCTTCACCTTCTGAAGTCACTACACATAGTTTCTCTTATTTTTAAACATTATTCTCAAAATGCTCATCTTGCTGCCTTATTTTTGCTGTTTAAAGTATTTGTGCTGTTGGAAGAACTGAGGGGTTTTGTTTTTTTTCTCAGCTTTTAGAAAAACCATAGCAGTTAAGATTCCAGAGATGGTCTTTATTCCTGGATGACTTCCTCTCATTGATTATCTAAATAAATAATTGCAGTTACATTGTTACATACATGGGAAATAGCCAGCATTTTTCTTTTCCTAGATTTGAAGTAACTAAATTTAAATTATTGTAAATTGTTGTTTTGTGCGTAATCTCTACATTTTCCTTGCTACTGGCTTTTCTTTAAAGGATAGAAATTAATAAACATAAATTTTGAAAAGCCATTTCATAGCAACTTTTCTGCAATAATAAGCAAGGAAGTTAAAATACTCTCAGCATAATGTTACTAACTATTTGCCTTGACATACCAGGGTAAGTAACTTTAAACTTGATGTTTTATGCAAACTGCTATTATTATAGAGACGAGTTTGTCAGAGACAAGCTATGCTAATACTGAAAAGGTACAATGAGTTTATGAGATTCCTTTCTGTACTTTCTTAAAAGGTCCTGTAAAACCTCTTTGTTACAGAACAAGATTTAATGCTGTCTGAGGATCTGATCTTTGATCCTTGAGGAAACTGATCTAGAGGGCACTTCCTTTAGATACTGAGATCTCTTAAATGCTATATGTTAAAAGGGGATTATCTTCGAGGAATTTAAGTGCTGTGGGCTGTGTTTATATGGGCTATTTGCAGTGTTTTGCCACCATTTTAGATGTCAATTTTTGTGTATACAAGCACRGTCATGCAGAAAAACCTTTAGGCAACATTAAATACACAAACAAGATGTGCATATAAAAAAGCTTTGTTTTATTATTATTTAGAAAACAGAGTTTTCGTAGTGGGAGAAAGAAGATTGATGACAGGAGTTGGCATTGAACAGAAGCATCTGCATGTTCCTGGAGAAATTTTGACATCTGTGCTTTGCTTTCATTCTTTTCRGCAAATGTTCATATTTGCTGAAAAAATGATTATAAGCAGCTAGGMAGAGAGAATAAAATTGGTGATAATAGTAGTGCTCCAACAGAGGGGATGTACCTCCTAGAAGATGATGCTACATTTCAATTTTTTCTTATGCTGCTTTAAGGGAAAACAAAAAAAACCAGTCTGGCAATAATTTCATTTTTGCACAGGAAAATATAATTTTTTTTTTTCTCTCCTTGTTTAAATTTAACATTTAAATAAGAGTTCAAGTACTATGTMTGTCTAGCACAGAATAATATACAGTGCTTTTTCCTTTTTATACTGGCTTCTTAGTCTGATTGAGGTATTGCAAACAGACAAATACATAAAGCCTATTCCTTGGCTAGGCTCTGGTGCCATGGTTGTGCTAACTTAAATAAGACATGCCTGTTGAGAGACAGTAGGTCCTACTCTAGGGTATTTTACCTGATTGCCTAGATTTCAGAGAATACTGTGTTGTTATGCATCCCTGAGAAATGCTCCTTTTAGAGCTATTAGTGTAAAGTAATTGCCTGTTTAAGACTGATAAAGGATCATCTGGGTATAATGTAATACGTCATTTCCAGTTAATATTTAATCATTTAATAACGAAGTGCTCTTAAATGTTTAACCAGGAAAGGAAAATCTTCCCTCCCAGGCTGGCATGCACAGTATCTGTCAGAAGCAGAAGAGCCACACCTCTAGAGATGAAATTTAAAAACCTACCCCGCCCCTCATTTTTAACGACTGGATTCTCCCCACCCTTTGTGTAGACTCGACTACATCTTTTTAGTTCAGTTCACAAAACACATATGTGCACTTAATACTTGTTTTGATGTTTTGACTTAAGAGAATTGGTGTCTCTTGGGTTTCTTCAGACTGCACAGTCCTGTTTACATGAGAAAAATATTCTTTCTGTTGCTACTTCTGAAAAAAAAAATGATGTGGACATATTTCATGTTWAAAAAAAAAACMAACMAAMMAAAAAAMCCCATGAAAAATAGGAAGGAAAGTGCTGTTTCCTAACMCAAGATAGCTGATATGTGAAGGATTGAGTGGTTGGTGTACACCAAATTTTTTTCCATCTGTTCTGCTCCAGTCTTTAGGAATTTCTTTCTGTAAAGCTTCTTAAAAACTTAAATTAAATTTAGTTAAATACAATTTTGTTCGCTGATACTGAACTGTAAAGTCAGGTACTTCAAGGGCTCATATACAGTATTCAGTGAAATCTTCACGTATTTCTTCTGTCTTGCCACAATTTATCTTTTATCTGGATAAAAGTTGAATATGTAAACTTCAGCATATATAATCAGAGTGATCCAGTTTGGAATGTTACAGTGTTCTGAAAAACTTCTGGAAGAGATATATAAATAGAATTCAGTCCTAAGAAACATCTTTCATTTTACTTTAATGACTCCTGGGAAAATGCTCCAACTTTTTGTATTTTTTGACACTGTCAACTGATCTTCGTTCGGTTATTTCTTGACATAAATGTACCATTCTGTTGCTTCTTTGCCGTGGGCCTTGTCAGATTTTTATGAATGTCCAATACAGTGCCAGGATTTTTTTCTTCATGGAAGCTGTTCTAGAACTGCTTTTATGGGATGCTGRATTTGTGTGCTGTTTTATATCCTACACAAGCTGCCTCTCTGCATGCTTAGTAAGCTTTATAACATCTTTGCTCTCCTTAAAACTCCTTAAAATACTTTTTCACTTTTACTCTCCTTAAAATACTTTTTCACCCATTCAAGAAAGCATGGAAAATGTCCTTAACTTTATTTGTTGATGGTATGGTACTTCATAGTTGCAATCAAACAGAGATGAAATTCATCGGTTAAATACCATAACAATTAGGCTTCAACATAATTGTGCTGGATCAATAGGTCCCAGATACTGTGTCAATTGCAATTAGGATTTTTCAGTTAATGGACATGTCAGATAAAATCCTTTTTTGATTGTAGAAGGTGAGTTAGATTTACTTAAGTGTATTACAAACCTATCACATTGGAATTCAATCTGAATTTATTCCTGTGAAGTGTGTTTAAATCAGATTTTCAAAGTTTGGAAGAAATTACCATATGTGTTTGTCTTAGATGAAGAATATATAATTTCATTTCAAATAGTAAGGTAATTAAATAATGAGTYCTAATTTGGGTGCTGAGAAATCTCTTTTCAAGAGTCACTACTCACAGTAMTTTTAGACTAAGTAACATAGTCTTCTGAGGTTTGTCCTAAAGTAGGATATGAGACGTCTTCCAACTCAGATTTGTCCTGAAATATATTTATTCCTATTTACTCTTGCCATAAATTCTTCTTCCCTGTGGCCTGAAAGCTTGAAATCTTTCCTTCATTCTTCAGTTTTTAAAAAGGCAGAGTCTTCAACATGTTGCTATACATATTCAGAAAYGCTCTTTGATGCATTTTTGTCCTAAGATAATAATTGTCTGTCTGTTGCTTTTTGTTTGGGTTTTATTTGTGAGTGTTGAGTTTCCCCCATAACAAAATCAAAGTTTAATTGACACATACCTGTAGTGTTTCTTCTGCTATAATGGATATGATATGAGTCCCACTTTCTCTTASTTACCTGACAAATAAATGAAATTAAGAGCACAAGGTCCCCACCACACARAGTGTCTAGTGAAAGGTGTGGTGGCCTCATTCATAAAATTAGGAAGTAAATACTACCTCTTAAATAGCTGGAACAGTTATGTTCAGATTTTGTCTTTATCTTCATTGTATGAGTTGTCCAATCTTAAGTATCAACCTGCACAAAAAGCCAGCAGTGAATGACACAAGTGCTGACTGTTTCTATTTGGAGAAAGAATTTTTAGCTACCTGGTTCCACAAAATATCTGGCTGTCTGGCATCTGGTAGAATATATATCTGTGTTTTCAGGTGCACTACAACGTTGGCAAAAACCTGGCTGACAAAGGAAATCAAAGTGCTGCAATCAAATACTACCGAGAAGCTGTAAGGTATTAGAAATTTTACTGCTTTAATGATCTGTCCTAAAATTGCTTTCATGTTTAACACGAAGAAAATGCTYAGGTATTCATTTTCATGTTCTGCAGCATTGCAGAGCTAGCAATTTGCATATATTAATACATGTCCATACATAATAATAATCTCTTAAATTTTAAATTTTAGGTTGAATCCAAAGTATGTACATGCCATGAACAACCTTGGAAATATTCTGAAAGAAAGAAATGAGCTCCATGAAGCGGAGGAGTTGCTGTCCTTAGCTGTRCAAATACAGTATGTTTAGAGCAATGCTAAGCGGTGTTTTGCACCAGCTGAGCCAAAATGATACAATAGGGTCTTGTGTTTCAAACACTTAATTGTCCTCTCTCGGTGCTTTTTCCCAATTTGCTCAGACCTGATTTYGCTGCTGCATGGATGAATCTAGGAATAGTACAGAACAGTTTAAGAAGGTTTGAAGAGGCAGAGCAAAGCTACTGGACAGCAATTAAACACAGAAAAAAATATCCAGATTGTTACTACAATTTAGGGCGGTTGGTAAGTGCTTTTGAATAAATGATAACTGTGACTGGAATCTGTGTGTCTCTGTGTGTATTTCTATAGATAGATAGGTAGATTTATATAATTCTGCTCTGYTGTTACAAGCTGATAGTTATCCCAGTTTGCTTATATTGTAGTTTAGTTTTTTATTGTATAAAGAAGTATAAACAAAAATACATATTATTTTTCTCCCAAAAGATATTATTAATCATTTTCCAATATTAGACTGTTTTGCATTCATTAGAATATTGTTAACTAGTAGAACTGTGCCGAAAAATTCAAATGAGATTCTTGGAAATATGTACATTAAATATTTACAAATTCTCTTGTGTAGATTCCTCAATTCTATGCTGCTTTTTCTCTATTTTATTGRTGTATGCATATTTGAAGACAAGCCTCTCTCCCAGAGAAAAGTATCTTCCATACTACAAGAGTATTTTTTACATTTTTTATTTTTGCCTAGAAAAATCCTACTAGAAAGGAGCAAGACATTAACCACTCTTCAGTGTCTTTAGTGCATGATAGGAAAGTAAAGCAAATAATAGCAAAATTACCAGACTTTTTTTCTTTTAGTATGCAGATTTGAATCGCCATATAGATGCATTGAATGCATGGAGGAATGCTACAGTCCTGAAACCAGAGCACAGTTTGGCTTGGAACAATATGATAATATTGCTTGATAACACAGGTAAAAGCCTATCTGAAGGTTTTAATGAATGATTAATTGCCTAGAAAAACTTACAGCTTTATTAGTATTTGTCTAGAAGGGTCTCTACCTTTTCTCTTGCTTCCCAGACACTCTCTAGTAATATAAGAATGCCTTCTGACTCAGTGATTTTAAAGCATCACTTGAAATCCAGCCCATAAACTGAATTTCCGATACTTACTTGAAATGCCATCAATGTGCAAGCATGTTTGCATAAGATTAAATTCCAGAAGGTTTAAATCTGCTTGTTATTGAATCATTGTTGTTCTTCTGATGGTGTTATCTGCTGAAAACAAAATTAAGAACTATTGTCTTAATTTGCAGGAGTTTACAGTTGTGTGTGTGTGTGATACCTGGTTTTCTTTAAAAGCTTATGCAATCAGCTATTTGTAAAATAAGTATGCTTGCAGCATGAAAAGTAACTAATAAGGCTGTGTTGAAACATGCCTTCTCTTTTTCCACCATCTGGGCTCACAGGCAATCTAGCTCAAGCAGAAGCAGTTGGAAGAGAAGCCCTGGAATTGATACCTAATGATCATTCCCTTATGTTTTCCTTGGCAAATGTACTGGGGAAATCACAAAAATATAAGGTAGGTAACTAGAGCTTTCTGACTGTAGGGTTTTGGGTGGGTTTAGTTGGGTTTTTTCCCCTAATTAAACTCTATCTATGTTTTTTGTAGAAACGGTTTGAGATCAGTATGGACTATGACTTAGATAATCAGGTTTCAGTGCCCCTTTGTGTCACAGTGTTGGTGTGTGATCCTGGCCTGAGTTAATCCCTCCTTATTTTAGATGCCTGGGTTATAAATGTTGCTGCCCTATACTATGTCAATGGTCAGTGTAGAGAAATAGGCTCTTGAGCACACTAGAGGGCAGTTAGGGTCTTGTGTTGCTTCACTGCTGAGGGAGAGAGCCTGCATTGAATTAGAGACCTTGTTTCAGGAACTCAGATGGGACAGGCTAGTCCTTTTTCTATGTATTCTGTGAATAGATAGATAGAGAAATAGATAAGAATTCTAACCTTTTTTGCCTCGGACACTATGGAAAATATACAGGTTTGCTAATCCTGGAGTGAGGATGGGATATGTGCGTGATCTCAGAATACTGTGGGACAAAGTCTGTACATTGAGCAATGTATYGAACTTTCTGTTGGATGCAATGGACCAGCCTGTGAGTGGTGCCTCAGCATTAGCTACATGCATATGCAAATAGTAAATGTAATGAAACTGATGAGAAATACTTGTTTTTCAAAGGGAATTGTATGAGCTGACAGAGAATAAATCATACACATTTAATATAGTTAGTTGTTTAAACTGACTCTACAGTCAGTGATTTATGTATGTGACAGGGCAAATTAATAATCAACTTCTTGGTGTTCCTCAGAAAAACATCATATACTGAATCTTGGCTTCTAAGARGTTTGATGTCTTTTTGATAGAAATAATGTTAGCAGTACTGAAGGAACATTCTCATTTATATACAAAGCAAGAAGATTTTATGATATGAAACTTGACCAGAGGAAATTGCCTAAATTGCACGAAGGAAGGTTTAGATTAGATATTAGGAAATTTTTTTTTTTTTTTTTCACAAAAGGGATTTTAAAATATTGGACCAGATTACCCAGGGAAGTGGTAGAGTCACCATTCCTGGAAGTGTTAAAAAAATATGTGGATATGGCACTTGAGGACATGGTTTAATGGTGACCTGCTGGTGGTGCTGGGTTGACAGTTGAACCTCATGATCTTAAAGGTCTTTTCCAACTTTARTGATTCCATGAKTCTCAAAATAGATGCATTTGTCCAGCAGTTAATGTGGCCACTTAAATTTCTACAGTATTGTTCAGCTGTGGAGTCCTGACCTGTCCACATGTGAAGCCAGGGCCTGCGACAGCCCAGCACTTGCTTTTGTTTGTGTCACTGATGCTGTTAAACACCCCGTTACTGGGTTTCTATACTGGCTGGGTTTTTTTCCTTTACACTCTAATTCTTATCTCTCTCCACCTGAGACTGATATAAAATAGATCTTCTGGTTACTTTTACAAAGTTTGAGAAGCATACAAATTAACATCCAGAATGCATAAGGTATGAGATTATGGAGGAGGTAATTGCAAGGATTATTTTGGTGAGTCATGACTGTGAAAGAATAGAGGATTTTATAGTCGTTTATCAGGAAGAATATGTAGCATGACAGAATAAAGAGCATTTATAATGAAATAAAGTAGAAAAAATAAGTTGAAAACAAGCTGGAAAACTTTTCCAGGTATGGGAGAGACAAGTCTGTCTTAGTGGATTTAAAAAATAAAATAGAGGATAGCAATTTTGATTGTCAGCCCTGAAAGGTCATTATTCTACAGGAGAACATGTTAGAGACAAAGTAGAAATAAGAGTAGGGGAAAGTGCAGCTTTTAAGTCCACATTCTGAAAAAAGCAAAATGAATAGTGAAAAAAGCAGAGAGCCAATGACTGTTATAATAGTTCAGTATGGAGTAGTAGATTTGTGCAGAACAGAAAGTTGAACTAGTCACTTAAAACTGATGGCTTATAACAGGGAGGGCACATTAAGGGAATTGGAAAGTGGGCTCACTTACAAAGGTTCTGATCTCAGCAGCTGTATTTCATATTGCCTGGAAAGAGGAGATACAGATATGTTTGTAATGGGAGAATGCTTACTGACAAAAAAAAAAAGCATGAAAAAATCAGATTTCTTGTCCACCCTCTCACCATTTTAAAATAGATAAGTGGATGGCTCTTCAAGGTTTTTTTTTTAATGGAATTGGAGGGGAGGAGCGGGGGATGGAGTCTGTCAAGGTGATGGAGGTAATTTTCAGAGTGCTGCCTGGCTGTGTCTGATGTGCTGTATAACCTCAGGCATTTAATTTATTAGGTTACTCCTTATGTGTCTGTATAAAAGTTGCTACTACATTGGCTCTGTTGCTGCAAAGGAAAATTTGTTCTGGGGTTTTTTGTTATCTCTTATTTTAAAAGACATTGAGTCAAAAAGGTTTTATTATGTTGTGAGAGATTTCCTTCCAATAAACACACAACATTCTCCTTCAGTTTCAAATGCACTTTGATTTTCAGCAGAAGATAGGTTGTCTACATCACAAAAAAAGCCCTTTATTTTTTGTTTTTATCTGCTGATGAATGATTTATTGTTTCAGAAAGAAAARCACATAAAGGATGAGCTGTTTCTGTGGTTTTGTTTGGGTTTTTTAATTAACATCTGTTACACCAAGTTAGATTCTCCTTTAAATGCTTGTTCTTATCTCAGTAGATGAAGAACCAAGCTATCTTTAGTTCTTTGAAAATATGTGTGCTGTATTTTTGTTATGTATACATCTATGCTTTTTCTGTAAAAAGTGCAATAAATTGAAACCATTCAGCATTTTTGTATTTGAAATAAAGCCAGASTACAATTTTGTGGCCTTGGCAGCAGATGGAATGCAGTGTGCTTACCCCAAGCCTTTGCTATATGAAGCCTGCAAGTTTCTTGGCAACACTTAAAGATTTGGCAAGATGCAGTGATTTGAAATATCACTGATGGACTGGAATGTATATTTACTCCATATATCCACRGTAATATGAATATGATGCAGTTTAAATAACCTTTAATCAACCAGTATGCTTCTACTAGCTGCTGAGCAAAGTAATGGTGATAAAAATATTCTGAGCATGTCATTGAAGATGTATGGTAATGGCAGCCAGCTCTTGAATATCTTATTTCATTAAATTTGCTGGAAGCGCACTGCACGTGTCATCCCACTGTGCTTCAGCAGTGAAAGGATGCAAGTCTGTGTGTTAGTGCTTCTCCTCTGTGTACGTGGCAACTTTTAGGCATGATTGAGTTAAATGGTCAGCATATCTTTCACTTTGGYTGCTGTTAACATTCCCAGTGAAGAAAACAGACATTTACTTACTAGGACAAAAATACTAAAATTTGGAGTGGGAAAAGAATACAGCTTCATGGGACTTAAAATTATTACATGCTTCCAGGTGCCACTCTGCTGTTGATTTTTAGGATTGGAGAGTTGTATGAAAAGAAGAGATTATCTCACACCACTTGCTAAATTATTAAATATGTGACTGAGAAACATGGAAATTGTGGAAAAATTTTTCCTGGAAATGACACCAGAGGTCATCTAGTCCAACCCCTAACCACACCAGACCTAGTTCCAGTTGAATCTTTAATATCTCTATGGCTAGATAGTCTAAAACCTCACTGGACAGCATCTTTCAGTGCTTGACCAACTTCATAATAAAAAAACTGATGTTTCCTTTAACTGGAATTTCTCGTATGCCAGCTTGCATCCATTATGTCTCATCAATCTCACAGTCATGTGAGAAGAGTCTGTTTCCATCTTCTCTGTATTATCTCATCAGGTAGTTGTAGGCAGCACATCTTCTCTCYTGAAGGCTGAAAAGATCCCCTTCTCTCTCAGCTGTTCCTTGCATGTCGTGTGCTCCAGCCCTGACCCCTCTTGGTGGCTTTCTGCAGGACTCACTGAAGTGTCTGTGTCCTTCTTGTAATGGACTCCCCCAGCCTGAGCACATACTCCGAGTGTGGTCTCAGAAGTGCTAACAGAGGAAATCACATGGCTACCAGAGGTCCATGCCAGACTCAGCCATTCTGTGGTTCCTGCTAATCTGTTTCTCTGCCCTTCCCAGGTCCCTCAAAATAGCAGTTCATCCCTCCAGTGTATTTCTCACTCCCTCCTCTAGGCTGCTATCTGAGAAGTTTCGAAACTGCATTCAGTCCCATCATGTGAAATATGAATGAAGTCACCAAATAGTACGAGTTTCAAAAAGACCAATGCATCCAGGAACTTTAATAGTCTGGGTTTGAGAATGCTGGAGCAACTGCTTATGCCATAGGAAAGCAATGYTAAAACTTGCACTATGGAGTTATTTACTCTCTAAATTTGCAGACGTCTTGTTGCCTTGTTAACTCCTATCCAAGTATTCCTTCTCCTGAAACAAAATCAGAGTCACTGACTGTTGTTGGAAGGGACCTCTGGAGATCAGCTTATCCAAGCCCCCTGCTAGAGCAGGTTCCCCTAGAGCAGGTTGCACAGAATTGCAGGTTTTGAATATCTCCAGGGAAAGACACTCCACAACCTCTCTGGTCAGTCTGTTCCAGTGCTCTGCCATCTGCACAGTGAAGAAGTTCTGCCTCATGTTCAGGTGGAACTTCCTGTGCAYCAGTTCCTGCCCGTTGCCTCTTGTGCTGTTGCATGGCAGGACTGAGAAGAGCCAGGATCCATCCTTTTGGCACCCTCCCTTCAGATACTTACAGACATTGAGGTCCCCTCTCAGTGATCTTTTCTTGAGGCTGAACAGGCCCAACTSCTTCTGCATTTCCTCATAAGAGATGCTCCAGTCCCCTTATCATATCTGTGGGCCTCCACTGGACTAGCTCTGAGAACCCTGGGGTTTRTAATTTCCTTGACCTGTGGAGATGAAGGCACTTTCTGCATGAGTCTCTCCTGGCTTGAGGATGGCAGCCTCAGCTGTGCACRGCAATGCTTTTAGTTTGGGTTTGAATTTGGACATATGGGGAGGCTCTTAAGTCACTCAAAGTTGAGTGACTCAGTCTTGACATCAGAAATTTATTTTTCCCTGAAGGGACTCTTACAGAGAGTTATTTCATGCTTGACATGAGAAGACAGTGAAACCAAAAATCTGGCTGACAGGTTTTCTTTTTCAGTAGAGCCTGTGTTATGTTTTAAGCAGTAAAAGCTTAGCACAAAGGAAAGGACTTTTCTCCATGTTACTGTTCTCACATACCTCAGACACCAAGTATGTGCATTCAGACAGAAGCCTACCACATTGAGGTAATTTTATCTTCAGGTCATTTGCATTGAAACCAAATGAGTAATTTTCCCTAAAGCACAGCACAGCATAGAAATCTATGTAAAATTTGCTGTCAAGTATCTAAACTTGCATGTCAGCAAGTAAATATRCTCCATTTGGATTGGGGGTGTGTAACTTAATTTTAACTTCTGCAGGAAATACGCTTTGGGAAAAAAGATGTCTATATTAGCAGCTAGTTTAGAAAAATAGAATTGTTTTAATTAGAGAATAAATGTAGCAGTGAATTATTCTCTGACTATTTGGTCAGGGAGCTGAGGTTTTCTAAAAACTACTCAGATATCAAGAGTTTTAAGGGTACACACTGCAAGTGTAATATAGAGACGATAACTGGTGAGGAAAATAGGAAGGATGTTGCATGGCCTGACATGATTTGCCATGATTTTTTAAGTGAAAGGTACTCAGCTACTCTTCATTGGGGACCAGCTGAAACATCTGTTTRAAAAGGACTTACTGGAATGCCCCTATTTTTAATGCCAGAACTACTTTAAAAGGAAAGGTTTGCTTAGATACTGAATTATATTATCCTTAACTTGATTGCATAAGTAGGGAAAACTTCAGCAGGTAATGTGTGAAAATACTATAATTATAAAAGAAAAAGGTACTTTAGGTAAAGAGTTTTGCAGACTTCACTAGTGCTAAAAAATAACAGCAGCCTATGAAAGCATGACACTTATTTGAAACATTATTAGTGTTTTGAGGAGGCTGTAGCCACCTGAGCTACAGGATCAGGCAAGCTCATAATATTTATATGGTCATATAACATAGATATGGCATAGTTTAGGAGGGTTTTTAATTACAATGGTGGGTAAATTTGGCATTGTTTTATATATATGAGAATGGACTTTCCTGACATCTTGTTATTTTAAATTATTCAGGAATCTGAAGCTTTGTTTCTCAAGGCAATTAAAGCCAATCCAAATGCTGCCAGTTATCACGGTAATTTGGGTAAGAACCTTTCTAACTCTTATCAGCTSTATTGTTTATTTGCTTCATATTCATTGTGTTTAAAAAGAAAAAGCAATCTTTTGAGCCTTCTTCCTGCTGGGCAGATTTCTATTTTACTTTCTAGAAGAACTGCCAGCCAGAAGAACAGGGCACTAAAACCAGAAAAGCTGTCACACAATATGACAGATCAAGAGGGCTGCACAATCCAGCCCAGAGGTAGCTGCACTTTAGTGTCTGCAAATTGGTTCATTTATGCTATGCTTGTAACCCGCAATGAGCTCACCAGATAAGAGCTGCCATTTATGGCTCCATTGTAATTCATTCCTTCATCATTCCCATGCCAGTTCTGCTCCCAGGCTTTGCTCCTGCATTTGGCAACAGAACAAGCAGCTACTGTGCCACCAGCCAGTGACAGACCCTCACTGGAAACAAATACTTCARTGTTGTTTTCCAAGTGATTGGCAAGATTGTACGTTATTCAACAATATTGCTAATGAAATTCCCCATTGATGTTCCAGCTGTGCTTTATCATCGCTGGGGAAACCTTGACTTAGCGAAGAAGCACTATGAAGTCTCTCTGAAGCTTGATCCTACGGCACCYGGAACCAAGGAAAACTACAGCCTCTTAAGAAGAAAACTGGAGCAGTTGCAAAAGAAAGGCGGTGCCTGATGTTCCTTTTCAGGTTGCCCGTGCATGCTGTTTACGACTACTGTTACATGGGTACTTTTGACCATGTACTGAATTCTGTCCTCATTCTCAAAAGCAACACCACCAGCACCCGCACACTTGAATGTCCAGTTTTGCCCTCCTACAGATCCTAACATTTCAGCTTGAGGGATCATTTTATTTTTACTTGAACTGCTTTTAAAGTCCATTAGAACATTTTTATAGCAATGCAGATGGAATTTCACAGCATACACTTGAAATTTGATATCTTCATCTGACTTTTTAGTAGCAGGATGAATAGCAGGAGGCAGTTTTATTTCTGAAAGTGATACTTAAAAGTGCAATTTCCTGTTTAAATCCTGATCTTTTCAAGTATGAAAAATATCTGTCCACTTCAGTTTTATTACTGCCTTCCAGTGCCAGTCCTGCAGAGCCAGTGTGGAAGAATGAATTCTCTCCAGCACGTCAGTCTGCTCATATAATTTGAGTTACACCCTTATGCTCATTTCTGTCTCTAGCCTGTGAAGAGTCAGATTTGTACAGGAGAAAATAATGGGCAAGGATTTGACCATAAATGTTTTTCAGCCAGTGGTATTCTTAAGTGTAGAAAATACTTTTAGATGAAGATGGAGATTTTAGCACGCAGCCAAGGGAAAAGACAGTGAGGCAGCATAGGAGCCAGGTCAAGTTTCTGTTCTAGCAGGGAGCATCATCAGGCACAGACAACATGGGCAACAAGACAGAATTGCTTTAGCTCCTGCAGCAGGTCAGTGGTCTAAATACAGTATAGTGTCTGTAGGAGATAATTGCTGTGTTCTCAGACAATTCAGTGCTTTCTGGTTAAGGACATTACACCTTTCAGCTCCTCTGTTGCTGGGGAATAAAGAGATAATTTCTGTGGAAAAGCAACTGTGCAGAAGACCTGACCTTGGCTGTTGATCTGTTACCTGGAAGAACTTGGCTTCACCTTTGTCTCCAGTGGCTCATGTGTTTGCTGAAGAGGCAGATAAATAAGCATAGYTGTTAATGCATAAACTGAGTGCATCAATATGGGATGATTCAGAGGTGGTTTATGTTGATACTGTGTTACATCTCAAAAGGGGCTATGCTTTAATACACATTTGAACTCTGGCTGTCCAGAGTTGTTTGTCATGTGCTAATATTTGCACTCCTGCTTCAGGAAGTAGTTGCATGTCTGTTTATTTACTGGTGGTTGGGTTTTCTGGGTTTGTTTTGGGGGGGGGGGGGTTTGAGATGTTTGTTTTTGTTTGTTTCTTTGTTTAAGATTGGAAGTTTGCTATTGGATATGAAAACTGGGGAACTTCACCTGTCTTTTCATATTCCTTCTTTCTTGCCGACCATATCCCCTGGGASAAATTGATCAGCACAGTATTTGCAGCTATCCTAATTTGTCCATCRATTATTGTGAGACTGTTAACCGTTTTCCACATACAACTCATGTTTGCGTGGAACCACTTCAAGTATTGGGGAAATTCCTGCCATAGGACAGGATGTTGTRTGATGTTCTTATCTAACCACCATATAAACATTCTACATCTATAACATGTTTAGAATCTCCCCATAGGCTACTTTTACATTATGAATTTGCTTGGAAATGACAGTTGTTGCAAGAACTGGGTGTGTCTACAGAATATACTGTAATACTGCAGAGCTACCAAAGCATCCTGACAAAGCAAGCTTGGGTACTGCAAGTCATGCAGTACTTTAATGTAATATTTTTTGCCAGATCTAGCCAGCAAGGCTGTGGAAGTGTGGTGCTGTCCACAAATTTGGCTTTGAATGAACTAATATGGCTACATTATACCTCATGTGGCCATACTGGTTTTAGTCAAGGTGCCAGAGGCAGGTATGCTYCTCTTGTGCAAATACAGCTTGTTTCTCAGCAAGGCTAGTTAGTTCACATGTTCATATTTGTTGCARTTGTTTCCATTTCTTCTGGTTTCTGGACAAAATTTTCAGAAACTTGTTTCTGAATATGATATAAGCATGTTCTTTGCCAAGAATCTGGTGAGCAGAACTCTGCACCAGTATGGCTAAAAATCTTCCAATGACCAGCATAGCTTAGTACCAACTTTTGTATCTGAAAGGTGCTGACATAGATACACCCTTCAGTACAAACAGTAGGCTCTTACGGGTTTTCTGCTGTTCATCAGATATGGAGAACACGTAGCTTCCTCAGTCATGAGGAATTAAAGAGTTGGGATCTGGCTGGATGAGTTAATTTATAGCAGAAGATAAATGTGTTTAATATAATTAGGTCTTTTCTGTATATTTGGAATATGACATCCTGAATTTAAATTATTATCCTCATCATAAAGCCCAATGTGGTTTTYCCTGTTGCTTTCCATATCAGCTTTAAAGACATCCACTAGATCAATATTTTKTATGGGGTATGAATTCTTTCTAGGTCATTATAAACCAAAGTTGTAGAAATTCCTCTGTGGAAATCCTTTTACTTAAGTCTTAGATGGAAGAGACAGACAAACAAATTTGKTGTTTTGTTAGAATTTGAAAGCAATGTTTACTCTTCAGTACAGATGACATCATTTCTTTTTAATTAGCTTTCTGGCTACCTGTATATATTTTTGTCAGTGTTTATTTGTTTTATATAATATTCAATGCTATAAAAATTCAATGTGATTACCTGTGTGATGGTAATATGAAACATACCCATATGTCTGAGTGTAATGTTGAGGCAGAATTGTGTTCAAAAGATGACTGCTTTTGTAATAAAAATTTCCTTAAGACTTTCAAGAATACTAAATATTTTTTTACTTTATTTTCAGAAATATTTTGGAAGTGCAAACAATGCAGTGRCTTTTATTAAAATGGTTATAATGTTAATCTTTTTATTGTTTTTTCATACYTCATAACTGACTCCTGGAATAGTGCAGAACACTCAACTTCAAAGAAAAAAAGGTGAAGAAAAAGTGGGCTTGTACATAACTGTAGTTACAAATATTGTTTGTCTTTCCAGTGTGCTGGATTTTTTTTCCCCTTGCTAATTACAGAAGATTAAAATTTCCTTATCAGCTGAGCTTTTGGATTCTCTAGAGAAATTAAGAAGCCTTTTTTCTTCTTTTTTTTTTTTTTTTTTGAAAGATTACTTGTGCAAATACAGTTCTGAGAAGAGAAATATGGAATGATTTAATGCACAGAATGGAGTCAGAAAAATAGTCACAGTGACTGCTATGGATGTTAGTCTTTTTTCACCAAAAACTTCCAGTGGAGTTCCCTAATTGTGCGTTTCTCTTGTGTCTAGACCAATGCCATGTACATGAAGTTTCCTGTTATTTAATTTCATATTTAGTATTTAAAMTTCAGAGATGTGTATGTGGTTATGGGCATTGAGAAATAAAAGTCTATAATACTTTTATATGGTTTGTTAAAAATATTGGGCCTATTCACTGGGAACTTTTTCCTTCATATTTGAGATACCTGTATCTGAACTATTCAGCCTAGTTTCATCATCCTAGGTTCTCTGTATAGTCACTGGGGAAAAAAGCCTCTGTTGGATGTGAGTATCTACTTGAAGGAGATACTCATCTTCACTAACTTCAAAGGGTAACTAAGATGATCAGCTCATACACATGAAGAAAAATCTCACTGCTCCTTTCAATTGAAGTAATCCCATACACCTTTAGCATTCTCATACATTACTGGCACCAATAATGGTAAAAGACTGGCATTGAAGCAAACTGGCGGGTACTTGCCTTGAGAGTCAGAGAGTAACTGAATGAAGGACTGAGAGAAGACAAATTAAGTTTGATAAATTTACMTGACTGATAAAGCACTGAACATCAAATCCCTGTGTATGAAAACAGAACATTCATGTCCAGTTCRATTCATTGCTAGCTTGTCTGTGTTTCTGTAATAAACAGTAATAACTTCTTACTGAATTGATTTTTGGTCTTTAACTCTTATTTTAAAAAGCAACTGTAAATTTGCAACAGTGAGATTTTTTTTTTAAGTTCCAGTTGCTATTTCAAGCTGCAGCTGTTAGAATGTTAAATGTGATAGCATAGTGTGTTTCAGTATCATGAGGGGTTTTTATTTCAATATTTTGATATTTATTTGCTGGTTCCTGCCTATGTCCCATATTTCATGTGAGCATTGGTACATTCACATACCTGTCGTTACATGTAGATTCCCATGTGCTTTTTGACTTGGTCTTTCACTGAACAGTGCTTCCTTCCACAGCTCTTGTGTCTACCAAATGTGTTTATGAGGGCACGTTTAACTCAAAAAGACCGAAATTTGTTAGAAACAAAGGTGAGATCACATGGCTGGACTGAGGTGATGTAAATGCTGAGGGAGCCAAACTTGTGTCATGGAACACCATAAGCAGCAGATGCCACTAGTAAAGGGCACCTCAGACTCTGTGCTGGGCTCCACAATCCTGTGACATGGTTGTACATAAGTGTAATGTTACAAACACRGCAACTTGGACCCTGTGCTTTAAAGAAAAAGGACCATATAGCTCTCCGAGGAAGAGGAGACTGCTGCATGGACTATCGAGCACTGGAAGACTGATTAATTTGTATTAGAAAGCTGCACTGCAGTGTTGTGGTATGGGTGTTCTGTGTGTGCCAGTGATTATACATGCCAAGTGGTTCAGGGCTTTTTAAAATAAATATTTTTGTTAGGAAAGATCCCTGCAGGTACTGAAATTGGTAGCTTGCGATTTCTGAGCTGAACTTTTTAAATGTAGCATTAATTTAGATTGCCAATGGTATGTTCCAATTTATTTTCAGCTGAGCAGGAAGCAAATACATTTGTAATGAAGCCATGAAATAAATCTGCATTTTGCTATCTTTTTTTTTTTTTTTTTTTTTTAGATTTGTGACAATGGTGTTTATTTTTGTAACAAGTTTTTGAATCAGGATTCTCCTACAAGCTAGGAAGAAAACCTAATGGGCCTGGCAGACTAGTAGTGGGACATAAAAAGGGAGACATTCTTCCTCTTATCATAATAGTTCAAAATCTTGATTTAGCACGAGTGTATTGATGTTAAATGTGTGTGCCCAAACAAAAAACAGCAGTACTTGAAGAAAGCGATAGAATACTTAACTGATTAATTCAGCAACTAAAACGATAAAATACAGAAAGCAAGAGCTACTGCCTCAAATGCTGAGCAATCTTCTCTGCCAAAATCAGATTTGTTACCTGGTGTGCAATGAGCCAATAATGACACACTTGAGAGAGAAACCGATTATTTATTTTAGAGTTGCACAGTGCTGAGTTGCTCAGTGGTATTGAACAAATCACGCACACCAACGATCAAAATTGTTTACTATTTATACATTTTAGTAAACAAAGGAATTAGTGTTCATTGGCTACAAGTTGCATAGTTCCCTTATTAACTGGYGTTCTGTTTTTTATCGGTTAACGATTCTTGCTTCTCAYGCTAATTAGTCCCATGGTCAGTCAYTCTCTTAGGGGTCGGTGGATTTTCTTGTGTTGGTGGTCCATGAGCGGGTGGTCACAGTCTCCCCCTGCTGGAATTATCTTTAACCGAGTAAGAGCTGATGGCAGCAGTTGCTGGGTTGGATTTATTAGTTTCTTCTCTGTTTTGGGACTTCTGCCAGCTGTCTTCATGGCCCATAGATTCTGCATTCTTTGAGTCCACTATCAGTGGTACGTCCTTCTTCACAAACTTTGTTAACCTTMCCCTAAGTCTGAGATCACTGAAGCRTGTCAAGCCCTAAAYCCTAACAAGGCAATTCTACCAAGTAATTTGTTTTTCTARCACCTGGACATGACTTAGAGCTTGCTTACTAGCTGTTATTTGTTTCATTGATTGAATTCTTYTTCTTGTTGATGAGGCTTAAAATTATGCAAAGAGGAAACATCAAAGAACATTCTTTCTTAAAAAAAWTTTTACATATTCCACATTTTGCAACAATCCTACCCAGTATTAGAGGTGGGATAGAATTATCCAGTGGTAATTGGGAAAGAAAGTGAATAGTCTATAATAGATGCAAACTGGCTTCCACTCAGTAACTAGTTAAGGAAGAGGGACTGATATAAAAGTTTTACCTCCTCTCCTGATAACCAGGATACAGAACAGTGCTTGTATGGTCCAGAGAGAATCAGAATATCCTGAGTTGAAAGGGATCAATGGGGATCATCCAAGTTCAACTCCTGGCCCTGCACAGGGCCATCCCCAAGAGTCACACCATGTGCTTGAGAGTGTTGTCCAAACACTTAAACTTTGTCAGGCTGATGCTCTGACCACTTCCCTGGGGAGCCTGTTCTACGGCTCAACCATCCTTTGGTTGAGAAACCTTTTTTTCTAGAACCCAACATAAAGCTTCCCTGACATAACTATACAGCCTCAGGCCATTCCCTTGGGTTCTATCACTGGTCACTGGAGAAGAGAGATCAGTGTCTGCCCCTCTGCTTCCCCTTATGAGAAAACTGCACTGCAATGAGGTTTCCTCTCAGTCTCCYCCAAGCTGAACAGACTGCTCCTCACACGGCTTCTCCTCTAGAACCTTCCCCATCTCCAGAGCCCTCCTTTGGACACACTCTGATAGTTTAATATCTTTCTTATACTGTGGCACCCAAAACTGCACACAATATTCAAGGTGAGGCTGCCCCAGGTCAAAGCAGAGTGGGACAATCCCCTCCCTTGCCCCTGGCGATGCTGTCCCTGATGCTCCCAGGACAGGGYTGGCTCTCCTGGCTGCCAGGGCACAATGACTCACATTCAACTTGCCATTGAGCAGGACCCCCAGGTCCCTTTCCACAGCACCGGTAAAAAGGGTATCTCACTCTTATTCCTCCCACCAATGCATACACTTTAAAGTCATTTTACTGTGTAGAACCTTCACATCCTTTGCTAAAGGACAGACTGATCCCTACGGACCCAGCTTAAGGGAGTCTTCGGCTGGGAACTGGAAGCTGCCTGCAAAGGCAGTGAACTGAAAGGCACTTGGCACCCTCCAAGTTTRAAACTCCTGCTTCAGCAGGCTCAAGATCAATCTGTGCCTGCAGCCAAAATCCCTTCCCACAGAGTGGTCAACAGCATTTATAAAGTAATAAGAGGTTTTTTTTAAGGTTCTCTCAAAGCCAGATTGGCTGCCAGCAGTTGCACCGCACGTTCGTCGCGGCCTCCAGGAGGCGAGGCCCCGGCGCCGGGTTTGGGGAGCAGCTCTTCCCGGGAGCGCCGGGTTTCGGGAGCAGCTTTTCCCGGGAGCGCCGGGTTTCGGGAGCAGCTTTTCCCGGGAGCGCCGGGTTTCGGGAGCAGCTTTTCCCGGGAGCGCCGGGCGCTGCTCCTGCTTTGGCAGCGGCGCGGGGTGTCCCGCTCTCCGGGCCCTGGGCCCGGCAGCCGCTGCTCCCGCCAAGCACGACCCGTCCCTCTGGCAGCCGCGGCGGCTGCGGCCAACAACCCCGGCTCACCCCCGGCTCACCCCCGCGCTGCCCCGGCCGCAGGGGAGGGAGCCCGGGCAGGCACCGCCCCAAGGCCCGCTCCGCCCCGCCGCCTATTCCCCGGAGAGGCGCCCCGGGACGGGCAGAAGGCGGAGGCCGCAGGCGGGAACGGAGATAGCAGCAGCTCTGGCGAGTGAGTGCCCCGGAAAGCGCCGGGCAGAGCGGAGGCGTGGCGGCCCGGTCCGCCCTGCCCTCGCCACACGTGATGCGCCGCGGGGAAGCGCTGAGGGGAAGCGCTGAGGGGAAACGGAGGTGCCGGCACGGGCTGGGGAGGGCCGGCGGCGGCCCAGGGTGGTGCGRYACCGGCGGGGAGCTCCCTGCGGCGGCCCAGGGTGGTGCGGCACCGGCGGGGAGCTCCCTGCGGCGGCCCAGGGTGGTGCAGTACCGGCGGGGAGCTCCCTGGGACCGCGGGCCGCGCTGCCGAACACACGTGGGAGGTGGCTCGGCCCGGCCCGGCCCTGCTCTGCCCTGCTGTGCCGGCGGCGGGGACACTGCGGGCGGTCAGGGCTCCCGGCCGGGACACTGGTACCCTTAGGACGAGGGCACAGCAGCGCCTCAGTGTGCATCGGGGATACAGCCCAGGGCAGGGACAGCTGTCTCTGGCGCTGGACCGGCYGAGGGGGTGATCACCTTGCGGTCTCCAGGTGCTCAAGCGCCTTTTCCAAACAGAAGTGTTTGTTCATTATGATCCAGATTTAGTAACATACCTTTGCCCTTGTAATGGGTTAGTGGCGTGGGTTTGAAGAGCCAATAYCTAAACTAGAGGGAAAAGAGAAAGGAAAGGAAGTAGTTCAGGTGTCATACATGCAGAGTTAGGGGAAGATGCCCCTGCCCGTGACAGGGGTTGAAAATAGATGATTTAAGGTCCCTTCCAAATCAAACCATTCCATGACGGAATATACTTAAAAGATAACATTTCAGGGCACTTATCCTTCTGCCTGCATTGCTTGTACCAGAATGTTTGGGAAGGGGTCTTATTTTTTTTTTTTTTAATCATCCTCGGGATTTTATTTTTGCTGTACTTTTGTCTCCCACCTGTTCTGTATCCTTTTCCCTTACAGAGTTATATRCGCCTTTTGGTTTGGGGTTAAGGTTCATTTAGTTTTATCTGTGTTAATTCCAGACAATTAACTTCCTTATTTTTTTGCTTCAGGAATTTTTTAATTTGCTGGTTCTGTAATTTTTGCCATGCTTTGAAAATACCAAGTTTGGAACTTCTGTAGAGCTTAACATACAGATTAGAGGCACAACTGTAAATATCACCATGACCAAGTTGTTTCATGTAGAAGTCTCTGAGGAATGGACTTGTTTTATGTAGTCTCTAGTTTAAGCAGGCAGTCAACCTGGAAAAGCAATTTCTTGACAATTAAAGTTGTTCATTGTGTGACAAAGGCCATTAAGAGAGCCTTTAGATTTCACATCTCTGAACAAAAAATGGGCACATTTTCATCATTCTCTCTTCCTCTGAAGAAAAACTGTAAAAACCTAGACTGCCTCCAAAGTATATTTATCTTTAGCTGGCATTCGTCTTCTGTGCTTGCTCCATCATAGTTATCAAAGTCATATGAACACTAACATGTCTTGTTACCTAAGTGTAGAACAGCTTTTTCTTGCCATGGTTAAATAAAAACTAAACAGAACACATGTCTCTTTTAATATCTGTCTCGAAACCTGAATTGTCAAGGATATTGCATGTTAAGAAAAAAAAATGGCCTTTCTATGCATTGCTAATGTTTTTAAATCTGCACCCAACTGCTGACAAATATTCACTACTTGATATGTGCATCACACTACATTTTCCTTGGGTTCTTGCAGCCTGTTTGCTCCTCACTTTACAAATTACCATGGTTTTCTGCCATCAGCTTTGCRTGCAAGTTTCTTTGAGCTTGTTCATGAGTTTGTTTTGAGACCACTGGAATATTGAACAGAGCTTCACTCCATCACAGAAGAGAGTGTGTCATATTGTTGGTACGTGTCGTGCCATCTACTCCTTATAGGTTTTCTTTTTGGTGACTATACATATGATCAGTTTTCCGTTGCTCATTTTCTCCTATCATTCAGAGCAGAAATACTGCTTGGAGTGCTTTATTTACTGCAATGTCTCCTTTTCATCCCATAGAAAGGATCACCGTGTCAGTTCATGCTTTCCTTGGCTGATTTTTGACATGGAAGTCTAGTTGCCTCTGGAGAGTAGGGGTCACAAGCCAGGCCTGGTTTGCACCAGACATCCTGCTGTCTCTGCCACCCACTGTTCTGTGAGCAAAGCCTCTTCTCTTGGAAAGTGTCATCTAGCATTGGCTCTAGCCCTGCTCTGAGTGGGAGGATGGGCTAGGTGACCTTCAAAGGTCCCATCCTACCAATATTGCTCCAAGTCTGTCTGTACATTCTCATAACTCCCAACAGTAACCTAACTGTCCATTTTAAAAGAAGTTTCCTCTTGAAAATGACTTTTATCTGACTGCTGATGAAACTACAGTTTTTGCCAGTTCTCCTGCTCTTTTTCATGTGGTTGATTGTGTTTGTCTTGGGAGACTTCAGAGAAATGAGGTTATGTTACTGTCTGATCTACACTGTAAATGTGCAAGTCTAGGTAGGTACAGGCACAAAGGTGTAGGTGTAGTCATGGGGGTGTCTTGAAGTGAAATAAGAGAATAAATTCCACAGGTATGTTGTGGCATTTTTCTTCTGCTATTAGCTCTGGTACACTTCTACTTTCTGATGGATTAGCCAAGTTATTTTGCTGTGTAACCATAAACACTATTAATAGTTGTTTTTGGTAGAAGAAAAATAGACTACATTTCACTGTAGTTTTTGTCATTTGTTTTTTGGAGCAATGCCCTTTTCTATTTCTATTCAAGTCTTGTATGTTTCTCACACTGGAAAAGTTCTTCAAACTTGAAACTGGTCAAATAATTTTCATAACAYCTTTGATTTATGTAGAATTGATTGTGAAACTTGAATGACATTTTAAGTAACATGAACTGCTAAAGCAGAGAGCATGTGCTGTAACAGAATGTATTTTCAATATGAACTGATGCCACCTTTTGTTCTCTCATCTTTCAATAGATTTTTTTTGTAGTATTCTGACAGAAAGGGTAAGTATTATGTAGATAATTGCATAAGATATAGGGGAAATACATGGACCCAGACATGTCATTGAGTGAGCAAATGTAATACCCTTTTCATTCTGTCTCTTTAAAGAGAATGCTTAATACTTTTCTTCTTTATAAATTGAGCTGTTCRGGCAGTAGTAAATCACTATTCTTAACCCAAAATCCGTAGCTCTCCAGAATTTTCTGTTCTTTTGCACTCCAAAGGTTTAATTACATTTTATGGACCATATCAGATAYAGCTCTCTTTTTCCCACTTCCAATTAATGTTAAAGAAGGACAGACTGTACCAGGATAATATCATGTCCTATTGATTTATCATTATGGTACTGTTCAAGAATAGCCTTTACATTAAGATCCTTGGCCACTGTGATTTCTTTTAAGTGTGTCAGCTGTTTGCTCTTAACATCTTGAGAAAATAYATTCAATATCCCTGTCACTTCTGATTTCTGTGTCTTACAAGAAACCTTTTTTCCTTCCGAATTRCCTACATAACCACCTCTCTCTGCAGCATTTTGACTGTAAATTGCTCATGACCTTTACTAACAGCCAGAGTTACCACTGTATTGCTGACATTCTGACAGAAGTTCTTGGTCACATAAAATTGCCTTTTCTCATCCTTTCCCTCAAGCATTGCTTTTTTCCCAGTGCTGTGTGTTGCTACTAACTGAAAGGGAGATCACCCTGCCTATGCCATTCAGCTGTGCTAGACTACCTGTATTAGGACAATGCTGCAACTTGAAAAATATGTGCTATCAACTAATACCAGAGTAATTGCAAGTTTCTTTATCCTCTTTCTCTCCCCTCATTTTGTCTAGGTTGTTGCAGCCCACAACTTTTATCACAGTAAAATTCAGGTTGGAAGGGACCTGGGGAGTCACTCATCCAACCTCCTTACTCAAAGCAGGGTTGTCTGTGTGGCCAGACCAAGTGCTCAGCATTTTATCCAACATGTCTTGAAAACCTATAGGCACAGAGACTTCACAACCCCTCTGGGCAGCTTGCTTCAATTTTTGACTGTATCATGAGAACCCTTTTCCTACGATCAAGTTGGGGTCTCTCTTGTTTATACCTAGCTTTTCTACGCTGACATGCACTGCTGTGAAGAGTCTGGCTGTGTTTCCAGATAACCTCCTCACAAGTACGGGAAGACTGCTGTTAGGTCRATCAAAAACTCTTCTCAAGTTGAATAGGCTGTTTCCTCTGCTGCTTTTCACAGGGCAAGTACTTTTGCCCCATGGCTGTCTGAATGCACTGCAGTTTGTCTGTATTTTTTCTTGTTTTGGGCTCCAAAATGAGTGCAGTGCTGCAGGTGTGGTCTAGTCAGTGTCAAGTAAAGGGAGATCATCACTCCCCTTAATCTGCTGATTGTGTTCCCTTAATACAGTGCAGGCTGCTTGCTGCCTTGGCTGCTCGCTTTGTTCAGCAATGTGTATTCATGAGTTCGAGGTGCTCATGAAGGGTGTGCAAGGTAAATTGAGACATCCGAGGAGACATGGATCGCAAACTGCATCATCTTGACTGCTGTACTGCCTTTCTGTCCAAGTCTTGGCTCCAACAGCAGTCAGGGTTGTTGCTTTCCTATTAGTGAGGAAGCAGATGCAGATAGTAATTTCTTATCAACTGTCTACAAGTCTTGCTGTTTACTTACATGTTCCACAACTATCAGGAATGCTTGTTGGCATTATGTTACTTTCTGGTAAAAGCATCATGCACAATTTCAGTAGTATTTTGAAATGGTGGTATAAAAGACTTCTCTCTTCTCCAAAAGACTTCTTACAGCTGATCTGGTCTCAAATCTTCTACTGTTTCTTGTATCTCYGTATCTAGACCTGTTTAGCCTGGAGAAGAGACATCTAAGAGAGGACTTCATCAATGTCTGTAAGTGTTGAAGGGAGGGTGCCAAGAGGATGAGACCAGCCTCTGCTCAGTGGTGCTGTGCAATAGGACAAAAGAGGCAAAGGGCAGATTCTGGTGCACAGGAAATTCCACSTGAACGTGAGGYGGAACTTTGTTACTGTGCAGGTGACTAAGCACTAGAACAGATTGCCCAGAGAGGTTGTCTCACTGTCATTGCACTCAAAAACCAGGATGCAATTCTTTAAAAGGTGCCCTAGKATAGCCCTSCTTGAGCAGGGAKRTGAGACCTGGTAACCCACTGTGTTCCCTTCCAATTTGACCCATTCTGTGATATCCTGTGTTTCAACCTGTACCCCTTCTGCCACCTGTCACTTTGCATCTCGGGAACTAAAGGTTGTCCATGCATCTAGTGAAATATGTCAGTTAATTTTGGTGAGCAGACCAGTTTGTGTACAGGACTTCCAATAACTAAAGTTTTAGTGTTTCCACTGACACACGGTACTGATAAGAATCATGAGTTTGTACCTCTATTGTCCCCCGCCTTTAATTTTCTTCCTCAGATGACAGACTTGAATTGGAAATGTGAGTTTCGTTTGTAGTTGCTGACAAGAGATGCAACTCACATCTCTTAAGACCAACTGGTGAAGCCTGAGTGACCAGCCTAGATTGCAAACTGTAGGAAATTACAGTGAGGTGAATGCTAGCCTCTGGCTCATCAGAAGCTATTAATAGCATTCTTTCTGAATTCTTTTAATTGAACCCAAGTGTTTGTTGTTTAATTTGCACGTTAAACATGCTAAGGTATGGACGCTGAATTTKATCACTAAAATCAGTATGTAATTTATGGAATTATGTCTATGGATTCTGTCCACTGCAAGTTGTGTAAACAACAGTTTTGTTCTTGGATCTCAGAATGTGTGAATTTCTCTAGAAATAAAGATAACAGGTTAGATTTCTCATCAGGAGAGGCACAGTGCACATATACAGTAATACTGAAAGCTTGAAGGAAAATAGGAACAAACCAATTTTCTTCAAAACATTGCTGAGAAAAATGATCTTGGAAGTGAGACTGTAAGTAGTGAGTGAGAAATAAGGGTCTTGTTCTGGTTTTCTTTTGCAGTGATTTTGAATGACAGGTAGACCTGGTGATATCSTCCTGCATAACTCTTGCCTCCCTTTTGTGATGACATCCTTTTGGCCTCTGGTTTTATGTATTTTCCTGTGCTCAAGGGAATTAAAAATTGTATGATGGCAATACATGGAATGAGAGCTGGAATATGCACTCATGGGCTTTTACCCAACCCAGCTCACCTGGACTGAGAAGACATGATACAATGAGGCAGCAGGCTCTTCTTAGTGTTTCAGTGTGATGAAGAATAGGAATTCTTCATGAGTGTTATGGAAAAAGAGGAGAAATATTAGGAGTTTAGAGAAGGGGTTTAACATAAACATCCATAGTAACAAATACAAGAAAATTACTAGATTCCGATTTTAATCATTGAGATCAGATGTAAGCTCACAGTAGGACTTGTAGAGAGATAAACTCCCCAGAATAGTAGGTGAAAKAACTGAAGAGTTTTAAGCAATAGCAGTTGGGTGCAGATGATCAGATGCGAGATCAAAAAAATACCCTTTGCCATGATTGTCAGCTGAGATATGATGGTCTTGGGTTTATAGACAGGAACAGAAGGAGGATAACAGGCATTAGAGTTCCTTRTTCTCCTGACTGCACAACTGCGTAGGTGCTCAAGGGAAACTGGCTTGAAGAACATCTTAGACCCAAACTTCTGGCAAAAGAACTCTGAAAAGGATGTGRCAGACCTACAAAAGAAAGTGAGGGGGAAAGATTACTAGAAATTACTGTGTAGAAAGTGTAATCTTGGAATGTATGTCATCTTTCAGATACGTTTGAGTGTATATCAATTACTGTTAATCCTCTCTGAGGCAGTTTGTAGTGAAGCCATCAAAACTTAGATTTTCTGTAGAATGAGTAAGTGGGAATCTGAGCTCAKTGTTCCAGCATGTTTTCACTGAGAGGAGATGGAGTATAGTACATGTATGGAGTGTGGCATCATGTACTGTGAAGCAGTGCTTCAAWAGCCAGGTGCTGCTTGTGAGGTGTGGAGATCATGCTTGGTAAGTATTAGGCTGGGATGTGGGCATAGGAGAACAACTGAATTAAATTTAGATTAGATTGCACTGAGCTCAGCCTGCCCTATATTACTAAAATGTRTAAATAACAGAGAAACTATGAATGGAGAGGAATGTTTCAACACAGTTTATGGAGGTGAGCCCCAGGCTTGATTTTGCCTCAGCTGAAAATTATGTAGGGAATAAATCCCAGCAGGATGCTTACCTTGCACATACACATTTCACACATCAAACCACTAACCTGCTCCAAGGCTGCAGTCCTTGGCTGTGATGTAGTTCAAATATACCTGCTATGAAAATTTTCAGAGTATGAATCCAGCCACAGGCCAAATCTTACTGAAGCTTTCTAAAGCTCCTTTTAAACATAAGTAACACAAAGTTACATGCCTAGGAACTGTCTGGTTGACAAGTGCCCAAAGGTAAGGTGATATGAAGGGCTCAGAAAGGAGAATCTCTGCCTTGTTTGGACTCTGTAGATAGAAACAGTTCTCTTAACTGTTATCTCTAGCAGGGGTCAAATTCAAGAGAGTGAGCATAAAAGAAAATCAGCATTTAAGAGATTTAAATTATGGTACAGGTTAATGATTTATTTCCTTTGATTAAACAGTCCTGAGGCAGTGGGCCTTATTTTGTGATTGTGGTTCCAGGCATAATAAATCTCAGTAATGTGAACGTGTATGCGGTTAAGGGAAGCTTCAGGAAACCTGCTTAACAGAAGCAACACATCTTGCAGAAGACAAACAGGTGAGCAGAGAAAAAAAATAATTTTTATAGTAGTTTTTTCGTCTTTCTAATATGAGGCTCCTTAATGAGATATACTGACTGGCTGGTTATTCCTCTCCCTCCTCTTCTTGTTTATATTTACCTTTATTTATCTTGTCAAAATATCAAGAAATTTAGGTCAAAATGTATCTGGATCCATCTGCTCTTCTAGTCTGTTCTTTTACTGCTAAAATGTAGTTAATAAATCTTTTCATTAAGTATGCTTAGTGACAATTTACTATATTAACAGAGGGCATCAAGTATCTTTAATTTTGTAGAACTTTAAATTTTTCTTCCTAATTTCTGTATAACAAAATCATTTCATCTCTTTAATTTGTCAGATTGTAGTCTATGTGTYTTACCTGTAACTTCTGTTTAGGTGGATGCTCAAATCAGGCTCTGTATTTTAGCTGGTTTTAGCACAGGTTTACTATTGCAGTCTTCTGAAAACGGGAAGTGTTTATTCATTAACGTGATCCATTTCAGTTTTGAATTTTGTTAACTGTTCTTGTATTGTTTTGTTTGTAGTTATTGTTTCGATACAACTTTATGCTCTCAATCTTATGACTGAGAAAATTATTAAGTTCATGACTGACCTTTCAATTCTGTTTGTCAAACATTTTGATTGGTTTTGGGGTGCTTTTTGGGGGAAATTTGTGATTGACCATCAGTGTTGTTGCAACCAGATTTTAAGCAGGGTCTGCAGAGTGGTGCAGCAGACACCAGACCTGGTAGGTATGATACTAGAAGATGGTATTGCCTTTATGGTAATTTGTCTTTCATGACCCTGCTGCCACATCAGGTAATTTGATTTGACATTAGATAGGTSAAAATGTAATCTATTGGGCTAATTTTTGAGATTATATATGGGMTGGATTATTTATTTGACATCTGCCTCACCCGTCTGTGGTTCTCTATGCCAGCCCATTAACCCATCAGCTCAACTACATTATCAACTGTATTTTTACTTAGGTAGTAGTGATGCTTCATCAGTTTAATTAGGGAAAAGTGTTAGGAAATATTTTCAGGGACAGCGGAGCTGTTGGTCTCTTAAGATGGATGATTTTTATCTCTTAATGGGAATAAACTCCCCAGTAATCTTCTACTTCTGTGATCTGTGAACATTCTGCAGTATTAACAGCACACACAACTTTGCTGTTTAAAACTTAGACAGCCCTGCTTGGATCCCAACTTTGATTATTTCTGTATTGTGGGCAAAGCTGGTGCAGATGCAACTTTTGTGGCATGTTTTCTGAGTTACTACGATACAATCATTTAGCTGTGTAAGAAACACATACTAGCTTACATTGTTCCTTTTGATAAAACCTGTGACACTGTTCTGGATTACACTCACATGGATGTGCAGCAATTTCCCTGTGAACCGCATATGCAGTGGGTGAACAAATGTACATGTAATATTGTTTACCATATGCCTAGAAAAATGGCAGTGTGTCTTATCTACAATTGCCACATGAGCAGCTTAGAGGAAAACTACATGAGGGTATTGATTTTTAATGGTCCCATATCAAAGTGATGTAGCTCACCAACATRCTATCAACAGAACAAATAAAATCTATATGCCTATAAACAAAATATAACTTATATTTTAAAAATTTTTATTTAATAGAAGTTATTTCAGAACAACTTGGGAKTAAAAGGTCTCATATCTGATCTAAAAACAGTTTTTGAGATGAAAAATAGACATAACCAGGAGAAGGGTTACCCCATTTATAGTGGCCTTTACATAGCATATGTAAACCAGGATGGCTTTCTCGAAAGCCTGAAGGACACAAGTGTGTGGAGCTTTTTACCTGAGGAGCAGAAGCTTCAGAGTAGGAATGGTACTACTGAGCTGTGCACCTCTTCTTGACTCCGTAGTGGCAGATTCTTTGGTGGTTCTTGCACTTTGCCCTTTGGTGCTTTTATCAGCCAAAAATGTATGGTTGGGCTGGCACTGCCGTGCCTTGGAGCCAGACATATCCTGTATGTGCCAGATCCAACCAAAGCCAGCTACAGGACCAACAGTCTTCGGCTGTGCCATTGCCTGTCTGARTYGAAGAAGCATTTGGGCMATCTCTCAGRCACATGGTGTGATTCTTGGGGTATCCTATGTGGGGCCAGGAGCTGRTCTTGAGGGTCCTGRTYGGCCCCTTCCCACTCAGCATATTSTATGATTCTGTGATCTCCTAGGAAGTAGAAAAATTAGATTCGTGCGCTTYGTCCCAAGGACTCTACCCCACATCCYTCAGGGACATTTTGGTCTTGTTTGGCCTTTTGAAGCTGGTTCAAAGTGCAGAAAGCAAAGGAAGGCTCATGGGGTCACAAAGTGCTCAGTCTACCATCTCAAGATTGTTTATTTGGGTGTATTCTGTACTGCATGGAGTAAGAATGGTGGGAATCCAACATTTCATTTGCTTTTCAGGGTTATTTGGGAAACTAAATTAAAAGATCAAGTAACTGCATAATGTACTATCTATAAAGAGGCAGGGAGTAGGATCTAGGCTACAAACCTCTCCTTGAGGTAGTGGGAATCTCATGGCTAGATCTCAGAATTGATCTCTTGCAGTCTCCATGTGTCTGGTGTTCCCTTCCATGCATAGCATATGAATCACACTGCCTTTTATATTCTCTTTTAAAAGAAGAGCTAAGGGATTGTCTCATCCAGTTCCTTGACAAAAGGCAAGTTTGGCAGCAGYGCTGTTATTTCTGATAGAGGTTTGCTGTCTTGCTGTTGAGGATAGACAGTAGTGAAGGATTGCTAACCTTCCAAGCTAGGTATCTATGCTATTCCTAGGCACCCTGCTTATTGGGAGGTGGTCAGTCTTTCGAATGTCCATCTTTGGAATTTGAGCTTATTGGATCTTCTGTCAGTCGATGTGGAAAGAAGCTTACAGCCTCTTTCTGTCAGTATGCTTTTATATTCCTAAAGACAGGACCCTRTTTTCTCTACAAAAGTGGTCACAGTACAGGCTCTTCATTTTTGTTGTTTTCTTYTATAGGTTTTGGTTCCTTGCCCTGTGATTGCACTCTCTATCCAGCTGATTACTTTATGTGCACTGCTCAAAGCTGGACATACTACTCAATTCTGGATTAGAGCAGGATACTTTTTCCAGTCATACCATGTTGTTGACTCACGTTGGATTCATGATCGTTCTAGCTGCCAAATCTGTTTCTGCAGAAATGCTGTTATGCTGATTTTTTCCCAGATTTTGTTTATGTGGTTGATTATTCCTGRTTTAATCTTAGAACTTTGTACTGCYCRTACCTGAAYRGCTGCTGCAGAGCAGCAATTGTGCAGGGGCTTGTGACTGTCTCATCAGCTTTGTGGGGAGCCCTGGGAATCAGGTTGTTACCTGCATCTTTCACATCCTCGAGTATTTTCTTTACTGCTGCTTCCCTGCTAGTGGAACAAATGTAACAAAGTCTGAGCATATGTCCAGTTTGAGATGAACCTCTGAGAAACATTAAGTGGTCTTTCTAAATAGTTTTGGAGTTTCTCTTTTTTATCTAAATACCAACAGTTCTTGTTAAATCCTGTTTTTCTAGCTTGCTTGTGGGAGTGTCATGAGCAGTATCAGTGTCAAAAGTTCTACCAAGGTCAAGACAAAGTAACTAGGATGGATCAAGACAGATGATTGCTTTTCAGCATCTGCACATCTTACCAGCTGTAGAGATGGGAATCTGCCTCTATGTGCATTCTAAATATTAAGTTTTATTACTAAAAGGTCTGCATCCCTTCTTTCTTCCATAGGAACTGACATTGGAAGTAGTGAGTGTCTTGATCCAAGTRGTGTCCCCTAGGTCTGCCTGGGCAGTCTTTTGCTCATCAGCTTCACCGTCCCGCTGAGGGGCAGAGGAGGACACACCAGGCCACTCTGCTGAGCCACTCYGGATAAACTTTTGTGACCTGTGTATTACTTTACCAGTTGTTCTTCTGCTTCTGTGCATGTAAGTGCATTCTGAGTCAGTGACCACTGAATACTTGTATCTTTTGGGAGAAAAGGGTCCTCTAAGACAACTTTTGTTATTATTATTTTTCCCATATGAAAAGGGATAAGAGGCAATGGAGTCCTAGAATAATTGACACTKTGTTTTACAGAAAACTGTTGGTGTTTGTTTTGGGTTTGTTTTCTTTTTTTGTTTGTTTGTTTTGGGGGGTTTTTGTTCTGACATGCTGAAAAGAACAAGTGTTATAATAAACAAAACCTGCATGTAAACCTGTCTAACTCGGTTAGCCCACAAGACTTAGGCAGCCTTTTTTAAAAATTACTAATTTATGTAACATCTGTTTAGATCAAGCATTTAGGAGAAGAGCTGCTTTTTCTTAATAACTGGCATCCCTTTTCTCAAGCTTAAGTTTTTTTCTGGCTTTCCATGACTGTTCTATTCTTTATATGGGTTTATGTTATTTGATACCATTATTCAAGGTTGTATTGCTTGCCTGTCTTCCTTTCAGGGGATTTGGAAGCCTGGCATCAAAAAGCTGGCCCCACAGATGAGTTCAGAGATMGTAAGTGCCTTGCAGGCACATAGGGAGCTCCTCCAAACATTGTCTGTGGAGCCTTGATAGGCACTCACCTGAAAATAATTCCTGTATCAAGGTTAGCCTTTCTGTTCTAGCTTTAGAGTCCACAGTGGTTGCACTAAAACCTGAAAACTTGGTACCTGTGGAAGTGCTTCTGTCTTAACTGAAAAAGTTGAAAGACAACATGACTTCTGGAAAGTCKGCTGTTGAAATCTATGCATAATTAGTGGAAAGGAAGTGTCAGTCTGAATATATTTTTACAGAATTAATTATAAATTTCTTGATCACATCTTCCTCTGTTTTCTGAYTTAGAATTTTCTGCCAAAATAGAGACTCATAAACCTTTTGATTCTGAATTACTGCGTTTGTATATTATAATACAGTATTTTCTACCTTTCTTTTACAACAGGCTTGTGGCTTTTTTTTCCCAACAGTTCAGGATTCTTTCACCGATTTCTTTGAAAGGCTATATTAAAAGAAAAACATAACACAATTTAAATTTTATGCCAGTTAATCTAACTGCCAGCCATAACTCCATTTGGTCTTTGGAATAAGCATCAAAAGCTGAGAAAGTTTTCATTCTCTTATGCCCATTATATAAAGATTAGAGCAAATAAATGCAGGTACTTTCTCATTAAAAAAAATACAGGGTCACCAGTTCTGACTCTTTTCATTTTTCTTTAATTTGTCAATTTTTTATCAGCTCTATCTTGCTGATAGAGTGGAAAGAAGGAGAGACTGAAATTAATTAAATCTTCTTTGATATTTAACTTTTTATTTAGTGTCTTGGGGATCCAAGGAGCTCCAAGCAATAATCAATCAAAATCACTCCCCTCTGTCTATTCTCAGTGGAACTGTAATAATAACCAATTAATACAGCTCTAGACYGGACAGAAAGGTGGTAATTAGCCCCTACAAAATTGACTGCAATTAGCAAAATTCTGGTGTAGCAGAAATCACCGGATAAACCATTTTTGCAAAAAAAAGTTTAGGATTTAGCTTGCTCGAAATACTGAAATACAGCAGCATTTTCACTTTGTTCAGGCCTTTTTTGACCTTGTTTAAGGGATGAAGGTTTTTTAGACACCTTGAGCCTCATTTTTAACATGACCTGCCATGGTCAGTTAACTGGTAATGTATCAATTAATCAAAAAATAATCTGTGTGCATCACTTGCCATAATATTCTACGGTTCCACTTCCTTTGAAGTATTTCTGACCTAAAATCAAAGCACACATACCACTGCAAAGCGTTTTAGAAATATATGGTGTTATTCTGGTGACACCAGGTGTTGAAAGTAAAAAATGTAATGCATTATGTATTCAGAAGCATGTCTTTACTAATTGATAGTTATCGTGGGGTAGATGTGAGCTAGTGAGGGTTTGTAATCTGACATTAATTTATCTGTTTTGAAAGAAATGTTTATGTGCTGAAAGTCAGAAGTTGTTYGATCATTACCTGTCTTTTTAAGTCATACCAAAAAGACAAAATTAAAATGTTGTATGGTTTCTCTTCTTTCGGTGTCTTAAGTAATACACTGTTTCTTGATTTATATCTGGCTCTCTAATTAAATGATTTAATTTTTCTTCAGTTAATTAGCATCACTAAATGAGTGTTTGCTTAAGGAATGCAGAAGTGAAATTAACTGATATTTCCAGATGTCCCTGGATACTGTCAAGTCTGGGAGAAATGCTGTTCAGAATAACAATGTTATTCCTGTGTTTGGGCATTGGGAGTTGCCCGAGTCTGTTATACTGCAGTACAGTATTTGGATGGGGAGAATGGCACTGGGAGGGCAGTGATTGATTTGTTCAAGAGCTGAAATGTAACTTTCTATGGCCGAGTTGGACTAAAAAGTTATTTAATAATATTTGTGCATTTTCAATACTGTGTGAATAATGCTTATATTTAATATTATTTAGGTAGCATCATTTTAGCTCCAAAGATACAGTATTTGGTTAATCTGTAAAATTGGCCTTTCTTACTTCAGCTTTTCATTGCCAAACGAATGTGGTGTGAGGGCGTACCAGTATTCACCYAGAACTACTTCTTGAAACTCCCAGGCTGTATTTGCTGTGAGCCAAGACCTTTCAGTGAAGCAGTCTGTTTTTAAAAGTGAGGTGCTGACTTYTCCATGGTGTTTACTGGAGGCTGTTCTCTTCAGTTGTCACATAAATTACAAGTACCACTTATAATTTATTTTTTYCTTTAGTAGAAGCAAAGTTGCTGACAGGAAGGCCAGTTGGTTTTATCTTGTGTATCAGTTTATCCTGAAAGGTGTGTGTTGAAAATGTCTGCTGAGGGAACTTTTCACTTAGAAGGACAGAGGAGTWTTAGGACTTGCTGTTCCTGTCCTACTTATCCTGTACGCATACTCTGAAATTGGAATAAGTAAAGCATAAGGAGGGCAGTTGGAGGATACTCTACAAACTGCTGGGTATTTGGGACTTACGTGGAAAGATGGTCCAGTCCAGTAGCAGCAGGTACGAATTGTTTTCTTATTTCCACAGCATACCCTGAGAAAGCAGGAATATAATGATCCATTGTCATTTCTGCCTCATGTCCCATGGCATGGACAGGGAACAGTGGGAGTTTCCCTTTCTGTGCTGGGATCTATGCATCCCCTTTGGTCTGCTGGCAGTTAATGGAGCCAGTTTAGCCATCCTCTTTTTTCATAATTTTGGCCCATGTTTGGGGTGGGGAGATACTAAAGGTAATCAGAGGATATGCTAATTTGTTATTGAGGCTTAATCACCTTTGCTTGGGACTTGCACCAGTTCTAAATTGGCTGCATTTTAACATGCAACTCGAGGCATTCAGGACATTTTATATTGTAATATTGCCTAATTCGAGCCTCTTTTCTCAGCACAAAGTTTGGTTTGGGCAAGACTTACAAGGAGTGACTGAGGCCACTTGGTTTGTTCACCTTGGAGAARAGAAGGCTGARGGGAGACCTCATCACAGCCAACAGCTTCCTCAAGGTGGGCTGTGGAGGGCAGGTTCTGATCTTATCTCTGGTGACCAGTGAAAGGACACGAGGAAATAGGCTGAAGCGGGGAAAGTTCTAATGGGACATTCAGGGAAGTGGTCATGGCACCAGGCCTGCCAGAGTTCAAACAGCAATGCTGCTTGTCATATGGGTTAGCTTTAGTCAGTCCTGTGAGGAGCAGGGAGTTGGACTCTATGATTCTGTGTGTCCCTTCCAGCCTGAGAGATTCTGATTCCTGTATTGCCTTCAAATGATGAGTCCCCAGAAGCTCGTCTGTGGTCCCCAAGCGTATGTTCTTGCACTTTGTATCATTAAAAGCCATCTTAATTCAATTACRCAGTTCTTAGCCCATCTCATATGTCTGTGGCATGAACTGATKCTCTTCTAGATACATCTGTGTGTGATGTATCTGTGCAAGTACAGCTACTTGCTGTACTAAGAAATAAAACAACATTGATTCCAGAGGAATATGACTGGTAACTTTTGTCTGTGCTTATCATTTCGTGTTTTAATATAGTCAGTTACAATCTTCCTTTAACTAACTCTTTGTTCAAAGACAGTYCTTCCCTGTGACTTGGACTGGAGATATTTTCACGTCTTATTTAAATAATGGACTCCAAGTTCACTGTGTTATGCTTCTCAAATTAGGTTGTTTAATGACACTAGCCTACTGGCATTTTTTGCCTTCAGAACCACATTGCATATTACTCCCCTTCTCATTTACTTCCAGWACTTAATTCTGTTCTTTCTTTATCAAGTTACTAACAGAAATTCCTTCTCAAAGGTCGCTGAAAAGAGGCTGCAGAGCATGTATAAAGGTATTTTCATTTATAGAAATATTTTATTTGTAAATAATTGGCTCATATGAATTAAGATCAATTTAATGTAATGTCTTCTGTTACAGCTTTACCCCTGTTATAAGATGTCCTTCAGTACAGCTTCCTCCTTCAAGGCATCCTGGACACTGCCAAGCAGACTTTGAATTAGAGTAAATTCTACATGTTGTCAAATAACCAAAATGGTTTTTATCTCCAATTGCAAATATGTAGAGATAGGAATTACTGATACTGAAATAATTTCCTATGAGACTCATGTGGCCCCAAGAGGAGATTTAAGGGCTTGTRCAGTAAGTAAATGCAGACCTTCCAGACGTATGTTAAATTTTGCATTGGACTATATAACTTGTTTCTGCATCAGAGACCAAGCCACTCTTTACCAGAAAATAAACATTTAATTGCACACATCCTTTTTAGGACACATACAAATTGGRGGTTTCTTGTCTTGCTATCTTTGATTCTACCAGGCAGGAGGATATGTGAGTTTGGTCAGTTCATTTTTTTGATTTGAAAGTAATTATTCCAGTGCCTTGCTAAGTGCAATTTCAGGCTTTTTTCAGAATATGTATATGTTTCTTCTGCATAGAAGATAGGAGGCCAGTAAATGTATTTACTTTGTTCCTGAAGAAGGTGAGGTATGTTTCAGACTTCATTGAAGGAATTTGCCAGTCATTCTTAGACAGCAAAAATCAAGACCAGGACAGTTGAAATAACTCATTAATTCTCTTTTCRTAGTGATCTGTGTCTTACTTGTTCTGTACTAAACTTGTTACTAATTTCTAAAGAGAAGTGATATGCCTTGGTGGCATAGAAGTTAATTCTTTACATCTGTTCGTGGTTCTTTGTAGTTTTGATTTGATGTCTTGTTTCGGTTTGTATTCTCTTGCCTTTTATTATATTAGAAAATGGTGGAAGAGGTTCCTGAGATATAGATTGGGTTTTTATTTCTGACTTGTATTAAACTACAAGCTGAAAGTCACTTCAAAAATCTTTCTATTAAATAAAACTACCCACMTAGCTTACCAATGTAAGACTTTCATATAGATTTAATTAGCAAAATAAATAACTGTAGTGAATTAGAATCACAGAATCATTTCATTCAGAAAAATACCTTTAAGATTGGCTCCAACTGTTAGYGCAGAACTGCCAACTGCATTGCTAAACCATGTCCCTGAGCATCACATCTACACATCTTTTAAACATCTGCAGGGATGGTGGCTCCACCCGTTCCCTGGGCAGCCTGTTGAGCTCATTTATTTTGTTACCAGTAAATGGTTAAATACTATGTTTTTCCATAAATTTGATTCATAGACTGAAAGGATGGTAAAAGCCTTCCTTCTAAAAAAAAGTTCCTCTTTTCCTTTTATGTACCTTTAGTAACCACACTTGTGATCCTCCAAATGTAAAGGAGGGCCTCTCCTTCTGTTCCTACGTAGTGACATACATAAAAATTAAAAAGCATTACTGTTAGTTTGACTTCTGTGTGTATAGATATACTTTATTGTCCACTGCTCCTGCTGAAATTTGTATGACCCTGCTTCAGAGCAAATGTCCTTGGCCATTACCCCACAATATCTGTAGCCTTTCTGGTGGAATATTTAAAATTGTGTTTGCATTTAGATCTGGTGGCTCCTCCAGTACAGCTGATTGTAACCTTTCTTTCTTCTTTTCTGTTAGCCACTAACCCTTCACAAGCAAGGCTCTGTGTGGAAAATCCTTGCATGTGTATATGGATGCAGCAAATACATGTGAATTCCTTTCTTTGACCCTTTAAAGCAGCCCATAGTTTCCTAGGAATCATGGGTTGAAAAAAGTCTGTTGGGTTTTTCTGGTGTTTCATTTCTGCCACACTGGTCAAAGGTTTGTGTTTTAGTAGCCAGTCTGTGCTGGGGTAGGTAGCAATTTCTGGAGGAAAAATACTGCAATGTAATGTGTCAGTGTTCGCAGATTTATACCTGGATTTTTCTGTTCGCCTCATTTAGCAGAGCACATTTTGTTCCCTGAACATCTGTGCTCTCATTTGGTTTTTAGCAAGGTTTCAGGAGCATGGTGTGGCAGTGACCTCGCCACATGGTGCTGTAGTGCTCTGGCGCCTTGACTCATCCCAGGGAGAATCCTGCTACTGCCTATGGAGCYGCTGGCTGGAGCGGCCTCGGCTATTCCATTGGGATGTCCAGCTGCTGGTCCTCCCAGCCAGCCACACAGTGAGGCCCAAGAGCACCACTGGCTCTTGCCTGGGCAGAGCTCATCCTGCCTGCAGCCCCTGCCCTGGCACCCACACGGAGCAGGAGCAAAGGCGTGAGAGCTTCCCGAGCCACAGGCCCTGCCAGTGGGGGGATGCTGTTGCTCAACGATGGGGCTTTATAAACATCTCCCTTCCAGGCTCAATTGCACTCCCAAGGAATGGTGCTGTGCCATGACCTGGGCACCTCTCCCCTCCTCACAGAGGATCATTGTGCAGCTGTTCACTCATTTCCTTTGTGGAAAGGCACCTCACGATCTCACACAAGACCCCATCTTTTCTCTCTTCCCGTTCTCTCTCTCACCATCCTTTCAGTGTAGAAAAATACATTCCCATGCTTAGGTACTCAAAGTGTTTTTCGTGTTCCACAGGCTGGGATGATCTTCTCGGTCCAAAACAGCGAACTGACCGCTCCGGGTATTGGCATGTAAATTAATGTGCTGACCTCGCAGGGAACCCATCCAAGCTGCAGGCTCTGTCCTGAGTTTCAGGATGTCGGCGGTTTGAAACTGGGCTCTGTTCTGCATCTCAATGATGGAAACCACTTCAAATTCACCGTGGCATAGCAGGGCTGCCCTATCAAAAGTTGTTTTTCTRCTTTTTTCCTGTAACAACAATCTGGTGTTCAAAGCTCATGCTCCATTCTTGTGGGTTGTTTTTTTCCTTCCCTTTGTGTGGATTCAAGAGGGTTAGCACCTATGCTARAAGTGCAGAGATATTTCTGTGTATATTACTTAAATTGTCATCTACTTGAAACTGCATCATATGGACCCACCATGCTTGAGTGGGATTTTGAGAAGCCATCTAGTCTCTTGCCTTTCTCTAAGGCAAGATTAACTGTAGTATCTGTGATAGTTTGAACAAATTTTCAAGAGTTCCAATTTTCAAGGCTTCCACACTGTTTACTGATTTTCAGTAAACACTTCACCCCTCAGTTGCCACTCAAGACTAAGATGCTGAAGGTATTTCTGTGTTCTTCTGAAACATCAGTGTTGCACAATAATACTCACAAAGGCATTGAGATAATGGAGTATGAGCCTCAGACAGGGGATACTGGGCCCTCAAGCTTTTATGGGGCCATTTGTTGCAGTTGTTCTTATGTCCTGTCCTTAAAATTAGAAAGCTGTTCTTATCCATGCTAATGATTCCATGCAAAAAATTTTGACTGGCTTTGTGTTCATGTATGCAGAGAATCAACTGTCTCTTCTATGAAAACCAGTACCCATATTTGTAGATGATTATGCCCCATCTCATCAGCTCCTATTTAAGMTCCTGCTGGTTCATTCTTGGCCCAAGTAAAACAGTCCTGGACTCAGTGCTTTGCCCTGAGCTCTTTCTAACTAGTTTTGTAATCCACAGGTGTCTGAACTGAGGTCCCAAGACTTTAGTGAAATTCATACAACATGATTTAATTTTAGGACAAAACACTCCATACTTAATAATAYAATATTCTCTTGAAGTGACAGCTTTCCCCTCCTCCCCCTCAACTCAGTTTGTCTACATCCACTGACCTGTTTTCTTCATCCGCCTTTTCTTGTCCTGATGCACTGGCACTCCCTTCCTGTCTCTGTGCTCTCTAGAAATTTAGCCACTTAATCAGTCTAATGTTGTGTCCAGCATGTTTCTACATTCTACGCCCTGCATCTTTTTGCATGGGATGGTTTTATCTAAGCATCACTGTGAGACCTTCTAACAGTCGCTTTGGGAATTAAACCCTTTCTGTAAGTAATAAAAATTAATCTAATGATTTTCTCTGTGCAGTACAGTTGAAAGTGATTTAAAATGTTTTCAAACAGACAAAAGGCAAATGTGAGCTGTGATGACAAAGGGTTATGAGCAGTGAGCAGTGCTGTGATTGATGCCTGTCCAAAGGAAGGGTATCCTCACTCTCTGGCAGAGACTCACAAGGTTKAAGTGTGTGAGTATTTGTTGGTTTGGGAATGTAAATTATCTGAGGAAGAAGTGAAAAGAATCTGCAAAGAAGGTTAAGTGGAGTTTCAGGTAGTGCCCGGTAGCATCCAGCATGGCCCTGGTTACTCCAATACTGTTGTTTGTTTTCACAAACCAGCACCTCACAGCTTTGGAGCGGGTGACCGCTGTGAGAAGACCRTAACCTCTTGATTTCAAAGGAGCCATCGTTTCACTGGTGCCTCTGTGGTTAATGTAAGAAAGGTGTCTTGCCATAAACTTTTTCCGAGGTATTCAGCAAGGTTGGGAAGGGGTCGGCCCGGGCAGGAAGCCCTTGTCTGTGCTATAAAGAAAATAGCAAGCAACAAAATGAAAGCATCAAAGGACCAACAGGATGCRGTCCCAGGAGTCTTCTCTGGCATGTTAGTCCTTCTTGAAAGTTAGCATTGAGTGAAGAGTGACCTTAAAACTCGCTTCATTCAAACAGACTGAGCTCAAGTTTAAAGTTCAAGGCATTTTGTTTTTTCACCTGTTTCCTACAGTTTTTAAGAAACTTCTGAAGAATTAATGTGTAACTATATCTGGTCACAGAGCCAATGCAGAGAATTTTTCTCAAGGGAAAATAATGTTACTGTATGGAGTGAGAGAAATGGATACTTTCTGAGTTSGGTTTTATTTTGCTGAAACTTTTTTGCCCAAACCCACTGTGACCATGATTGCAAACAGCCCTGGAGCTGGTGTAATGCAGGCCATGCTTTATTTTTGAAAGAAGCTGCTAGGGTCCTGTAATGGTCTGAATTGTGCTGAAAAAAAAGGTGATTTTTTTTGCCAAAGCTGCTGCTGCCACTTGGGAAGCAAGGTTTTGGGCACAACGTGGGAGCAAAGAGCCTGGTTGCAGGTTCATCTGTGAGTGCATGGTGAGTGAGCCAGCAGCAGACCCCATGGGTGCCCACTGTCTCACTGTGCTGGAGCTCGAGAGGGAAAGCCCTGACCCAGAACTGCATTGGAGGGTGAGGGTGGATGTGGACACAGTGCTGCTGCCCTGCCAGCGCTAATGCCAGTGCCAGTTGTGGGCCCCTTTTGACCCAGCAACACCTACCTGTGGGATCCTGAAATRCTTCCTGTATTTTCTGATCCTTACATCTCACCTTACGAAGCAACTAGTAACTGATCCCACAAGCAATCTGGCAGGTCATCTTCCATAGCTAAAAGAAATAGTTTGCAGAGATGACATACAAATTTCACTCATGTTTCCCCATGCCATTAAATTTTAATGATTGTGGCATGAATATTTCATGAAAGTACTTTCTGAATGGGTTTGTTTTGTCCTGGCAGCTGATACTCTGTATAAGTTTGGGCGGGTTTTGTTTGGTTTTTGGTGGGTTTTCTTTTCCTCTCAGGTGGTTTAGTGAAGGTAAGAAGTGTCAAACTGGATTAAGTGAGAAAAGGCAACTTCTGTTGGTGGTTCAGAGAGGGGGTGCTGTCTATAACTCGTTTCAGCTGCRTAGTGGAAGCCTGTGAAATGACCCTCAAATACAATTATGCTCTGTGCTTTCCTGCCACAAGGTGGCTAAAACAGTTTTGAAAGCCCAGGATTTGCGAGTGCTTTAAGTGATGCTAATACATCTACAGCCTTTCTGCAGCGCAACACACAGCACACAGGAGACCAGATTTATTGTGCAGAAAATTGTGTATGTCTTATTTATATGGAGCAGCGATCAGAAAACGTTATTACTAAGTTTTTTCAATCCCTCCTCAGCTGGAGGGCTGGGCTTGGCTTTGTTGTTGGGGTTTTTTTTTAATAGAAGAGGTCGTCATGCCCAGTCCATGCAGCGTGAGTGACAGGGCCACTGCAGGACACAGCAGTGCCACAGGGAGCTCAGTGTCCACCTGCCCACGAGCCACAGCTCCACAAGGACATCCTCACACTCCACACAAACTGTGGCTGAAACTTGAGCTTCCCACTCCATCTCCATTTGTACTGCCTGCTGAATCCATCTACTCAAAGGCTAAATCAGAAACAGTTGTCCAAACCTGGGTTAGCAAAGTCCTTTGTTGCTGTTGAATTCTGTGSGCCCTGCACTGGGATGATGGGTGCCTTTCTGTAAATGGGTGATGTTTCCAAACAGCCAGCTGCTGTGTCATCAGAAATGGGAAGTTGTTTTCACCAATTTCAGGAATGGTGACAGTCTTCTCYGCAAACTTTCTGGAAGCTTTATCTCCAGCTGTACAGTAGGGACAGGGCTTTTGTTTAATGGAAATGAAGCGTATCTTTTTCTTACAGATGCACCACTCACTATAGAGCTTTTTATGTGCGTTTTAGGTTTCCCTTTTTATTTTTTAACTTATTAACTCTGACAAGTAACCTCTTGGTTGTGAACAATTTAATTCACGATTCATTTTTCTGATTCAAAGTGAACACGAGTGCCCTAATCCCCTAATGGGAATTAATTGCATGTTTCAATGCTTAACTCTGATCCTTTCTCAATCCCCACTGGGACAAGTTTCTTCCTGAAGGATCTGTGTTTGTTATTCAAAACACAATCTGAAAGGTAATGATTTTTCTTATAAAAGAGTCTCAGGCCAACTGAATATTAATGCTCTTTTTATTGTGAGGGAATGAGCTGCATCCAAGAAAAAAACTCGTTTGTGTCATGAAGGATAAATTACTCTGAAGTATATCTGATAAAATATGGGGAAAAAATCAGGGCGCCCTTTTTCCCCTAAGTGAAAGCCGTTTGCCAGTAAAGAAAGGCACACACTTGGAAAGCTGTATTTTGCTTGGAAAGCTGTATTTTGCTTGGAAAGCTGTATTTTGATACAGAGAAAAACTGTTTACTTCACCAAAGGGGAAATTGCTTGGCTACTGAGGATTTTTAAATAACACTGCTCTTGGCCAGCAACTCACCCTTTTGGATAACCGACTGATCTAACAGTTTACTAAAATAAAAGTAAATAGCTGAAAATAGATTAAATTYCTACCTCCAGTCTGTTTTTAAAGATTTCTCAAACTTGAAATACATTGTTTAATGACACTTTCCATGAGAAGCTTCTCTGATGGGCTTTTTTGGGCTTCTCTGATGTTGGATGTCTGGCCAGATGACTGTGGATGAGGCAGGCTCTGCCCAGTTAGTGACCACTGTTAAAATGTGAGAAAACATCACAGTGCAAGAATTGCATCTACCCTACAGAAATGATGGGGAATAAGCCAGGCAGTGGCTTTCACAGTGTGAAAACAATGAAGAACTATGAAGGTACCTTTCCCCCCTGTTACATTTCAGTAAAACCAGTCTTTTATCCCATTTAAACCAATTTTGAGTGTTTTGTGCTCACAGGTAAAACAAATGGTTGTTCGGGGTGTTCTCAAGAGCGGGCTCACACATGTGCAGACCGACTGTTTGAGAGGATTTAGCACTTTGGGGTGTCTGTCTGGGGAAGAGAGGAGGAGCACAGCCTTACCTGTTGTCCGTGCCAGCAGCCCTGGCTTCCAGTTTCTCTCTCTAGCCCCACCTTGCTGCTCAGCATTTGTCTGTCATTCAGCAAGCGGGACCTCGGTGCTGCGGTTGTTGCAAATCCATCCGCATGTCCATGAGATGTCTCAACACCAGGTTGCATGTCCATGAGATGTCTCAACACCAGGTTACACTTGTTTTTGGGGTGTCACTGAGCACGACACCACACATTTGATGCAGTACAGCTCCCATAACGATGAGAGAGAGAAAAATTAAGATTTAGAGCTTTTGCTGGGGGTCAGGGATGTGTTAGCTGATGTTGGGGATTCCTTAGAGAATGCAATTCGGTTACAGCAAAGAACTGCAAAAGGCTGCCTTTCTCCTGGTGTCTGTTTTTCACTGATGCAGTTTTTGTTTGAAAAGTTTCAAGATACTTGAATTGAGTATGATATTTAAATATGATGTAAGGCTACAAGACCACTTTTGCATTCACCTGAACAGCCTTTTGTGTAGGAGGTGCAGCTTTGGCAGGGCTGTGACCCTCCAGGCATTGGCCTTGTGGGTAACRTGCCCCTTTGTCTTTCAGCTGCTTTTGCAAGTACGATGGCCCGTGTCTTCGTCTACGGCACACTCAAGAAGGGCCAGCCCAACTACAAGCACATGATCAACACGGCCAAAGGGCTGGCRAAATTCCAAGGAAGAGGCCGCACGGTGGAGAAGTACCCGCTGGTGATTGCAGGGAAATACAACATTCCTTACATGCTGAACATCCCGGGGACGGGCCACCACGTCGCTGGGGAGATCTACTCCGTCGACGAGCAGATGCTGCAATTCCTGGATGAGTTCGAAGGCTGCCCAGACATGTACCAGCGCACCCTGATGAGAATCCAAGTGGTGGAGTGGGAAGGGAAGGGCAGCGCGGAGGAGGCGCGGGCAGCGGCCGACGGCGTCCTGGAGTGCTTCGTGTACAGCACGGCCACGTACCCGCCCGAGTGGGTCGGGCTCCCCTACTATGACAGTTACGACTCCTCGGGGAAGCACGGCCTCGCCTACGTCCTACGGGAAAGCCGGGAATAGAGACGGGAGGTAATGGGCCTGGTCAAACACATAGTGCTAAGCAGGTGTTGCTCGGTAACCTTTCCAGGAAAGCTGTAATACCTTTTTATTAAAATGCAGGATCCYTTGTAACCTTCCCAACCCAGGAGCCTTGGCACTAATGTTGAAGTTCTGTAGGCTCAGAGCTGGAGACTCCTCCCCAGGCAGTCAGTGTCCTCCTGGCCCCCCAACCTGCTGCAAGTAACTGGTTTGCACCAGGTGTGAAATAACTGGGTGTGCACAGCGGCTCTGGGGTCTAATTATTCCCTCAATTTCACCCTTTGCCTTAGCACATAATGGAGTGCAGAGGAGCCGATTAATTTTTCCCTTTTTTTTGCCTGAATTGATAAATTTTCTTGTGTAGTTTTCCAAGGTGGGTGGAGTAATGATACTATTGCACTGATATCTGAAACTGATTTAAAAAATATCTTCTGCAAAGTAAAGCACAACTCATGTTGAATATTGACTTGTAATGATGTTTAGAAGGCTACTGCATGTAAACAGGGAAAGCTGATCTTACAGATAACTTGGTGCTTCCAGACAAAAAGGGAAATTGCTGGAGAAAATGTAAAGATCATTCTTACTCTGCATTGCAATGGGCTTTTTTTCTGAACTGGAAAGGTGTATTTTTAAACCATGTTTAGTTTTACAAGGTACTGTCAAGAAATATTAAGAGAATATAAGAGAGTTACATTTAAAATGGTATTTTTAATTTAACATTCTGAGCACTTTGAGTTCTACTTCAGTTCACTGAATGACTGCAGAATTTTTAAATTTTTTTTTTTGGGGGGGAGGGGAGGTATGGGGGATGTGGGGGATGTTGGGGACCAGGAAAAGCAAACGTACACTGGAGCCGTTGAGAGCACTTACTGTCAAGCTGACTTTTTGCCAAGCACTTTAATACCGAACTTGCAACCATATGCAAACTGAGTTTCCTATTGGGGAAAAGATTTTACATACATTATATACATTATAAAAATATCTGAAGGACCTGTATTGTGATTATTGCCACATTTAATTTGGGAAAAAAAATATGTAAAGAAGASTATTGTCTCCCTGACCCAACCAACTGTGCTGATTTTTGTGCAATCTGGGAAAATCGTGGCTTTCTGTTGTTACACTCCTGTGCCTTGTACTTTYCTTCAGCTGCAGTGTTTGGTACAGATAGATTGTACAGTAGCCAAGGCTGCCAAAGGGATWGGAGCAGGCATTGTATGCCATGCAGTGAGCCAAAATACCACCAAATGCAGCAAGGATACAATTAAGAATGATATTGTACTTTTGCCTCACTGCCAGTAGCCCTGTGGTGGCCAGAGGAGATCCAGGGTAGGGAATCGGCCTAATCTTAGCAGTAGGCACTGCTGTTTAGAAAAGCTTTTATGTTGCTGCAGTAAGCAAAATAAATAACTTGACAGTAGAATACTTGTGTCTCTTTACCATACTTGTYTGTTTAGGGCAACCTGCAGAGACTGAACTGTGCTCCTTTGGGAAGGGGCAAGATGCAGTAAGGAGACTTGTAAGGAGATTTGCAGGATGTCTGCCTCAGTTTCTCCAATTTCAAAAGCATTTCTTTTCCTGGAAGGCAGGTACTATCCAAACAGTCTCCTTACTCATCTTGATGAGTTTTGTAAACTAATCCCTAAGCAGATCCCAGTACTATGTAACTCCCCCTTGGCTGTGTGATGGGGTTAATTAGCAGTGTCTCAGTAACACGAAGAATGTGTCTTCAGTTGGAAGTTCTGAGCAGAATCAAACTTTTCTGGTTGAACATGAGTCACCAGCCTGTCACAGTCTTCATCTTTCACCTTCCAGTAAAGGGCCCAGGCACCTCTGGCCACARYGTTTCTTTCTGGGAAGTGGCAKGACTCTGCACATCCTCGRCAAGAAAATGAGAGCAGGCCCGCTYCTCCCTGAGCAATCCCTTTGTCTCCCTTTCCTGTAAGAATGCAGGAGGAGGCCTGGTCTGAGGGACAACACATGCYCTTAGCAGTACCTTGGGGCGGCTAAAGAGGTCTGAGGATAGTGCCAGCTCCTTCTGTAAAGACTTGCATGCAGTGATCAATATCAAGAAGGGTGGGGAAATAGAGTATGAAGTTTGAATAAAAGAATTCCCTTACAACTTTAGATGAAAATACATGACAAAAGTCTGCACTAGTAAAATAAAGCCTCTAATTTGTAATTTAAACCTAGTCTATACAAAGTATTCAAAATATAATATCATTATTTTAAATGTATAATAAATAAATTCTATAATAATTTAYTATTAGTTAAATATTAATAAATACCCTAATTCAAATTAAATCTGATCAGAATTTAATTAATTGGTGGTACTTCTGCAGCACTTACATAGAGCAAAGGAGAACTGCTCAGTGGTTAATTTTTCATCCTTGCCAACCATTCTGTACAGCCTGGCTGGGGCCTCAAACCAAGGACATTGCTGTGGAGAAGACAAATCAGATTTGGGCTTTTGTTGTGTTTTCTTTTTTTTTTTAAAAAAAGAGGCTTTTCCTGTTTCAAAGCAGAAATGGTATTTTATTGATTTTATTTGATCCTGAAAAATCAAAGCATTACAAAGGTTATGTACAAGTATTTCTGGAAGTAAAAATCTGGGATCTGTTGCCAAGATTTAACATCTGTGTTTGCTGTCTTAACCACTGATACAGTAAATATGCCTGTATAAAATCTTGTGCGTAGCACCGTTCATTTTCTGTGTTGAGTKGTCTTAACATTACTTTACAGATGAAAATAATAAAGGCTTAGTTAATTCAACAGTGTGGAGGCAACTTTCATTCCAGTTCCACCAGCAGATCTCCTTCTCCAACGGTGTCACCAGCCTTGCAGTGCACAGCTTTCACCTAGGGTACAGAAACAGCAGATTTTAACYYTTCCTCWGTGGYSWGGTGAAATCAATGGCTCGGCTGACRTGGCTTGTATTGCACAGAGCACTGYRTCCRCATGCACGGGGCGATGGCCACTGTRCCAYGTGAGGACACCCCAGGGACACAGATCTGCCTGTGCTGCAAGGGCCTCGAGAGGCTGAGTGCTCCACCTCCAGAGCCCAGAGCTCRGMTGAGTTTGGAGTGCCAGTGCTTGACAAATGGTGTCCAACCCTGTCAGCTATTCAGGTACCTACCATTAGCTGGTTTGCTTACATCAGAGGTGCTTGAAGACCTGAGTGTCAGATAGAGATGGCACTTTTTTAAATTAAAAAGCACCTTTTTTTCACCTGGTTCTACTGCTGTTTGTTTTAAATCAGAGGACAGACTGACTCTTCAGCACTCACGCTGGGACGTTGCAATGAAATATTCCACYATTTCTTTCATTACAGTTTTTTAATATAGCTGTATTTTGGAACTGCAGCCATGAAGGGGGTTTCTCTCAATCTCCAGAGAGTTAGGATAGATGATTCAAATCTGAATTGGGATCCTTAAACATAACTGAACTTGGCAAAGGGCTACCATTGTCAAATAAGTACAGCTATGTCTGCAGATGAATTACATACTCATGCAGATTCCTGAATTTAAAACACAAATATCTTATACTAGTCCCTCATTTCCTCTATAAAAGGCTGCAACATGTTTGAATTCCCTTTCAGCAAACGGAGCAACAGAAAATATTTGAAGCTGTGTAGAGTTTGCTTCCAGTATTAATTCAGAGCTCACACTGACATGCCCAAATCCTTGTTCAGCTCATTCCAATCATCCAGACACTACACTGGGCTCCTGAAGCAAATCCATAGCATACCCCAAGTACCAGGCTGTGATGGACTTACTATTGTCCACATCCAGGTTTGACAGTCTAAAGCCACTGAGCTGTARGCAGATCTGTGGCTCCATAGAAATGATGCTGAGCACGGGCAAAGACAGCGTGATACGTACAAACAGGGGCTTCATTTCTAAATGGCAGCTCGGAAGCGAACCCAATTGCTGAGCCTCAATCTCCTCACGGATGAATGCAGTGAGAAAAACATTCTACCCCTTGCTTTTCTTTTTCTACAAAGCCAAGGTTCAGCAAACATGGGAGCTAAGCAGTGTTTCAAACTCCCCACTGATTTCTGCTGTGCAGCGGGGCCGGCTCCTTGTGCTGACCCAGGCACAGCTGTGGTGTRGAAGACAGGAGGCTCGCCAGTTCCTCTCCAGCTTTCTCTCATTTTTAAACCACCTGCAGCTGGAGTAAACTCAAAGTAGATAAAAACAAGCCACTTTTCTCACAATTGCAAACAGGAAGATGGGGTTTGATACAGAAAAAGAATTCAAGGCAGGAATGAAAATGTGAACGTCTTCCAACTGAAGACAAATGAACTGAGTTTCAAAACAGTTTCAAAGCATSAAAACATGGACTAACAGCCTGTGCCAAACATCCCATTCCTGTGGAGAGGCCAAGTTATTTTAGCACTCAGAGCCATGACTTTGCACTGCAGAACAGGATGAATTCTGTTCAGCAGCTTCATTTCTACACAGCCCAAACCTTTTGTGCTTATTCAAATTCTTAATATTCTAAAGATTTAAAATGGGCACACCAAGGGGACATTGCAAGGTGCACAAGGCCTACTGAATGGCCTGTGCACCTTTCACATCCTACCTTGAAGGATTAATAAACCAAATACACGTTGTGGACAGCATCTGTACTGAGTGGGAAATATTTATTATTGGGAGAAGTATAAGCAGGATKGTAAGGAACAGGCCCATGGATTGCAGAACACCTTGGTGGGAAAGGGCAAGTTAAAAATAAAGGGGGTAGGTAGAAGAGGGAATGGCATTTTAATAATAAATACTAGTTAATCCAGTGGATGCAAAGAGCAGCAATAAGGAGTCCAAGAAGCACAGATGAAAAAGTAAATGCTTGGAAATATTAATCAAGTGAGAAAATAAATTATACAGAAATTAATGCATGAAACAAAATAATAAAGTGGCAATGCTAGCACAAAAAGAAAAGGAACATACTCCTTCTCTCAGTGTTTTTTTCTCTTGAGACCCAATTTTGCGCTGGATGTACTGGAAGAGTCAAGTCCTGGGACCCAGCCTCAGTGACAAWTTCAGAGCTGTGCCAAGTAAGCCTTTCTTGTAAACACACAAACAGTCCTTGGCATTGAGAGCCATCCTGAGCTCTCAGCGAATCTTGCCAGTGGCAAACCCCGTCCGTGCCCGCAGTCCGGCTCCCTGCTGCCTCCCTGCGGGTCCTGCCCTGGGCTCTGCTTCAGGGACAGCACAGGGGCTTGACCCAGGCACAGATGGGCCAGGGCAGATTAGGAGACAGCAACAGAAGAGAATATATAATCCAGATCCAGACTGTGCTCTCCCATTGGAAAGGATAGATCTGGGGTCCATGTCTAGGCAATGGTTTCAGGCTGTGAATTATAATCTGGCACAGGGATGCTCTGAGGTCCCAGCTTGAGGTCTGACAGTCCCCAGACCAGCTGGGGTTTAGGGCATGCCCTTGTCACATAAGCTTAACCAATTCCCTGCCCAGAGTGCTGGTTTTGGCACATCCTACACTGCAGGAAAGTCTCAACTCCACAGCTGCAATGTTGATCCCTCAGAAGAAAGATATCACAGTGCACAGCCTTGCAAAGCTTTACAAATGTGCAGMTCTAGGCTTGATATTTAACAGTCATAATGATAAAAAAATCGCTGTTTTCTCCCTCCTGCAAAAGCATTTTCTATGGCTTGTTCTGGGTRGGATTTTTTAATGTCAAATTGTTTGCCATTAAATAATTAACTGGCAAAGAGATCTTTCTTCAGTTGCTCTCTGGAAAAATGAAATTTGGAGAAATGGTCTGCAACACCTTTCAATTCAAMTTGGCATTGCAACATCACAGAAAACAAATGATTTAGGAGAAAGAGTGTTATATGAATTTCCAAAGCCAGTAAAACTATTTCCTGCTGAGCTATCTAAGGCTCGGAACTACTTAACAGCATTCACAGCAGATGCAAATGTTACAAAATTAAAGACACCTCACTTTGAAAGACTTAYAACAATCAGACTTAATTCCTTAACAACCAGAATCCTCCTTTTTTCCTTTTTAAATTCTATCCTGTTTGACAAGTTGCATATGGTTTTAAGTGACCTAAGGTAGCTTACCTTGCCTGTTTTAGCAGCAATCATACTGTTCTGCATTTTCATTGCTTCAATTACACAAATCTCTTGACCTTCCGAAACCTGGTGAAATTCAAGCAGTACAAAATGAGGATGGAGGATTTGAAATGTTCTAAGTGTGATGATTCTTATGGAAAATAAAAGGATTATTTTATTAAATGCTATAAAGACTTCCATGACACAAATCAAGTCAGCCAGTTACACAGTCACAACACAAATGACAATCACGAAACCRGCAGTAAAATAGGGAGAAAGAAATYACCTGCTTAAAAATATCACCCCAGGCAAACTTGAAAGGCTCCTCTCCCATCCCATCCATTGAGCTCCAACTTCTACAGTTCACATTCCACAGCTCACATCACCACGGTTCGACATCAATTAAATGCAGAGCAAAATTTAATTTGTGCATTTTTGGCTGGGGAACTTTTTCTTTGCTTCCCTGGAGCAGGGCCCACAGACACTCATACTGATTCAGAAGCCAAAAGTTTCTTGGCAGATGTCTGCGGGACCTTGGGCTGGAAGATCCAGCAACACCCAGTGGGCTGATGCTGAGGACAATGTCACACCTCTGCACATGGCAGCATTGGATGGCAGCTGATGACTTTGGACTGACAGAAAGGAGCACATCTGTGAGGAGCCACCAGCTCTCATCCACGGGGGAGACACCACAGAGACAAAGCCATCACTTTCACCGCGGCTCAGAGCTCTTAAACACTGAGGTTTCCTCTTTCTGCTTGTTTGCTAACAGACATGTGCAAGCTCAAGGTCACCAGGAATCCACAGGGCTGCTCTGCTGGGCCCCCTGTGCCTCCCAGTCAGATCCTCTCTCCARTGTCTTGGACCACCTTGTGCAGAGGAAGCTGCCACTCAGGGCTTAACAGTGCTGGAGGGGGATGCCTGAACATGAGGGGCAGAAGAAGGGATTCAGAATCCACTCAGTGTAACCCAGTGATCAGCCAGTCATCCCACAAAAATGATGTACGCCAGAGAGGGAAAGGTGCCAGGCACTATGTGCCAGGATTTAGCACCTGTACACTCCTATGGGACGCCTGGTTTCCAGTGCCCACTGCAAGTCCTTTCACTGGGCTCTTTTGCAGATGGAGTCTGCCATTCCCTCATTATCCCAGACGTTTGGGATGCTTTCACTCTGATGTCCAAGTTTCATTAAASAGGGTAAACTGAAACCTGCAGAAATCTGATTTATGTACTGCTATATGTGCCAGTGCCAACAAAATGTTTATATATACACATATATACACAGAGATATTTCTCTAATTATATGTAAAATGGGTAATACATATTTAAGGACAACTGTGTACTTCAGAGGAATATATTGACAGACAGATGTGAAGTCAGAGATCAAATGCATATTGCATGAAGAACATTCAAAAAATTTAAGTAAGCTATTTTTTTCACTAACTGACTGAAAAGCACTGATACCTGCCTGTGGATTCTGAGCAAAACAAAACAAAAAACATTGCATTAAAACATTGCATTGCACCCTTTCTCCAACTGACTGGCAACAACAGTAAGACAGGTTTTGGAGGGTAAATATGAAAAGCATTTGCTGTGGGAATATTATGTACKAACTGGATACAGAGAATAACCAAAACCCAACAATTCACCTGCAGAAATTCCATCCTGAGCTTCAGGCAAGCATTCAAGTCATTAGCAGGTGTCCAATTCCGTGAATAGTATCAAAGACTTACTCTTTGTCCCCRGTTATTTCCCTTCTATTCCCTTTCCCTGTCTTTTGTCTCCTTCCTTCCACACCTGCTGCTCTGCCCACAGCCTTGTCCCAGCAGCTCACTCTTCCCTTCCTTTCTTCTTCTCTCCTTCTCCTACCTCATGGCTTTTCTTCCATCTGCTCTGAACTTTCGAAACATTTCTGAGGTTAAGAGAAAGCAATGAATATCTACTTTGGATTAAGAAGGCAGGGAAAAAATAAGCAAGAAAATTTGCTGGAAGAGAGTTTTGTTTTAATAATGCTATTATTAAAATATGCATTTCAGAAACAACTTTGCCATGCTCTGGTCAAGCTCAGCTATCAGARAGCCAAGACCACAGGCTTCTAGAGGCTGCTAAAGACTGAGATGCTGAAGAAGACAGATATCAATTCAGCAGTTTAATTTCAAGGCCACAAGAAACTACTTCCTTCATCTGTGGTGTTACATTTAACTGTAACATGGCTTCATCAGGAGGGTGGTGTGCAAATGAACCAGTTAGTAATTATCTAAACAGAGTTCTGGAAACACAGCTTCARGAAAAGTACAGAATTATCTCAGTAAAGTATGGTAGTAAAATGCCAGGAAGTATTAGTGATTGTGGGATGGAAATATCCCTTAATCTGAGCTTCTTCTCTGTTTCCCCTCTTTTTCAAAAATAAAGTTTTTGTGTTTTATATAATACCTGCTGGGTTGATGACAAAGGAAGCAGTGTCTGGGAAGGAAATAACCCCCTCAACCCACAAAATTTATAGTCAAAATATCCAGYTAACATCCAGTCCTATTAATTTGAAAGAAGGAGGCTCTTTCAGCAGGTACCACGTGTGAAAATGCCATCTCAGTACTTCTGATGATGTGCAATTTGTTGAAAATTATCTTGGTGCAAGTGTCASTTAAGCACAGAAGTTTAATTACTGTTCTTATGTTAAACCTTTACAGCTCCACTCATTGTGTTGAAAAGCGACAAATCCTAAAATTAGGCACTTGTATCTCTCTTTCCTCTTTTTCAGTCTTTTGGGCATTGTCCAATTTCTTTCATTCTATAATTGCACATATCCTTTTGCCTGYTATTTAGCCTGCAAATGAAAACCGCAGAGATGTGTACAAGTTCTTGCTGTCTAACTTATTTAAGGATTTATCYGGACCATTTTTAATGCTGCATTTTCACAGTATAATTTATTTCTTTCAGTGGATGGTAAACCAGTGTAAACCACCATCTTTGCATTTCCATTTAGAGAGGTCTCAGTGATGACCCAAATCTGTCAAAACAGGCAACTAAAATCAAACAAAAAAAAAAATCTGATTTATTTGAACCAAGTAAAGTAAAAGGGCTTCTTTACTTAAAAGAAATTAATCTCAGCTATCTTTTTCACAGAGTTGCACAACAGGCAATTCAACCTTTATGTTGCTTGGTATACTAAAATAAAGAGTGATTAACTGCAAGACCTGCAGTTTGTATTTTAGCAATTTATTTCTGCATAGTGCAATTCAAAGTAGCTGTTCAGTTTTCTCCACAGAGTGAAAAGGAAAAAGAAACAGAAAAGAGTAAGAAAAAAAAAAAAAACAGAAGAAAAATTATCACTGAAGAATAGGAGGATAGTTAACATGTCAGTGCTGCTAACAACTGTAATGTGAATTTGGGAACAGTCAAGGGTGCTGTTTGAATAACTCAGGGACTGCACGGTCGTGTTCTTTCTGTCAGCCAAAAGGTTGCGCACAGGACAGGGACATTTCCCAAGCAGGCAACTCACACCACAGGGTGGAAGCAGAATCTGAGGAGCAGCAACGCCGCGCTGCTCTCATTGCACCTACATGAGGGCCATAAAGACTATCCACTCTCAGAGATAGGGCTCTTTAAAGCTCAGAAGCACGAAAAGACAGCGCACACCCGAGGGCAWTGCTACCACGGGATCTTTGTGAATATGGTACACTTTCTGCAGACTTTTGTGCGTCATCGGATAAAGACTTAATGATTGTGACAGGACGTCTCCCATGTTAGGCTTACAAAATGGTCACAAGCCCCACAAGTCTTTCTGATAAACCCAATGGGCACTGATGTATTTCCCCGCTCTCTGTCTAATTGGTGTAAAGTTTGCAGATCTGAATCACCGATCTTTTATCCAGCTTGCTGCGTCCTCTCCTTTGACATGAGGTCAGGGTTCACATTCGCATCCGATTATCGAAGTGGCACTCATTAACCGGCAGCCTGCCTYGCACCAAAATGAGTTCGCTGGAAGGGGAACTCGGCCCATTTACTCAGCAGATTTCAGCATTTTAAGGAGGCCTGAATGTCACACAGTATTGCTACGTTTTGAGGAGTTTCAGACATCTCCAGCTGATGATTAATTGTGAGTGATGGGAAATAAAATCCAGTAAAGCCAGCTGCTTGCCATGGTCGGCAAAATTACTATAATGGATATAGGCTGCCAATTTTCCAGTTTTACTGGCAAGTCTTCCAAGTGTAATTAAGGGAAGTTATAAATGATATGGAAATCTATCAAGTCCCATTTATTTTCAGAGGACTCTTTCCCCTGAGACTTTTATCTTCAAGCTTATAGTTTGCTTTGTTGTGCTAATGATTTAAACCACTTCTTATTTCTGATTAAAGCCCCCAATATCCTTCACAAGAAGTTAGATCCACTTTATTYAGAAGGATTTAAAGAAACAGAAGCCTTTTTAAAGTTGTGTTTGTAAGCCATGCTGAGTTCCCACTTCCTCTGTGGAGRCATAACAGAGCATCCTCCATCTTAGGCACCTCACTACCATCTGGATTTCTGCTTCTGACAGATTCTGGAGACTGGGAAAGATTTGGTAGGGGAGAAGGGAGAAAAAAGAGTGAATAAAAAAAAATAAAATTGTAAAAATCTACCATCAACAAACTCCCAACTTGCCTCCCAATACTAAATCCTCCAAAAACAAAGATCGTAGGTGCTGCTCAGACACTAGGCATTTAGCAGAGTGGTGTTGCTCACTAATGTTGTTTGATTTGGAATAAAAGCATGAAAATGATGTGCAAAGGCCTAAAATTGGAGATGTAAAGGATGACTGCACAGTATTCCATTTCTCAATTTCATCCTTCAGAGCCACAAAATGGGGGTGATACAGTTACTGGATGAGATTTACAGTAACAGCTGTGGTCTTCCCACACAAGGGAGGACCTTCTAATGGGCTAAGGTCTGTTTTGAACAGACGGGGAGTAGCAAAACAAGGTTCCCTATTAAGGGTGTGCAGTAATATTCCTGATAAAGAAAATGAGTAGTGGTAGTCAGATTGCTTTAAAAGACCTAAATCTCCTTTTGCTGTTTAAAAAGAAAAAAAMAAMAAACMAAAAAMCAGAGCTATTTTAGAAAGTGCTAACAGCTAAATAAATGAAAGGCATGTAAATGTAAGGGTTTGTTTTTTCCTTAATCTCCTCCCTACAAACTGTAAAGAATGCATAGGAACCAGTGCCAGGGGCATATGGCTTTCTCCTGTGCTGAACATTCATACAAAAGACAGGTTCATCAGTCATTGGAGTATCTGGATAAAAAATTAGCTCCTGATGGATGGTATTTAGAGCTTACCTGCTGCTAGTACATTACCAGAGAAGCACAGGTTTTGAAACCCACATGACATTAGAAACTGCAGACCATGAAATACCCCACGTGCAGGCGCGCTCATAATGTACGCCAGGTTATACAAAATAAGAAATAAGCTATTTAAACCCTCTGCCTAAAATTGGGCCCGCTGCAAGGAACCCTGGGTCAGCCCTACACAGGCCAATTAATGCACAGCATCTGCTGTATAGAAGCCATGCATGAAGCACTTCCGAATGATTTCAGCAATTAAAAGAAAACTGTTTCCTGCCTGTTTTGACAGCAACTGTTTCAATGCAAGAGTGAGCACCAAATCATTGTGTGCAGCTGAAAAAATTAAGTCTCTTTTTTATATCTTGTGAAAAGGAGGTGGGAGGGATGAAGATTTCTTACGGAATCGGATCGTTCTTTTGTTGTCCGACATTCTGTGTTTTTCTGCCAAATTAGACAGAAGGCTCCGAGGGTTTACGGGGCCCTCTACAGTATCACCTTCTGGTGCACTGTGGCTCCCTAAAAAGACGGATCAATATCAACCCTGCTGATTTGCCTACAAAAGTGAAAATCCCTCAATTACATTTTTAAGACCATTATATTTAGAACACAGGTGCTCTGATGCGTAACATTTTTAAGGCTCCTCGAGCCAAAGTGGAAAAAAACAATGACAGCCCTAAGCAAATATGAGCTTAGATTTGATTAAAAGTGAAGTGAGAGTTGTATTTTATTGGTGTCTCCTTTCCCATCTTTGGGAAGACACCAGTAAACATCACTCACAATTTCCACTGTGCTGCAGCTTAAGTCCCTGTTGAGCCTTGTAAGTAAAAAGGGACGATGCAGGATAGTGCCGTGTTATCCTCTCTTGTAGCCTTCTGCAAAATAATTGCAAACATGCATCTCTTTTATGCTTGTGCAAAACCACTGACAGTGAATTAAGTATGCATTCACTGTTTATGAAGATACTGGAATTTTTGTTTGTTTATTTGTAGTTTAAACTTAGTCCATGCTAGTATCATTCCCTTCCCAGATTTTTTTCTCCCTGACTTGTTGGCAATCTGGCAGCCAACATCCAACAAGAAAACAAATCAGGAGGAATTGGATGAGCAACAATTGCAATTCCTTGGCATTGTCCATTACTATGTAAAATAATTAGTGCAAGTTTTCTCTTCTTTCCAAATTAACTTTGAAACCAGAGCTATAGAACTGCAAATATAATTAGCAGCAATTAATAGTACTTGACAAATCATTACTAAACTTTTTTTGCCACACTCCTTTAACGAATGAATCYGAACATAGCACATCCCACATCTTCTGACCTCTGACTAAAGGTCATTGATGTCCCCCTGACAAGCAATCAGCACTGGTCATTGCACTCCCACTTATCCAAAACACACTGCCCCAACTGCCTCTGCCATCCCAGGGTGCTGGGGAAGTGATATGCAGGCAAAGCACTTCTGGCGCTGCTCTTCTGCTAACTCAGCCCAATCTGTATCAGTCAACTTTTTTTGTAACASCTAAAAAGTTGTTTATTATTTAAAAAAGCAAAGCACACCAAAATAATAAAAAWTTTWAAAAAATATATTAATTCATCTCAAAGGATTGGCAACATTTTTCCCCCAGGAGTAAACTCTAATAATGCTGCCTATTTCTAACTCATCACAATAGGATTTCCCTCTTAATTGCATCGTACTCAAACACAATCTCAGATGGTGCAATTGCATAAAATATATAGTAAATGCTTTTTTTTCAAGTCAAATAGGAAAAAATACTTAAATACATTATGAACAATTATTATAGTTAAGTCTTAAGTTTTTTTCAGTGTAGCCACAATTATTATTTGTGGCCCCATGTAATAAAAATGGTGAAGTATTTGAATACTTTTACTCTTGAAATTATACAACTGTGAAAAAGTTTTCATTTCCTGTTTACTAACAGTGTTTTTTCTCCCCCAAAGATAATTAGTTTTTTCACTCCAAGAAAATTATCAAATACATAGAATCATAAAAACTATGTGAGGTTTGTGACCATCTTTTGTCAAGTTTGCAAATTGCCTTGAGCTGTCAAGTGTAGTTTTTATATTTGCTCTGAAGAACAGGAGGGAGGAAAGGAGGGAAAGGGAAAGGAAAAACAATTATAAGAAAAAAAGGTTCACACACAAGAGAAAAGTATTATTTGAACTAAATAATATCTTACTAAATTATWGATACCATATTCATCCAAATAGAATGTGAAACTTAAGCAAATACATTTTTACTGTTTTAASCTGGATATTGTTTGTCTGCTATAAATTCCAATTAGTATAAGATTGAAAAGATAATTTTTTTAAAGATTCTGAGGTCTGAATGGCAAATACAACTTTAAACAACACACAAATGCCTGACAGCAATAGGTAAATTTATAATTTCAACTTTTCTTTCACAAGAATGAACGGTGACAAAACGAATTTAGAAAACTATTTTGTTTTGGATTTCAGTAGCGAGCATTTGAGCAGTAGAGGTCAAGCAAAACATCTTTTCCCACAGCAAAAACTTCCCAAGGCTTGTGAGATGGAAAATCATGAATTAAGTTTTTTTTAACTATTCTTCTAAAGAATAACAAGAGAAATTGAAATAAAATGCATGTTGATAAATAAAACYGTACTGAAAGAGGAATGCATTTTAAAACTTTTTCCTTAATTACTTYTAAAAAGTGGAAACACAGCAATGTCTTTTTAAGTTATACAACTAAAAAGGCAGCTTTCAAATTAACCAATTTTGAAATTATTGAGACAATTGGCGTCTACATTTAACAGCTGACATTTTGGTAGGAAAAAAATCATCCCATGCAGTATTAATACCCTGGCTACACTAGCATCAATCTGAAATCACAAGAAATTTTTATATGAGAAAAGTACATTTGAAGAATGGCTTGAATGGTGACAACTTCCAAAACCTGGAGTAATCTTGACCTACCAGAAAGACAGGAAATTTAGAAACTTACGTTTCTAACTGTCCTCTTCTTTTGGCTGTAGTCCTRCAAAGACTCAATAACACTGGGGTGTTTTCCTTCTACATATTTATGGATTGGGGGAATCATTAAAGTGGTTTCAGGTTGCCAGGTATTAGGCATTAACTTATTGACCARTGCTTGGCTTAGTAATGACACCTGTCCTGCCTAATATAACAAAAAGAAAAATGACCAACAGAAACATACAGCTAAGAGAAAAACACCTTCRCATTTCTGACAGACAGAAAACTGAAAAAGCAAAAACTACATCCATAGGTGAAAAAATACAACAAAAGCTGCAAGGCAATCAGGACAGCTAAGATCTTTCTTTGTTGCTGTGGWCAGTTCAGACTACCAAAGTTGGAATCAGTAGTGGGAACACTTTGAGCAGCCTGCTTTAGGTACAACATTGCTTTCCCTGTGCTACCATTAAAGAGCTGGAGCTTTACCCACTCCTGCACTTGCAGTGCACAGAATCCCACATGCACAAAAACCAAGMCAAGCAACTCAAGACAAAGAAGGARTATTTTCAAGTGCCTGCCTGTGYCCTGCCCKCTGAGTAAATAMAAGAATTTGTGCAGCTTTAGTAGGTTTTAGGGTGCTGTCTTTGTGGTAGCAGTGGTGAGATTGAAACCACATGCAGTGTCATCTCCACACTCCAGCGTAAAAATCCTGCTGTGTGCTGGCAGGGCTGGCTTGTGCTGCCACCAGAGTTCCTTGCCGGGACTCTTGAAGTCCAGTGGTTTCTCTGGCCCATGGCACCATGARGAACCAAAAAGTAATTTTCCCAAATCCAAATTTCATCCTAATGCACACACTCATTAATGACCTACTCAGAAAACAAACACGCAAACGTCCTCATTCCCCACTAAGGGATATATTTCCTATATTAATGTGGCTGTATTATTATGAGGAATGTAACCTAAATTTAAATCTTCTTTCCCTAAATAATATTAACCTTCTTTCCAGTCAGMCAGATTTCAAATTGTTTCATTGTTTGTGTTGCTTTCTGCTTCTGAATGCCTTCATTGTGCTTCCAGGAATAACTGAGTGACAACTAATTACAGTCTTCTGATCACATGAAGGAAAATAAAGAAAGTAGAAAGTAACTAAAAACCTAAAGAAATTGGCAGCATCACAAGTTCTGCTTCTCTCTAAATGACAAACAGCACTTCCCCACTGTGTTACTAAAATCTACAGATCATCTTACAGACAAAAGAAAATAAATTCCTTGCATATGCAACATCTTTTGGCAAAAAATGAATTGAAAACTGCTTATCAGAGCAGCTGGGTAGAGGATGCTCATGCAATCTTCCATCAGGCTTCACCAGACCAAAGCATTTCTCGGCAGCAGCAGCCGAAAGAGAACACAATGCTTCAAGTAAAAACAATGACACATCGAGTGGGGAGAACTAATGCAGAGATCAGCAGTGCCCTCTCACTTGGCTATGGAAACACGGAGAGGGACTAACAGATGCCATATGCTCTACCTGCCCAGGCGCGATGCCCCGGAGCTGAACCGTAGGCAACAAACACGAGTTTGCAAGCGCGGCTGGTCAGACAAAGATGAGATGACCCTCTCTGGGCGCTTTTTCACCATTTGTAAACTTACACCTGAGGGAGGGGGATGGCAGCTCAGCTCCCCGTGCTATGACCGCTCTGAGAATGTCTCAGAGTGAGCACAGGCACTGGGCTGCCCTAACGCTGTAGTGCACAGCTCACATCTCAGGGGAAACACTCTCGGAGTAGCTGTAAGCAGACAGCTCCATTGCTGGCAGCGGCAGCACCTGAGGGGAAGGATGGACAGCCACCTCACGTTCTCCCATTTTTCAGCTGTGCTGTTTTCATACCCCGTGTAAATTTGAGCCGCCAAACCCCATTGCAAGCACACAGAATAGGAGCTACTYAAATTCCCATTTCTCCAGCACACGAAAGAAATTAGACTTTTCCCAAGCAGTGCAACAAAAAGCTGTATTTATCAGGGAGCTACAGTTCCCTGCCCATCATGCCTTCAGCAGCTGTAGTGAGTGAGCTGGTTTCTGACAGACAGCCAAGACGTGTAATCTGAATCCCACCATCCCACTGCTTATTCAGTGCCGAGAGCTGATGTTACCCTCATTCGCTTGCTGCCTCGCTTTTTTCTAACGTTTTGACACTAGTCCTGAAAAGGAAGGATTTAAGTTAAACCCTTTTCAATAACGCAAATGTGTTTTTTGCAATTAAAGCCACACAATTAGCAATGACAAGCTCAGGTCAGCAGAACATAGATTATGCTGTTCAAATGCTCTGCCACTCAGTGCCTCCAGCAAAAAGCTGCAGGAGAGGAGAAGAGAAAGAAAAAAATCTCGCACACATTATTTAACAACTTGTGCTCTGATGCACAGCACCACTTGTGGATTTATGGAGGAAGGTTCATTTATTTATTTACTTAAAATCCCTTAGGCTCTGGCCTCCTTCTCCACTGGTTGTATTCCTTCAAGACAACAAGAACTATTCTTCAGGGCAAGAAGGCTGGTAACATTTAGAATTAACTTCTCAAAAATAAATATTAAACAAATTTGAGAAGTCTCAAAATCCTTGACTTAAAAATGTTTCCCTTACCTCTTCACAAAAAAAAATTATTTGCTTATAATCTCCCTCAATCAGCCACTTGTATTGCCTAGACAAAGAAAGCAGATTCCTCTGTCCATGTCATGACACACTGATTAATTTTAATTGAATATTGTTCTTTTGTTTTAAAGTGTCTAAACTGTGTGTGTGCATGCATAGATCACAACAGAAAGCTAAAAGAATTTCTAATTTCTAATCAGCTTAATTTAGATCTGTTTCCTCTGAAATGTCTTTATTCCATTACTACAAACATAGGCACCTACAGATCTTTTATATTAACACCATGACCCTGCTCTCCCTGCACACAGACAGAAACAACCATAAATTCCAAAACCAAAACTGGTATCATAGCAAAATGTAAGCAAATACACCACAGTGCCAGAATGTTCAATAACTGTCACCTAATAAGTGCAATGCTGATTTTGGACTTCAGATCTTGATCTCTTTTCTGAATCATCTCTCAAGAAAATCYAGGTTTAACTGCCATAAATTATGAACGCTGTGACTAAAGCTTTCTGTTTGTACCTAAGAGCCATAGACATGTTTAAGGCATCWTTTAACTGACAATAGGACTTTCAAATTAATATGCATGATCTGATTCAAATATTCCTGTGTCTGCAATCATTCCTTTATTTTCAATGCTTATGAGAGATATGAGAGGTAAGGGCCCTGATATTAAAATTAAAAATAACATATGACACAATGTGGTAGAATTTAATATAAAGTTGAGTTCAAGTCAGTGTTTATACACAACTTTAAAACAAAATTTGTTTCCAACTCAATGAGAGGTAAGAAGCACTGGAAATCCCCAAGACAGCACCTGCATAATCCTTTGCCCTTCTTTATGGCAAGTTTATTACTTTTGCAAGACAACTACTACATGAGACTGGAAATTCCCAGCATAGAATTCCCAACTCGGGATGCTTATGTGTCTTGCAAAATGATAACATAGGGCTTCTTAAAAAAAAAAAGAAAGAAAAATTACAAAGAGGGTAAAGTTAAATATCTGTCTATGTCCCTTTTTTTAATAGTAATATTTTTTTAGTAATATTTCAGGGCAGGAAATCAACAATCTCCTCCTGGTAGCACTAACAGCTTACATACACACACACACACACACACACACATACATACACATACATATGTAAACTTACATGCATATACACACACATACAATTTCCTTCCTTGTACCCGTCCTCCCCCTCAAGGCATTTGGGATACAAAACCAATATATTTCTTGAGTTTCTGCTGTGGACTTTTATCAGGCTGAAAATTTTCCATTTAAAGCCAGTTTAATTYGAATTGTTCTTCATTATTAGGTTTTATAATTCAAATGAAAAACAGCATACATCCTTCAGCACACTTTTTTCTACAGGTGATGTAAAAAAAACAAAACCAAACAAACAAACAAAACCAAAACAATTAAAAAAAAACCCACATCAAACTATGTGACCTTTAGTTTCACTTGCACCAAGGAGAAATTTCTGTAGGATATAGGATAAAAATGCACATATATAGATCCCATTTCTTACCATGTCCCCAGGCTTGACAGAAACTGCCACCACASTTCCAGGCATGGGAGATCTCAAAATGCTGGAGGTGTCCTCTGCTGCTTTCTCTGGCATGTACTTGCTCAGCTCCGCAGCAACCTTCGTCAGTATTTGCAATTTGTACTAAAGAATAGGAAGAGGATTGTTTTAGAAAACTGTACCTTGGTGAATTCCAGTCAATAACCTGCATTATTTTATGGCATGTTTTTATGCAATACATCTGTTAGCTGTTCTTCACAGGAGTTCTTCACACTGTTTGAAATCTTTATTCAGAGTTTCATTTTCAGGATGTAGAAAGAAAAATACGCAACATTAAACTGCAGCAAAACACTCATAAAAGGAAAGAATCAAGTATAGTAGAAGATGTCAGATTCATTTTAAAACTGGGTGTAGAGAGGGGAGATGCAAATTTAAAAATAAAAATGCCCYTATGCTTGCTGCACATTGTCTTTGATGGATAAGGAATATTGAGGGATTCTTTTCCAGTGCAGTGGTAAATGGGAAATTGACCTTTTGGGAAAGTCTGCCAGACTTTCAGTGACATGACTGATCTTAAACATTATGTTTACTTTTTAAACATTTCTTTTTACCATGTATTTAATGTTTGAAGTTTAGTGACTCGCTTAGATTTTGCAATTAAAACCTATTAAACAATTTCAATTCTGATTTTTCATGCATAAGCAGAACAATCAAACGTTGTTGTACAGAATATGCTTTATCTGCAATAAAAACCATTCAGCAGCCGTTACCTATCTCGAGAAAATAATGTTTTCTCTAGTATGTTTTATATCAATTAAAAACGGAAGGGAACATGACGACTCTTAGGTGGGAGTATCCCGTTAAATAAAACCTTTCTGAAGACATAGAAATGTTGCCTAAACTGATTTAGGCCCCAGGCTTTTTAGTTATTAAAAACTTGCAATCACTTGGCGCGCCCCGTGCCCTCGGACAGACAGACAGACGGACGGACGGGCGGCACCGGAGCCGGGAGGGAGGGAGCGCACGGAGCCAGTAGATGGCAGCAGGTCTCTGTGTGACACTGCCAGGACACAGCCAGCCAAGGCCAGCACCGCGCTTCATCAATAATTTAAACAAAGGTTTTAATAATAAGCATTCGACGGACGGCATTTACAATGCAAATGCGTATTTTGCTGATGTAAAGTTCAACACCTTGCTTGGAACAGTATGTTTCCCTCCAAAACAATTAGCTATTGTTTTATTAACAATAAAATGTCTTTACTTTTCATTTTTACRTGGACAGAAAAAATCCGATATCCTTATGGTGAAGGTAAAGGGGGACTCTACCTTCTGCTTCTGTAGGAAGCGGAACAGGGCATTTAGAAATACATGCAAAAGGTGATTAACCCTGCAATGACATCTTTAAAATGCAGCTTTCAAAGACGAATTAAAACAACCTAAGAGGGGATTATCATCCTCCACAATTGGTACGTGGACACACAACGTTTTGTGAGGTGAACAGTGCAGCATTCGCTCGGAAATGCTTCTAACCAGAATAACAGGGAAATTGCCACATGAGCCGATCCTGCCACCCCACCCCACCCCAGTAATTGTAACCGAGCGGCACAGCAATGTGTCCCCGAAGCTGTGAGTGGCACCCAAAGACCTGRGGACACCCATTCCCTGTGCCTCGCTCGGCCCCGACGTGGCACGGGCAAATCAGCACCATTTTGTGTGCGAAAAGCAGCCTGAACCCCGAGCCTCCCGCGGGCATCACCGCGGCAATCGAGGCGGTGGCACTGGCATTTCCCACCCCAAACACGGGCAGTTCTCTCCCAGCCCGGAGCTCCGGGCATTCCCTCCTCCAGGAGCGGGGACACGGGCACGAGCAGAGCGCGCTCCCGCCCGCGGGCACAGCGCAGGCCGCGCCCGGAGCAGAACTGGTGACACAAGTTGCAAATAGAATTGCAGCAGCGTGACAAGTCAAATAATAACATCTTATGCGTGTTTCTTTACTCTTGAGTGTCTGTTTTGCAATCAAGACGTACAAGTGTCTGCCAGTTTCTGAAGGATATGATCCTTAAGTGAAATTACTGTGCAAATAAAAGCTTTTTACTCCTATTAAAATTCATCTGAGTCATAAGTGGCAAGGAAAAAAAGCTTGCAGAGTGTATTCTGCTGTCAATCTAATAAACATTCTGTGTAGAGGGACTATTTATCAAAGATAAATTGTACTTAAAAGTCCTTCATTAAATCTATGGGGGGGAATATAATTACACCAAATTGCACAGTTTCAGTATCCATGGTTGGTGTCTTCTTTGTACTCAGAGTTTGAAAATGAATTTTAAAAAAAAGAAGGAAAAAAAGAAAGAACATAGAAATAAGTTAGATTTGTGGACCGTATTGCTGCCTCTTGCAAGAGACTATTTTGATATGATTCAAAGGATTAGGTTTAGATGACATTTAGTTTTTTTTAAGCCACATTAACACTCCTGAGCTGCCCAATTTCAAAATTTAAAGTTGAAGAGAAGGCCAGACCTTCTGCATTCATCTAGGTTACAGTATATCACAGGGGTTGAAATACAGAATTCCCTATGCACTTCGCAACATTCAGCAGTGGGGGAAAAACACATTCCTCAGTATGCTGCACTTTAAAGCTCAGTTCTCCACACCAAGCTAAAATATCCCTACCAAACATTGTTTTTACTATCTTTATAATTTTCATATCTTTTAGATTCCTTTCTCTGCAGGACTCCTGCTTTGCTTGGAGTGAGATGTAAGAGTCAGTACTCTCAAAGCTTTAAAAYGCAGGTCTTTGTTATTGATGAGCTGTTCCTTTTCCTTTTGTATTTGTTTATTGTTCTTTAGTCTGTTTGGGGGATAAGCAAGTTACTGTAATCAAAAAGTAAAAAATAACAACAGTAAACTTCTGGGGAAAGGCATTTTTTGGCACAGTTGGCTCACAAATGACCTTTCAGAATATAAAAAGACAAAGCCGCAAAGAAAGGTTCCTTCTCTAAGATTACCTTTGATGTATTTCTGCTGCTGGCTGGACCCCACTAAATACCTGCATAAATATCCCTTTGTAATGCTGCTTCTTGTCCCTGGAGATGAGGAGTGGGGTGCAGGGCGCTGCTCCCCTAATCCGGGTGCTGCCTGCAGCTGGTGAGAGCCACAGGATTTTCTGGAAGACCAGGACAAACACTGCCTGCCACTGCTGACACAACAAAGACAATTAAGAAAATACCGCATTTTTTCATTACATGACAAACGCTGCTGCTATGCCTTTGATTTAGCGAGAACAATGCTGAACATAGGAAGCAGAAGTTTTGATATACTACTAACCAAGTGCGGATGAGGTTCTGATTTTCTTCCTTTACCCTCAGGAGGAGGAGGAGATGGGAGAAAGAAGGGTGCGTAAATTGGGGAAGGCTGCTAAGTTTGGGTTATAAATAGAGACCAAGAGGTTTCCAGTGGCCTAAACCAGAAGAAACATTTGTTGGAGTCATAAATAGATTGCAGGTGGAATCTGAGAGCGAGAAATCTGCTAGCCATCAGATCTCTGCTGATGAGTAGTTGTCACCAGCCACTGCTCCACTCCACAGGGTTTCAAAGGCTAATTCTGCCAGCCAAAGTAAAGTCAATAAAGCAGGACTAAAATGGCATAGAAAAGAGGTGTTTCCTTTCTGCCAGGCCACTGGAGTCCAGTCAGTTGACAAAAATTATAGTAGAGAAAAGTGATATTATTTCATAATTCTCTAAGGGTAACAACATCCTGTCCTACCTCTCCCACTATATGAATTGGATGCTTGTGAAATGCAGAACTACCTCTTAGAACCAAATCTCCATGACAAAAATAAGAACASAAAAAGCTGCAATAATAGCAATAGAGGGTGGGGGAGAAGAAAGCAAATACAGTGAAAAGTATACCTTGGGTTTTGTGGATGTTTTCTGTCAGTACATACCCTACTGATCCCCCAAGTCAGTAGAACAAGCAGATTGGCTGCTACAAAGAAGGTGGTCAGGGCATATCTAGCCCCACCTGCGCTTTAAAAACAAGTTCTGTAGTTTGCACAGATATGGTTCCCTTGCCACATCCACCAAAATATTACAACAAACCTTCACTAAAATGCTCAAAATTACACTGTTACACCTCCCATTAGTTTATTAAATATGACCTTCCCTGTACACTTGAAACTCATGTCCCCAGAAGCTGTAAACGTTCAAACTCCATTGGAGATTTTATAGAGCAATCACTACCCATATGTTACACACGTTAGTGTTTGGACTGCTGACCAGATGTGGATTTTCAGTAYGCTTTACCTAAATGTTCAACCATGTTTTTCAAATGTCTGTCATTCCTGTGGTCAGAAGGGTGAAAATCTTACGTGGCTCAGATTTCAGTAGAAAAATTGTCTGCTGTGTGTCYTCATTATTTTCACTAGCCTCACAGTCTCAGTTTTGGAACCAGTGAAATGTATTAACTGTGGTCACATCGTTCCTAATCCGCATCCTGCCTCAAGTCACTTCACTGTTGTCACCTGCAGTTTGACATCACTGATTCACACGGAGCATGTTACCCGGTGTTCAGTGAAAGCAATACCAAGCAATGTTCCAGTTCCAAACACAATGAGCATGCTGCCTTTTTTATTAACCATTATACACATCAACATCATGACTGTACTCTTACTTAGATTTCCACCACAACATCTAAGCAGGGAAATGATATTACTCGATGATGTCAGGTGCCACTSTCTTTCAGAGTCAGGGATTCCTTAYTGAACAAGGAGATAAATGACATTTTGCAAATCACSGAGGCTTTCTTCCCTGAGCTCTGGGTTCTAGAGCTCATTTGCTTCCACAGGGAAGGTGAGGATTGGCATTRACACCTACACGAAATAATGGCACTTTGAGTCTGACGGATGAGCAAACACTCAAACTGCTACAGAGACAGCTGATGTAAAAAATAACARTAATAAAAATATCAAAACTGTCACAAAAATGACGAGCCTTTAATCGCAGCAAAAGGGAAAGGAAAACGAGAGGAGCCTCACCACCACGCAGCACACACTCCAACAGCAGAAACTTAATTAGACTTGTAACTCAGCCACATTTCCCACTTTCCACTCCTTGTGTGATACATAATTAACACTCTAGAGAAACCTACCAAGGGTTAAAGCCATGCAAAAAAACAGGTTCGCTCCGCTTCAGCCGGCGGCTGAGCGGGCAGAGCGAGCGCGGACAGGCGGATAGACGGATAGACGGAGAGGCGGACAGGCGGACAGACGGACACACGGACAGAGCGCTATGGCGAGCGGGCGGCGCGGGGAGCCGGGAGCGGCCGCAGCTGCCGCCGCCGGAGCAGCGCGTTCGCACAATGCTTTGACAACTCCATCAGCGCAGTCTCAAGGTAGCTGTCAATCAGGATGCATCATTTAATACAACAGCACACTAAGGATTTTCTCCTACAACCCGCATGACAGCGTATCTACAGCTCTATTTATATCAGCGCCCAGTTGTGTTTACAATGCTGTTGTAATTAGAAAAGATGCAACAGGCAGCGATATTATTCAGATTCCCATTTTGCCRTGCTGCCGTGTAAAGTGCGATCTTGCTTCACAGAGTCATGCTAAATGACAAAAGCGCTATTTTCTTCAGTCTCTGTGCTCAGACAGCACTTCATTTGCAGCTATCTATAATTAGATTAATGGTGTAGTGCCGTACAAAGCAGGCCCACTTCACATCAGATAGCATATGAATTAGGACAAACACTTATTTCAATTCCAGGCAGAGAAAGCAGTGACTGGGGTATTTAGCATACCCTTTATGGTGGAATGAGATGTTAATTGTGTACCATTACCTCTAAACTGCTTGCTTGTTGTATAAATCACTGTGCTAATTGATGCAGAGATAGAAACGTAGCCACAGGCAAGAAAGCAAYGGAATGAGAGCTGAAGATGGTGGATAAAGGATTATCGGGGAAAACCATATGGAGATGAGATTCCTTTGAAACCTGCCCACAAGCAGCACTACTATGAACTACAGGGGGAAAAGTGCCACACTGATGCTTAAGAAAAAAAATATAAATATAGTTTACATCATCGTTTCAGACCGGAGTCTTAGAGGCGAATCCAAGCCAAGCAGAAAACWGAAGAAAAATGTGTGTAATGAACCTCAACACGTGTTTCCAAAAGACAAGTAGCAGGCTGAGCATGGCCTGGGAACAGTCACCACACTGCCCGGATTTGGGGGGCCTGAGTTAATAAGTAACACTTGCAAACTATGCAAAGCAGATGTTCCCCTGACCCAACCGAGGACTGGAATTGCAGGCTCTGCAAACAGAAAATGTCTGTGGAAAACAAAATAAATCTTAAATGTATATATAGAAAAACCAACCAAGACATTCAAGTGGTAATCAGTAAGTTAGATGTCCCAATAAGGAGGAAGAAGGGGAGCAGCTTTACACACCTATAGTAACAACTATTCATATTCTGGCCCGAACACATGCAGACAAGAAAACTCGTATAAATCCCCCTTCATATACTGCACAAACAAGAGGAGAATCTCTCRGAAGTAACAAGTAGCTGTGTCAGCACCAGGACTATCAAGGCCTGCTTTTTCTCAGGTGGGGTTTGTAGTTGTTTGTCATGTAAAACACCTTTACAGCCTTGGGGTGTTCCCACAGGCATTCCCTGGTTCGAGCTCTCACTTTAAAAAACCCTCTGACCACACTCCCTACCACACAGAGGTGCAGCTTCCTCCTCCAACGGGACACATTTTATTCAAGAAACATTTGGACCATAATGCTTTTAGGACCTTCCTTCTCTGACATGCTTGGTTTAAGTCGATCACCTGAGTCAGAGGTACTGTAAAGCCAGGGAACAAACACACAGAAGCAGCCTTGAGTATGTCTCCCCCAGCCTTAGTTTCCTAAAAATAGCATTAAAAAAGGAAGATGAGCTACAATACCATCTTGAACACCACATTCAAGGACAATCCAGTTTGGTGATTTCTCACCTTTAAGCCACGCTTATTCCCCTATAGAACACTGCAAATCGGTTTGGCATAATTTTTATTCTGCAAAAGAGTGGCTCTAGTACACCTGCTCGAGTCACCAGCATACTCTAAACCTAAATCCCCCCTTTCCCCTCTGCCCTCCAAATTATTGTTTGGTTTTTTTTTTTAAAGTTTCTTATTCAGAAAACTTGGTTGAACTTGTACACAGTTGAGACTTAGCTTCATACTTTAAACACTAAAAAAAATGCTAGCAACCACAATACTACACAAACATCCTGTTCTAAGAAAATATATTTCCTTCTCTTGCAACATGATACTTGAGAGCAAGTGCTGACTTTCAGCCACAAGCTCTAAGATCTCAGTACAGTGGAATAAACTTCCAAAATGTACAAGGTATCTTCCTTTTGAGTGTTCAATCCCCACTACTCCAGTGTTTGATATCGCCTTAGCTTAAAAGAGCAAAGAGAATGCATTATGTCTGCTAGACACCTCACTGTCCTAAGGTTCATTAAAAACAGTGAGATGCTAGATTTTCCAGCCTTGTTTTTAATTTTCTTTTGGAACTACTTGTTTTTTCTACTCATAGCACCTAATTATTACTTGGGGAGAGAGGGGTAAATGTTAATTATTGCTTGGGGTGGGAGGTGTTGAAGCGTTCCAACAGTGTCTATTGATCTCAGTTCCCAAAGAAATAGACATAACAAATATATTTGTAGATGTGTATCCATGTATACATGGGAGGGCTTAGGGGTGGACAGTTACCCATTACAAACAAGCAGTACTAATGTACAAATTACTGCTTGCTGCAAAAATCAAGTGAATAGCAGAAGAGAAWCATGCACTGGTTGATGAAGTGCTTCAATTACTCTGAGAGGAACCTTTAGATTATTTCCAACACAATACACCAACCAGGAGTAAGCAGAATGATGTTAAAGATACATGGAAATGACAATAGAGCTCCACAGTTTTAGAATTTGGTCACCAGACATACCAGCCTGAGGATTATCCTCCTCTATCACCGTAGCTTACAGCTTTAAGGAAACACTACCTGTATCTGGACAACCAAAGGGACCTTAGAAATAGAAACAAATGGTAGYAGAAAAAAGCCCCTGTGTTGACTACTTTGAAATAACACCTCCCGAGTGTGTGGCTAGTTGATACATGGAAATGCACTGAGGAAAAGAGCTGTGAAGTTGTGYAACAGCCCTGTTCCTAATCATTAATCACAGTTTTTAGGCCATTTAAACTAGCCCATTAGAGCCTGCAGCAAAATGCCAACACTCTCATCACTAGCATGTCAGCAGTGCTGGTGTTAACAGGACAAAATATATGATTTCTACGACCGTGCCCCAGTTCTATAGCATTTGCTACTTTTAATTGAAAGAGGCAGTTAAACACAAGGTAAATCATTCAGTTAGCTAAGCTTTTTAATAACACATAATTGATAATGTCAATATGTTACAGTGACATAATGCATCACTTTCATCACCCTTATGCTTCAAATACGGCCAACTTATACTTCAAACATGTACTTTAAATCTGCTACTTAATGACGAAGCCAGAGAGAACTGCCCTGAGTACCACATAAGGAACACAGGTAAAACACACACCAGTGCCTCAACTCATCTGCAGGTTGGTTAGAAACCAGTTCCTGCCACAACACTTTCAACTTTGTGGCTTAGTTACACTGTTAGAAACTTACTTTTAGTCTTAAAATGCCAGAAGTTCCTTCTGTAATACATWTCTCTGATAAAATCTGTTGCAAAAGAGCACGAAAATACCTGCACAAGAAARAGCAACTAATTTTCTGAAATGTGTCCCAATCCTGCAGGCTTTTGACTAACTTTTCACATGTAACCAGGCCAACACTAGCCATCAGGATTTCTTTTTAGTATAAGACAGATCACGTTTAAGTGTTTACAAAATCATACCCCCTGAAACATGGAATATGATCTAAATTAGGAAAAGAAATACCAGCTATGYATGTAAAGACAGTGTGGTTAAACATGACTAAACCCTATACAATACTGAGAGTTTTTAACATGCATTCATTTTTAAAAAAAATATTTCTACGAGTATTTAAAAGGGGCAAGAACATTTGACCTGTTTATGTTCTATAACAATAAAAAATGTAACCACTGACAAGAACCATGCAATTGGYTCTGCATTATGGAGCAGAGAACAATCAGAAGGCTGCAAAATGTGATGKGGTTTTGGTTTTGTTTTTTTGAAAAAATACATGCCCCTAAAAAAACCACAACAAACAAACAAAACACAAAACAAATTTAAAAAACAACTTAAGTGACCACTGTTATAGGATGCATGCAGGAAAAGGTCCGGGCAGACCCAGTGATAGCGGGCAAGACTAAGTGTGCTGATGCTCTGAACCTCTATGTAACTATAACAGTTACCTACACGTAACTATAATATTTGCTTGCTGTGAGAAATCAGTTGTATCACAGACTACACATCTAGGAAGGCTCAGTATTCTGAAAATAAAAATGTGCTGCCTCTTAAGTAGYCACTGCCCCTGTTTGCTCCCATTCTCACCCTTGGAAAGTAGCTGTAGAGGTAGTGGTGATATCACCACCTACAACTACATCTTTAAATCGTCCAGGAGGAGGTTTGGTTCAGCTATCGCAGAGCTCACTGTTGGAGGAGTTATGCAGATGTCCCCAACTAATAAAGGCTGCCATCAGCTGCACTGGCCACAGGTGACTGTGAACTCCTGTCTTGCTACAGTAACTTATTAGAGTAAGGGATTCTCACAATACAATGCAAGTCCATTGATAACAAATGGCACAAGGCTCTCAAAAGCAACCTGTAGAGTCTCTTGACTGGAGACCAAGCTAATTACTTAAAATAATGGAAAAGCCAAAGATGTGTAAAACTACAGTACTAATTACATAGCATCCCAAAATCCGTAGGATACTTACTATCTTTCAGCCTGCTTCCCTTTGGTTAAATACAAATTTGTAAGTTATTCAGTAAGTTTAATAAGGAGGTACTTTTTGAAAAGTACAATCTGATTTGGAGCAAAACATATCCTCATTAGGAAAAAAAAAACAACCTATTGAGTAGAACTCATTTACAGAAAGGTCAAACAAATGCTGCTTCATTTGTAGACACCAATGTTTTTCCCCCTCTGGGTGGCCAGGATATAATAAATGTTTGACTCCCCTTCAAGCTCAGCGCTACTTTTGGCACTCACTTAAATGGAGGAAAAAGCRGAGCAGAGAGAGGTCTTTCATTCACTGTGAGGATACCTACCACCACACAGAACATTTAGATAGACTTTAATTTCCACTGACTGCAAGAACGGTTTTAGTTGCACATTTCATAGGGAGAAAACTGCAGAACAAACTGCATTCTTTCACAGCTTACTAAGCCTTCTAATGGTTGGGCAAGCACTGGTTAGAGCTTGGTCTGTTAATTTGCCTTGGAACACATCCAGATACTACTTGGTAAGCCACAGCATCTTTCTGTTTTGTTTTATACAGCAGGTAGTGCAATGACATCTACAACGAAAAAAACCTGTGTAGGAAACCAAAGCCTTTTCAAAGACGTTTAATTCTATTTTTTTTTTTTTAATTTTAATCCTCTCTGGATTTAAATATGGATTTAGGAAAGTTTAAATATTAAGCCACATGAACATGGGCAAGTTCCAGATACATTTGTAAGGCTGTTGCAAACTCAAAATTCCAAGCAGGAGCCTAGATGGTCTTGAGGGGAAGCTGTGAGAAAGGAGTACATGTGTAAGAACTCAAGTCATCCATGATGGGGCAATTTTACAGAAATGGTGTGATAATCTCTTCCATATGTCTTTCTGAYAAACACTGTTCTCGAACCATGGCAATTACACAGCCTGACCACTGATTTAGGGGGTTTAGTAGCACTACTGACCAGGTTAGAGATAGAGATGCTTTAAATCCTGGATGTCATCTTGTCCTGAATTTGTTTTTGTCAGTAGTCCCACTGATTTCACTAAGTTCATGGTGTCACCCAAGGTACTTCAGTCAGAACTTTCAATTCAGTAAGAATTAAGTGAAATACTACACWGCACATAAATAACGACATACCTGCCTGGAAAAAAAATTGTTTGTTTGATGAATTAATCTGCCATTCTTATTATCTTCTTCAGGAGAATGTTAGTGAAAAACCACTAAATTGTGCTCTTTTTCATTTGACAGTTTAAAGAAATTTGGTTTTTATTTCAGATGCAATAAAAGACTGGCAGTAAGATTATGAAAATCCATACAAAATCTATAAATTTTATTATATGTAATAAAACAGAGTTTAGTTATGGTTTTTTAATTATTCTGGATACTAAATCATCATGAAAGTCTCAGCAATAGCACACTGCTGGTATGATAGCTGTTTCCTACCATTAAAATTCCAATGATTGTTTCATGGCATTAGGAAGGATATTAACAATAGATGCATGCTCTCTAAGCTTCGTAATTGAGAAAAACATGCTATTTCATCCTTGATTACTAGCAGAACTATTTAGGTAGGACTTAAAATTCTTTCTTATTTTACAGACTAGTGCTTTTGTAATTCACACCTTTCAACCTCTGCTACTATCTAAGGGCTAGATTCAGAAAGACTTATATACCCAAAGTAGGACACTTAGGCAAAATTGAAGCACCTAAATCCAATCTGGCAATACAAACCCCAGTCATCTGTCACTTAGCACTGAAGGTACTTGTATTTTATCTTCTTCCTGGTTCAAAACACACATTTGGAGTTCTGCTGCTGWTCCCCCTCAGTGCCATGTAATACAGATACATCCTTCTTCAAGTTCAAATATGACACAATAGTCAGGATAATAGGGTCCAGTTCTGCTCTAGGGGGCACTTCTACCTTTTAGCAGCCTTTGACTATATAAAGGAGTCTACAAGAGAATTGGAGAGAGACTTTTTACAAGGGCCTCTAGTAACAAGAGAAGAGGTGATGGCTTTAAACTGAAAGAGGGTAAATGTAAATAAGGTACCAGGAAGAAACTCTTTACTGTGAAGTTGGCAAGACACTGGAATCACCCAAACTATTATCAGACTAGAGCACCTCAATTCACAATTCATAGCCACCCCCACCAAAATTATTAGTGTGTGAGCTTTGGTCATTACTTCATAATTGATTTAACCTCTGTCCTCACAGCAATATTTGAAGTTCTTTGTCAAAGTGATTTAGTGTTTAATTTTTTAATTAAACTGAGTTTTTGTGAAGCAGTCAGGGCACAGTGTACTGATTTCCATATTTCATCTCTGTTACAGAATCAGTTTTGTTTGACAAAACAAACAGTGGAGAAAGAAAGCTAGGAATTTTTCTTTAAATGCAAATCAAACTCAAAGATAACGGACTTTCAATAAATATTTTATCACTTCTCCACTTCACTGAACAACCATTTTTTAATGCCATGGGAAATATATTTGCAATTGCCATTATAGGATTTCTTTTAGAGATGCATTTTCATAGAATCACGGAATCGTTTGGTTCAAAAGAGACCTTAAAGATCATCCAGTTCCAGCCCCCCTGCCATGGGCATAGATTCCTCCCACCAGGCCAGAGTGCCCAGATTTTACACATTCTTTTCTAGCTTACCATGTATCTAAAGTTTATTTCTCATACCAGCATTTTTCTGAGTGTAATCTAACAGAATGATTGCTCAGACAACCTACAATAGAGCTGGAATATTACACTTGGAGCTACTACTGGTTTAGACTCAAAAGTTATTTTCCAGAATCACCAGGCTAATATTTCTGGTGGTTTAAAAGGTGCAATGCAACTTGTAGTGCACTTATTTCAATCACTAGAAAACTTTGTTGTGTTTTTTAACTGTGGTTCTTTGCTTCAAAAAACACCAAAAGCACTGTTCACTAGACATTTGAACTCATTCCAAAGTCTGTTGTTAATCATACAGTGAATTTCTGTATCATGGGAGAAGACTAGGAATGATCCACTGGCTATGAGGTAAAAAAACAGTCTGGAAAGAATTTTAGCAGCAATAATACGTTAGGGTAACACATCCATAGTTAGAGATCTGTTTTCCACATACCAGTTAATCATGCTTGGCATAAATAGCAAGCAAAGTCAGTCTCCATATCAATAATTATATCAACCTGTCTGGGAACAGGAAAAGGAACTCAGAACAAAAAAGAATGCTGCTGAGATAGGCAAATTCCTGAGTATTGCTGTGTAGAGTAACATGAGGACGAAGAGAAGGAAAGGGTTGTAAGACTACAAATAGTTATCACTGATTTTATCCATCACAATACTCTCACTGCTCAGTATAATGTTAGAAAGAAACATGCAGGTTATCTGGATGTTTTAAAGCTTCCCCATTTGTCTGTCAAATCTGCAAAGAAATAGAACTGAGAATATTTCACAGTGGAATAAGATCAAAGTTTAACAGATCACTCTTCTAACACTATTCACTAATAAAATTTTAAAGTTAGACACATTGCAAAAATTTTTCTTTTCTTTAAATTTTAACTATATCCAACATGGCTGAAATTTGGCTGACAATGCAATACTGGTCTGGCTAATAAAGGTGTGCTTTCATCAGTACATGACTAAAACTGCAACACACCAAGCAGAGTAGGTAAATTGAAAAGACAGTCAAAATGCAGCTCAGCACTCCACTCAAAATGGACTCAATAATTAAAATATTTACAAATTTGATTACAAGGTGCTCAAAGAAGACCACTGCTGCTGTGTAATGTGGGTACTCAGATGCTCATAAGTGGAGAAACAGGACAAGGGAAGAACAAAACTAGTAATGTAGCTAAAAGGCCATGGAACCCAGCTGGGGAGAGAAGAAAACTGAATTCTGGGCTCTGCTGCACTTGCCCAGATACCTGGTCTGACGTGGCAAAATGGTTCTGAAAACAGGGATCCGAATTAGCTCTCCATGCAGAATGGCTCAAGGACCTCTCCAAGACTTGGCAATTACAACATAATGCAACGACAGAGCAAATTTTAATTCTGTCATGTGGAAGTTGGCACAGAGCTCCCACCCCCAGTCTTGCAGGCAAGCGCTCTCAGCAGCAAGGGGAGCTGCAGAAAGTCACCACCTCTGCCTTTTACACTATGAACTTTCATCAGTGTGGCCGCAGCTGCTAGGCTTTGGGTTGAACTCCATTCTGCCCATCCATGCTAGATGTTTACCAAAGGTTATTCTTTCAGGAGACTTGAGTTGTACTCAAGTACTTTGTTTCAGCAGCACAGGGAGGATAAGAGATTTGATATCCAGTTTCCAGAGCAGAGTTGCTGAGAAGACCCAGTATTCTTGGTTAGACAGCTGTGAAAGCTCTTTTAGGTGTCCTGAGGACATTCAGAAAGTTGCTGGATCCTAAGCTTCCTGGRTCACTTTCCTGGACTCAGATACATAAATTGCACTTGAATCTTGCTGTAGGTGCCAAAAATGGACACTTGAGCTGCTCTGGATCTTTAAGTCTGATGCTTAATGATATCTGTATACATGATACTGAGATACTGTTGTCAAAGAAGTGTATCACACAGATGCTTTTGTTGATTTCTGTAACACTGTTTAGTGACAATTATTCATTTATTCTTATTATCTGTGGATTACTTTCTACACACAAATTCCACCCATGATGAAATTGTATCCTCCATTTATAGTCACATGGCTCAAATCCTCTGGTCCCTGTCCATATACAGACAACTCTTTTTATTCCTCCAGCTCTTTTGACCTTACTACGGTTTCCAAATGTGGAATTCTAGATACTGGTTCAACCAGGTACAGCTTGATTGCAAGTTACTTGTCACTAAATATTTGAAACGAGACAAGTGCCACAGGGTGCTGGCAGAATTCTCAGTGTCTCCTTCTCTCTTCATATGGTGTGAYAATCAGCAACTTATTTGCTCATATACAAAGATTTCAAGATCMACTGCACAGATTGTGAAACACGTTTGAGGTACACTATCAATGATTAAATCTTAGTTGCATGATCACCTGTAATCCAAAAAGGGTTGTGTTTCACAGTTTTAGTGCTTTAGCTGCTGCTGTTTAAAAAGTTTTGTGTTAAGGCAGCTCATTGTCATTGTAAGGGAATAGATGCAAGAGCAATCCAAAGCCACCTTCATGGTTTACTCTTGTTTGTGGTAGCTGTGCTTAGTGCACTTGYCCTTCCTTGCTACTCTTTCATGGAGCCAGTAGCTTCAAAGACGATCAATCAACACAGGTCCTTTCTCCCGTTTCTGATTATTTGCTTATTTTGGAAGACAAGGTCTTTTGACTGTAGAGTCCATAGCCACAAAAGTAGTTAAAGTTTCAGAATCTGCTGGCCTAYAAGATCAAGGGCCTGGTTTGCTACAGTCACTTTGGACCGTAGTTCTACTTAAAGAGCATCAGAGGATTTGGTACCAGTTGGGATCCTACTTTAAGATCCATTAGAGGCATTGGCCTTTTCTTCCTCCTTTAATACAAAACAAAACTAAAATGTCTCTGCTTCAGAGGGGAACCTTGTTAAAACTTGCAGCTATAACTTGCCTCATGATATCATAATAYTACATGACCTCCAGTGTTTATATAGTTGATTGAGCATAATTTAATGACTTCATAGAATCAAATTAATTTCRCCTATGCAGTATTCATTTTAAAACAGAATCAATATTGTTTAYCCTACCTGACAATAATGCCCCATATTTCGCATACAATTGATTCAATACCAGCAGGTAGTTATCAATGAATGCACTTTGCTGCRGTAAATGAACACAATCAATACCCAGAAATGTGAGTTTTCTGGTGTATGACTGCAYTGTAACTGAAGTGAAAGCTGAGTTTTGTCTTTTTACTTCTTCTTTTAGGTTTCATATATGGAGAATCTGAATTTCGTAGTCAGCAAGAGTACAGTAACAATCTGAAAACTTACTAGGCAACACCACTGCACATTGAACAYCACTGAACCTCTGACAAGGTTATGCCACATGAGATAGCAGACAGAAAAAAAGAAAACCTCAAGAAAGAAATATTAGAGATTCTCAGCATTTCTTGAAAAATATGATTGTTTGAACTCTTGAGCATCACATGCGTATTATGTGAAAGATAACTCTGTATTTTGAAGAGCACATTGAATAAATTTCAGTCTGTTTTGTTGAAAACAGAGTAAGAAAGAAAGGGTGTTCTTGGGAGGATATCAGCAAGAGCATTTTCATTTAGAAAAAAAAAAGTATGAATGCAATATCCATTAATATAAACTAAGATTCATTTTAGGTTATAYTGCATACATTGAAAACAAAGCTAATGCCAATGAGATTGACAAAACTCACGTTAACTTCTCGGTTAACTTCAAAATGAACTAAAATAGAGACTTTGGGAAAGTCATTTCATTTACAGCTACTTTAAAGTAAAATGGGAGAAAAGAAGATTTTAGATGACACTGAAAATAAGGGTGTCCATGACCGTTCCCTTTCAGTGGGAGCTGCTCTTCTGGTTGCTCTTTCTCCCTTTTAGACCCTATATTTGAACCCCCACAATCCTTCAGCTTTTAATCCTTTTAAGGCAGTCCCCATTTTCCCTAGAGTAACTCAACCTAGCTTMCACCATTCTGAAGYCATGATGCACCACTCATTTCCCCARCKACCAAGGTATCACGCCACTTTTCTAGCCAGTTCCTCAACCTTTATAGATATTGAGAAATCCTGCTTTTACTGTATAGAAAATTCTAGGAAGTACACTGAAGAAAAGCATACTTCCATAGCACACTTGAGCACATGTTTTACTACTGATTTAATATTCTTTGCATAAGAGCCAGGAAAACAAAAGCAGAATGCTTTATAATAACACTGGAACATTTATATATATGTGTGGAGAGAGAGAATGGCAATTTTAAATATAAACAATTTTTACAGCTCACRTCTTTCAGAAATCAACTACTACTTCACAGGTTTTTTTTTTCATACATATGTTTTAAGACTTAAGTTGGCTTTCTTGAAAAAACTGTGAGTTCCTGAAAATCTGGAGTAGGTCTTTTCCTTAAAAAAAAAAAATCTGATTATATAATACATCTATCACATCTAATTATCTATTACACCTTGTTTTGCTATTTGCTTGTAAAAAAATACAGCAATCCAGTATGCGTCATCCATATTTCCTCCCTTTTACCTGCATCCTTATGACACGAAAACATCCTTATGACAATCATAGTTTACCCCAACTCCCACAAAAATGGCATAAATACTACATCTAGCTGCACAGATTAAMTATAAAACTGAAATTCAATTAACCATCTATGCTTTAAATTGTTTCCTGTATAATGTTAAACCATGAGCAGAAAAGAAGTTTCTATAAATTACATTCAGGTTCCCATGATGACAAACAGTACTCAGTGCAGCACAYGTACAATGCAGAGCTACTGCAGCTGCTGGAGTCCACAACACTGAGGGTTTGCCAGGGGAGCAGTAGGAGTCGAACAACCACCACCAACCTCCATCTTTGCTGTTTTTTCTTTTTGTTCCTATTCCTCCCAGCTTCATCTTCCTAATATCTGACTTTTTAATTTAACACCAGTTATTAACTGGTTTCATAATTCCACTAATTCATTTAACATTCACTTCAACAAAGTTACAGATGAGGGAAAAAAGGGAATTAAGCTTCTCTATCACATGCTRAACCTTACCACCTGAACACACAAAGTGCAATCATCATCTGATTCACTCATATCTATATTAAACTGTTTCCTTTTGACCTAAGTTAAATCTGTATGAACAACACTATACATAACATAAGCACAGAAATCCACAATGTGTACATACAAATTGAATATAGAAATTTACATAAATTCTTACATGTACATCTACTTATTTCTGTTTTGAGGCTCATAAAACCCTTTATCTTGCAGCTGTAAGTCTTCCTCTTGCGCAGGAAAGAATGTATTGAGGGGGAGGGGTTAAGTGGAAGAGAGTTTATTGTGATCAGCAACATGAAACATGAACCAAAACAAGGCTTTCTCTTGTTCTCATACATTTGAAAGGCATTCTAAAGGAAGTTTTGTTATTCAGTTAAGGTATTAGAACATCACACAGTAAAAAAATTCTGCTGGTAATTCTCCCAGTAAATTCCAGACTTGATGAGAAATTTTCTCATAACATTTCAGCTTTAGGAGTGAAGTTCAAATGCCACCACCATTTAGGATGCTTTAAGGTGTCCCATCTGGCTTCTGCATGCTGTTCTAGAAAACCACAGGGCACCTGTAGGTCCTGTTTCAGGGTTGTTGGATTCCTATAGATCTCTTGGACACATTACACACATGAAAATTAGATATTTGAACAAGCTAGTTTGAACAAGGGAATGTCCACCCCTTTAGGGACCAAACAGAGAAGCACATGAAAGAGTACCTGATTCTCTCTATGGAGTAAGTTCCAAATGCAATGGCTGATATTTGRTAATTTCCATTAGGACAGGTCAAAATCACAYTGTTGTTTTTTCAGTTCTAGAAAATGCTTTCCCTTAGCCAAGAAACAATAGCAAAAGATCACAAGACAGAAGAGTAAGTACATTCTACTTGAAAAGAAAGCACAGGTATATATCCTTTTTTCACAGTGGGATAACAGGAACAACCTCTTCACAAAAGGTCCTTTGAGGAAAAAGGAAAAAAAAAAGAGGCAAGTGACTGTTTCATAAATTTGCTGGTGGATGGTCTGGAGGGCGTTTCCCTCCATGGCAGACAAAAGACAAATAGCTTCTGAATTTTCTACTGGCAATTTATCTAGATGAAGACATTACTGGAGATGTGGAAAGGACCCAGGACTGTGGAGGCAGCAGACAAGGGTTTATCCACAAGGCATACACCAGAAACTTTGACATAACCTTTGAGTAAGGAAGAGCATGTAAGRGTGGGACAGAACGTGAGTATGGTGGCGAAGGAGAATGGGGCTGAAATGGCCCCTGGTGATTCCAGGCACRATATTCTTTGAACTTTTTGACAGTCCTGGTCACCACCACAATGTGTATCCTCTCCCTTCAAACAACTGTTTGAAGTGCAGAGGGTTTGTCCAAGTGGCATAAATACACAAGTGATCCTGTATGATTTCTGATTCATCATTTACTCACTGCTCAACACAGAATATCAAACAGGCAAGTTTAATCATTTTAATTTCCAGTTATTGTACCTGCTTCACTAATTACTATTAGAGCAATGATTAGTCTGTAATWGTTATTCATTAGCTGTAAATTTGAACAAGGGCTGATTTGAAGCAATCACACTTACTCGACATGTTCTGAGGACCAATTATTTCACAGTGATCAGATGGCAACTGAAGAAATACATGATCAATAGTAAAGACTCAAAAGAATCAGAGGTGAAATTCTAAAATATCTTCAGAATCACCACTATTTTCTGTGMGGGGGTTATTTGGAAAAAACAGCTTTTCTTCAGACAGAGTAACCAAGGATATTGCTGTAGATCATAGRTTATGGAATAGCAAAACAGACTTTGAGCTCGGTGTTACACCTTACATACTYRGTCTTGGAGAWAGGCTGTATTTTGCCTTTCTGAAACCCTCCTTATGGTGATTATGGTATCTTGTTTCTGGGGAACTCCCTTGTCCTTGCACTCAGACTTCTCCTTACCCTATCAATCTTTAGTGACAATAACTTCTTCCTCACAAAAATCATGTGAGGAGGGTATTTCTTGTTTCATTGGCTTGGAGTTGTCATGGGTGGAAATGCAGGATATTTCATCGGGAAGACAGTGAAATTCAGCTGAGACAATGTGTCTCTGAAACATCCCTAAGCAAATGCCTCATCCCCATGAGGCTTAGAAGGATGACAGCAACATAATGCTACTCCTTCCAATTATTTAAAACAACTCAGAATTAAAAACAATGGAAGAAAACAGCAGCTTAGTTCATGTGCCTAGAACTAGAAAGCGTAAGATGTTATTATTTGGGAAACACCCAAGTCTTTTCCTTTAAACCTTGAGTCATTTCTTTACTTGATGGAACAAAAAGTACAACCAACATTTAGCAGAAATAAAACAATACTGAATACAAAATGGATACAAAACATGTCCAAAAAACTTCAAATGAGAATGGGTTTTGTTACAACTAATCATGACACTGAGAACAGATCAAATGACCTCCCAATATATCTTGTACTCTACGAAAGTTTAACAATGCTTGAAAAAAAAGTACKTGGTGGGGGCAGATGAAAGTGAAGATCTTACTCTGGATGCCTTTCTTAGCAACTTCTATTTTTACATGATCTGATCTGTCGCCTTTGCTCATCACCCAAAATAATACCAAGACCCCTCCTCCCCTGCCAAAGTCACCCCGCCAAGTTCCACAATGAGTTCCATTGATTTKCAAGACATATTGTCAACTACCTAATAATTTAACTGGTAGGCACAGCTCTTTYGGTTGAAGCTTCAGTTTCCCAAACAAAAGCTAACCACCTGAGACCACAGAGGACAGGATATGAGCTACTTATAGCAACACTGGACCAGTGAACAAGAATAGCAGGAAAGCTGCTTATTTTATTTTTTTTGCTCCAGCAAAGGCCTTTGAAGTAAACTATTTATTAAACATTATAATACTCGAAACAAAAATCTTTGAAGGCAGGTTATCCTCCTCTGCACCATGTCCCGTTGTGAATGAATTGCTTCCTTTTCCTTTTTGGATTTTTTTCACTTGTGAAACTGACACTCAAATTGTTCTCTTAAGCTACTTGGGTGAGCCTTCGCCTTTGCTGGGAGGAATAATCCATCCATCAACAACAGGATCATTAAAAATATTTATAACTCAAACTACTTCAATATCACTGCACTGTAAGCAGCCACCCTGTTCATCAGGCACTGTTATATAAATACAATAAATAAGTTYATTGTGCACAGAAGAATACTATCGATTAATAAGTAATGATGCAAACAGATCATCTGAAACAGAAACAAGCTAACAGTAAGACTAAATTTTTCACTTTTTTAATTAAAAGAAAGTAAATTTCCCCCATTAACCCTGTCACTGATGAGTGCATGTGGTTTTTCTTTGTTCATCTGATTAAAACATTCATCTCTCTCCCTCTCTGTTGTTGAAAGAACTAATTTTTCTCTGTAGCATCACTGGAGAATCATTGGAAGTTTCAAAACCAGACATAGAGAACTGCCTTTTCAAATACATTTATTTGGGTTGCAGAGACAGAACTGTCACACACTGTGCTGTATTTGCATCTTGGAAAATCTGGCACTGATGTGCAGTGAAGAGGAGGAGTGCTCTGAAATGACGGCTCAGAACTGTCTGAGCCTGAGAAATTCTCTGGCCAAAGCTTGGGAAATAATCGGAAGTGAACTGAAACTCCCACTGGGCCACCATGAATGCCTGCATAGTAAAGATGTCACTGGCAAGCTGCAGATAAAATAATATTAGAAAAGGTTCAACAGTCCTCTATTGAGAGAAATAACTTACTCCAAGTAACAGACAGTGGAGAACTATTGATACCTAGATTCCTGAAAATGGAAGAATTTGCAACTCCCACTGACTTGCATGCAAGCAAAAGTCATCTATCACATCTGAAAATCTAATTAAAAAAAACCACCACGATTCCTGAATAATTTCTTAACTAAGGAGCAGACCCACCTTCTTTTTCATGCAAAACAACACACTTCATTGAGTTAGACACATTTTGTCTATTTGTTCTGCCCTCTGATTTCAGGCGCAACCTGGCACACATACAAGTGATGACAAAGCACTAAGAATTTTGAATAATCTTCTTCTCCATCTCTTACACATTTGTCCTTCTAACAATATATTTSTATTACATATCATATTTTTGCATTCCACAGAATCACAGAACATTCTGAATTGGAGGGAGCCCACAAGAATGATTGAGTCCAACACTCACATGGTGGTTGACCCCACACCCTTGGTGTTATTCACACCATGCTTCAACCAACTTCACCTTTTAGAAACACCTATAAAGAATTTTTAAAGCATTTATATAAGAACTTTCAGTGGGTTTTTTTAGCCWGCAATAAAATGCTTTCTTGGCTATGGAATGGTGGTCTAGATGCCTCCCACTTGAAGTCTGTCACCACCAACCAGCCTTAATTTATTTGTGCTGCATATAAATCTAATGTAATTCTACAATCAAGTGATTCATTTTGTATTCCCACCAGCCTAGGCTGAAATTTGGTGGACTTACTCAATGCCACAGTTCTGGCCTTTGAGGAATAAAGAATCCATCCTATAACCACTTTTCTTGCTATTGGAAGACATCAGCATGCCTGTAGCCATGTTATTGCCTCTACCACAAGGACACAGCAGCAAGAAGATGGACAAATAACAGACACTTGTAAAATCTGTACACTGTGGCAACCACTGAATTACTGCAGAACTTAGAGAAAGATTGTTTCTAGTGAGAAAACCAGAATGTAAGCTCCTAATTTGCTGGAGATTTTACAGTGGAACTGAAGAGCTCTGAACATAAACTGTAACAAATGAAGAAAGATTCCTTGGGCATTCACAATTCAAATACTTATACACCTTTAGTCACATGAAAACTACTGAGAAAAGCAGCACTTTTGAGGGTGTGTCCTATTTTCCTCTACCTGAGCTTATTCCAAGAGGTTTTGAGTAGGAAAAAAAAGCTATAAAGAATACGGCTAAATGATGGACCAAGGTAAAAATTTCTATACAGATCTCAGCTCATAAAAGCATGTCAGTATTTTAAGTGTTTTCATGGTTAAGGCCACGAGGAGTCATTYACTGAATTACTTTCCTAAGGTCCTTAAATGTGTCAACAACCTCTCTAAGGTGTAGTTCATCATCAGGAATCACTCTTGAGAATAGACAACTTCAGTGGTTCCATTCCCAAATTCTTTTAAAAGTCTTGTAAGTTATTTGGAGAATCCATTATAGRATGGATTTTCAGTGTTCTCACAAACAGCTGTAAGATTAAAACTCTCCAGTTCCCCTGAAATTGCCTCACCTCAAAAKACTCAATCAAAGAGAGAAGGAGGTGGTTGGAGGCTCTTGCTTCCCCAGACTTCCTTCTATCTTTCCACTGTCTTACCTCACATCTCCAARTAGAAATGAATCTCATTCATGAGTTCCCCCATGATATGAGTCATTTATACCAACCATTTAAATCTGAGACTGAATTTCAACTCACCATCTGGAAGCACAGGACAAAGTGAATAAGTAGCTTGACGGATAAGATGAAGGTATTAATAAAAGGTTTCCATTATTTCTCCAAGATAATTCCATTAAGTTTCATAACAAATTTAGTCAATTTTGTATTTACATAGCAGATTTTAGTATCTTTTTAATTTACAATGCTGAATTAATTTTTACCATTTTTGTGTTTCCAGYTTTGTTATAAACAAAACATTTTGTGCTGTTACTTTAAAAAGCATTTTCCAGCCATGCATTGAACTGCCAACARGAGCTGCAGTTTCCTTAGTTCATAGATTGTATTCCTCAGCACTGCACATTCTACACTTCCACATCATGGTCAGTGGTATGTCCTCACGTGTCAAAACCCTAAATCATGTTTTGCTCATCTTCAAAACTCTTTTGCAGTCCTCACTGAATCAGCTTCAAAGCCACTGCATATTCAACAAGGTCTGGAACCTGTGGTGTGGAGGAAGCAGGMATTTTTTCATGGAAAAATCAGAAGGCAAACTGGAGACCAGGCAAAAATAATTTGCAATTAACAAAGCAGTAACTGGAAAGAAGTTTCATTCATGCTTTTAGCACTGTTGGTTAGATCAATTAGAGATACTCTCCTAGTAATGTAAGCTGAATCTGATCCTTAATACGCATATACCTGTGCAAAATACTTTCAAGTGTATAAAAAAAGAACCTTGAAATAAAGGCAAAACCAGCTCATTACATCATTTTCAGACACCATTTGTATCAGCTAGTGCCATCTCCAAGATCCATAATAGCATGATTTTATTAATTCTCATAAAGTCTGATTTTGCATTCAGGCAGTCAACATGATTTTAAGTGCCAATATCTCAACCTGAAAGTCAGCAAAACATAAAATAACATCAGTAGAATATTAAAAACTCCCACTGAGATAAATAGAAATATGAAGGTTCAGACAGAGCCAAATAGATTAGTGCTCACTTTCTACTCATTATGTGCTTTCAGTGAGCACAGTGCAGTTTTATAATTTGATGGGGAAAAAATTACATTCTTTAGCTATTTTCCAGCCTGACTCTCTAAGACTGCTCCTTCCTTTAAAGACAGCATAGTATTATTACCCATGAAATTATCACTATACGACAAGCTCAGTACAATGATGTCCATGTTGCTGGGATATGGATTACTTTCTCAAAATAAGTCTTGGGAGGAACACTGAAAGGAGAAAAAATGGTGGGGGGAGGGAAGGGGAAATTGTACTTTGACATCCTCCTTACTTCAGAACTTATTTGTAGCTCAGAATGGAGTCAAATGTCATATCAGCAATTAAACTTTGACTTCTACTAGAGTAATATTAATGTAAAGTGAGTCCCAGAGCAGCACTGCCCAGCCCTGTGCCTGGGGTTAGCTCCAGTGCTAAACAGCACGTTGCTGACCGACACAGGAAATCCCTCTCCTGTTCCTTGAGTTGAACCAAAGGGCTGGCATAAAGAAATGTCCAAAGTATTAACAGCAACAAAAACTATGGGCTCAGAGCCAGATTTCAAAGGCATTTAGGTGCCTTATATGCATTAATTTTAGTGGGACTAAGCTGCCTCTGAAAATCTGGCCTTCGGTCTTCACTTTTCTTAAGCCGCTCCAGATCCTGTGGCTCTGTCAGGATGTAAAAGCAATTACATTTCACAACTTTGAATCCAACAATATATTTTGGAAATCATTCAAAGTACATGTTTTTCTAACATAAAGTTTCCTTGTCCAAAAAAATACACTGGAATTTTATATAATTGGTATTTGCAGGTCTCCCTCTTTTTCTTTAGATTGAGGCCAGAAGACAGCAGTCTGGTGAAACCTCTGACATCCATATAAACTCTGCTTTCTTCCTTTAGGTGGAAGAAGTGTTTAATGGATAATCATTTGACAAATATTTTATAAATAGTAAAATACACAATCTCAGGTTTACTGAACACTAATGTGAACACTCCTAAACAAAACTACTGCCCAGAGAATCCTAATCCCCACAAAAAGTAGTGCAGATGTTATAGTGTATATAAAAATCAGATATTAGCATTTGAGGTGTCCATTCCCACACAACTCCAAAATGAAATCAGCCAAACAAATACCAGCTTGGCTTGTAAAGGAATCCAGTGTAATGAAACACATTGAAAATGAGAAAACCAAATCCTTATTTTTATTCACGAGGCAGACGYGCATCCAGTTGAGTGCACAAAATCGATCTGAGAATATTTTAATAAAAAGAAACACAGGTAGCTGTAATATCTAAACATGTAGCTGYAATATCTGTTAATGCTGGACCATTTCATGAAACAATGCTCACACTGCACGAACAGATCACACTACATCAATTCTTCTGAGCAGAAACTGAAAGTCCTCATCTTACCCGTGCCCATGTTCGATTTGTACCTTTCTCTGGCTCCAGCTTCCTGACATCAAAGTACATCTTGTGAAAATATCTCAGACAAATCTTTATCCCCSTTCCCCACTGAAGCTGCAGCACAGGGAATAGGCTATGAGCTTAGGTACTGCCTTTTTTCCTCACAACATCATTGGCTGCTCTAATAAAAGATGCTGATTTTCCCTGTGAAACTGCCTCAGCAGTTTATACTAGTTGTTTTCTGTTCAGCAAGTCTTGCTTTTAATATCTACTGATATTATACGAAGAAATCACGCTGAAAATATGCATATTAGCTCTTTTCCCCCACTGGAAAAGGTCAGTGGGCTAGCACATTAAGCTCCATAGAACATTGAGACCAGTCAGAACAATGCACATTGCCTCTCACAGGGAAGGGCAGGAATTTTGTTTTCTTCCAGGAGCATGCTGCTTTCTCCCTGAGCCTATGAGGCAGCATCCTTCTCTTCCCCAATGGAGTTTCTTCCTCGATGGCCTCTCAGACCYGCTTGCAGCTGGCTCACACACTTCTGAAAAAATCTCTCCTTAGGAGAAAATCCCACCTCCCTTCAAGCACCTGCTTGAGTAATTTCAGGAAACTTGTTCCCGACTCAGGCTAATCCTTCCTGGCTAGTCATCTTCCCTTTCCTTCCCAATTCACTATTATCCTTTAATTGTTAATTTGATCTCTCATGTTCCAAGCCATCAGCRCTCCTTCCTCACTCCTGTGCAGGACTGGTTCAGCAGAAATCCTGAAGATGGTTAACATCTGATCAGCCTCATAGCAGTTTATGAGGAAACCTCATTTCAAGATGAAGMCAAAGGCAGTAGTTTTGGCTTCGAGAAGACAAGGTTTTATTCTTCTTTTATTAAGGCACAAAATTGAAGAATTTATTGTTGCTCATGTAATCTGAAAATTATTCAGCATTTTTACCCCTTTGCCCTCATTTAACCTTAGACATGAAACTTGTGGGGGGGATGGACGGGAAAAAATGTAGAGTGACTGTATTTTCTTTYATCTTTCTCCTGGAACTCAAGCAAAACCACCATGTGATGAATGGCCATTTGTGCCACAGATGTTAATGCAATACTAAATGAGACAAAAATCACCAGTGCAGTTTGCAAAGCTCCCTGTGATGTACACTCATCACGCAACACAGACTGGCACTAACCTAGGCTGGTTTTGCATATGCAACTAATATATATTTCAATAATTCATGTCAGTGTTCTCATCACACACAGTTGGGTTAATTGAATGCAACCACGAACACATTCCACCAATCTTTACAAAAAATACAAATGGTCTCTAAAGCAAGTAYTAGCAACATACAAAGGAAACATTTGAGATGAGTTCAGAGATAATTTTACCATTTGTACTTGCAAGGTGGAGTACCTGTTCCTGGCAGAACCTAGGGAGAGGCCGTCCAGCATATTAAAAAAGAACAGTTCAAGCTATCATTTGGCTCAAGTCACAGCACATTCCAAGAACCCCATAAACAAAGACATGTGCAATGTTAACTTTCTCTTTCATGCTGACAGCTTTTTTCTCCCATATAATGACCTTCCTGCACAGTGTGTGTTACCATAAAAAGAAACAGAGCCCAGTAAAATTAGAGGAACTGCTTAATATCAAAACGTTTTATCTGAGGAAGACACCACTGCCAGTGTAAATATAAAAAGCACAAGAATTAAAAAGTATTTGTTTTGCCGTCTCTTCTTTAAGTTTAGATTGTTCAAACAAACCTAGCTCGAGTTTTCAGTTACTCTGCACTAGTCGGTCCTCCCAAAGGCTGAAACGGTACTCCAGAGAATGTGAACTTGGCTCCAATTTCAGACAATTTTCATCTTCTTTTTCTGACAAAGAGAAAAGTATTTGAATGCTTTGTCTGTAGCCAAGAATTTGGATATGAAAGGCACACCAGTAAACAAGTCACCAAAATGGGCCACCACTACACAGACTRCAGTGCATGCTTGTTTTGAAAAAAATATTCCTCTGGCCCGAAGGACACAGTTTTATTTTACAAGCRGAATGCTAATGTGAAATTTTAGTTTGATTTTATCTCTCTCATCTAAGTACAAAAGAAAAGCTACATGCATTTTTGATAGACAGGGCCTAAGTTTGCTATTTTGTTTGTACAAAGAAAAGTGAAAAGGAAGAGAACATATGAATCTCACAGCTAGATGGCTTGGTAAAATGCTGCACCAAACCAAATTACTTTTTTACAGTTTTATTTGAGSTACTACAGAGAACCAACAACCCTTATTCATAGAATTCGTCTTTCTATCAGCATTCCCAGAATGAAAATTGAAACTTTTAAGACTATTATTGCTTGTACCAAATGTTCAGTAGCTTCTACCATGGCAACTATCCCACAAAACCCTAGCAAGGCTAATCACAGTTCCCAAAGGTTTATTATCTTTTGTATCAGGGAGCCATTCAAATGCACTAAGGCTGCCTAAGGCAGCTAAGGCAGATATTGTCCTCAGTCAAAAGAATTTTAATTGTAGCCTTGTACATTTGGTGAAAATACATTTCTGAAAATCAGAGAACACATCAGCTAAAAGCTCACACCACTCCAGGGTGGAGCTTCTTTCTCCACAAAGAGGCACATATGAGAGCTGAGCAATAGCCCAGCAATGCCAGGGAGACTTCACTGAGCACATCAGTAAAGTCTCCCCAAGCTGGCCAGAAACCCAAGGGAAGGAAATGAGAGTGATTATGTACAGCTGAGCAAGCACAGGGCAGAGACTCCTAAATCAGTGATATGGTGCTCACTGCTGGTGTTCTGTGGTAAAAATGTTTACCATCTGTGTTACTCTCTCTTTGTTATGGACACTAACGGAGCCTTCAAACATAAAAGCGTGGGGGTGGGGAACAAAAGCACGATTAAGCCAAAGTGCTTTAAAATCACTTTTAGCTGTGTTTTACTCAAGGAAATCCTGACACTAAATGAAAAATGGGTCGAAACCAAAACCAGAAGCAGTTCCAGGCTGGGCTGAGGAGGGCTGCACAGCKCTGGGTTACTCTGCCCTGCAGGTCTCGTTCTGARYTATCAGGCACAGACAAATCCTTTAGGTGCTGGGAGGTGGCTCTGGTTTGGATACAAGAGAGCAACACAAACTCCAGTWACTGCTGTGGCTTTCAGGCCTGCACAGAGCATGCCTCTGGCAATGAGTTTCCTAGGAAGCRGCTGCATTTGTACAAAGCTTTCCTGCAGGGGAACTTCTCTGCTGCTGTCTCCTGCTGTTGAGAAGCCACAATGGCCTGGAGAGCATTACAGTCTGTAGTGAAGCCAAAAACTAATATATACCATTCAGTTTGCAGTCTGTGCATAAAACCAGGCATCTGACTTGCTCATGCTAGACATCTCACACTGTCACACATTAAAATGGGTGGAAATCACAGCCTTCAGACTTCCATCTTCAGACTTCCATCTCAGATGCTTTTTTACTCTGCTCATCAAAATTTATATACAGAAAATGAGTTCAGACATCCTGATATCTCCACTATAGCCTCAACTAGTTGTCTCCATACATCTTCTCACAGTCCCTCCCTCCCTCACTGCCCAGAATACCACCAGAAGCCCATCCTGCATCCTTCAAGCCCAAGGAAGTCAGCTTGGCTCAGACTCTCTCCCCTTTTGCCACTCTATTCTCCAACCCCAGCACATCCAAATTCTTTGGCAGCCAGTGCCCAGTTTCAACGGAGCTGTCAATGATTTGAGGCTAACTAGTCACTACACACATGCTGCACAAACAACACAAGATCATCTGTCAGTAAAAATAATCCTTTTTCAGATAGATGTTTCAGGTAAATTGTTATATCTCTCGTGTTACTGATGCCAGTTCAAACATAATTCTATCAGAACAGGAGTGGACTTTGTGAACCACTTTGTAAAACCAAGCCAGCAAAAAGAAAACCATAAGTAGAATAGCATTTTTTTCTGTCTGCAGCTGGAGGGGCATCCCAGCAGTCTCATGATGCTGAAAATAGTTTATGAACCAACTGGTGTCAACTGCCACATGGGCAAAACTGAAATACCCCATGGGTCTGAAAAATGGTTCAAGAACTGGTGCAAGGTGGAGGAGCTTCAGCAATACTGACAGAATATAACTGAAATATAACCTGAAAATAATATAACTGGACCAATCTCAGACTTAAAATTCACCACTGCTAATGTACAGTCACAGCAGATGAACCACATTCAGTGATGGGCTTGTGAAAACTCCTCCTGAACATAATACCAYTAGTGCATTCTGTTACATGCCTATGTCCACACCACAAGTGTTCAGTCTTTTTCACATTAGAAATGGAGATTCTGATCTCTCCTCAACTGGACACTTCTCAGTGCAGTCACACAAGCTCTGGCAAAGAATGATTTTTCTCTTTTACACTCAGCATTACCACAAACCTGGATTTGCTTGTCTTGATCTTCTCCATCTACATCACTTCTGTGTCATTGCCCAGTGCCCTGGGGACACCCAAGAATTTGCAAATTGCTGAACACATTGTCAGGATGGGGAGTTCATAGAGATATTCAAAARCTAATTGGACACAGCCCTGATGAGTCTGCTCTCACTGACCCTGCTTTAAAGGAACAGGGGTGTCCCTTCAACATCAAACATTCTGCAAGAGTCATCTCTGCCTTACACAGTGTAAGAGTGTTTGGACAGTTACTCCACATGTAACATTGCAATTCTATTTGGCTGCTGAAGATAAACTAGGAAACATTAACTTTCTGGATTTTSATCTTGCCTGCAGCATGATGAGAAACATTTTAAGGGTGGAGAAATTACCTGMCTCTCTAGCATCTTGAGATGCTTCCTAACTTTGCAAATGTTATATTTTGCTTTACAGGACACTTGAGTACAGCCTGTGCCTCACAAAAGCCACCATTTGATACCATAAACAAGGCTACTTCCATTATCATGTATTCTTGCTCTCGGTCAGTGTGTCAAAAGCAGGCTRTGGAACTAATGCCTGTCAGAATGTAGCTGAGATCTTCTTGATGCAGTGTCCAGATCTGGCTTAGGTACAGTGAGCACAYTGGGTTGTTCTGCTCACTGAGTATTTGTTAAATGCTAACAGTGGGCTTGGAACTAGCAAGGCTAAGGGCGGGCTTCCCTGCAGCTCTTTTAAACTAAAAGACAAACCTAGGGAGAAAAAAAAAACCCAAAACAACAGAAAGCCCTCACAAAAAAAACATGGAACGCCCAAAGACTTGTAACAGAACACTAATGTAAGTATTTTAAAACTCAAACATCTTTGTTTTTCCTCATATAAAGGCTGACGTCAAAGAAAGCATSGAGTAAAAATTGCTTCTGAGGGCATGTCAGGAGAAGTTGCTCCAAGACAGGGAGGAGGAGTTCTAGTGGAAACACAGGACATTACCACAGCTTTCCTACCCAAGGGGCTTTTTGGCCTCGACTGAATATTCCTGTGGCCCACTCAGCACTGCTGTGCCATATAAGCTGAGGGTCTTTGGCACAGGGGCAGCTTGTGCTCACTGTCCTTACAACAGTGTGGGCCCTTCCTTTTCATCACAACCACCCTGACCTCCCTTTTCTCTCTCCCTCCCCCCAGTCAAACACCATCAGATGCAGGAAGAACCTTGTTGTGGTTCTGCTGCTCGTAACACAATTTGCTATGTGAATACTTCCTGCGCACCCTGCCAACGTGGCACCTCTCCAAGACACAGGACTGGTGTTTGGGAGATGGCCACACCAGCGTGAWACTTCCTACTACCACTGCTCTGTCCTTCACCTTCCTTGCCTTGCTGTGGGCAAGGACTAGAAATATCAAATAGCATGAATGAAATGARGATGGAGACTGCCTGCTTGTACCAGGTGAGTGCTTGCAGCAGCATGGATTGCTGTCCTTCAGACGAGCAGGGACCCACCAGATCTTTTAAAAACACCACTCCCGTAATTTTCAATTTACTTTACACAGAAGAAAATGTATGTGAGACTTTCATTTCATAAGAAAGTGAAATAAATTGTGTGTTCCTGCATGATAARTATCTCTGTTATTTGCAGAGATTTTTTAATGAACACTGGGAAAAATTGTAAGTGCTTCAAAATACAGATTTTACATGCTATGAAGAAATGAATAAACAAAAGAACAACTTTCATGTTACAAGAGTCCCTGGTATTCCCCATCTATAATACTAATATGTAAACTCCAGTAGCTATATAACTTGCTGATGCATAACAATTTTCCTAAAGTTTATCCTTCTCCTAAATACAACTTAGAGAAAAACATGAAAGTTAATGTCAGATTAATACCATTATTTCTCCTCAACCCACATATATTTCTAGAGAGAAAAAAAAATAAAATAAAGCCCCAAACACCCAAACACAAGTATGTCTTAAAGAATCTGACACAGGAAATGCACAAGAGAAGCAATCTGAGAAAAGATGGAGAAGATAAATTTGGCAGAAGAAACAAGGAAAGGATTACTAGAAAGAGGAAATGAAATATCAGGAAAAAAGACTTGACATGGCATACAACAAAGTAACATAAGGCTTTAGTGATGAAGGCACTGACTTCAAGTAGAARGCAATAAATTCTATCAAATGAGACAACACAAAAGCAGACCATTTTAAAGACAGCACGGTTGAACATACATTCTGGAGTTCATAAAAGCATGCAGAAAGAGGAACTGAAACCAGTTGTAGTTAAGAGACAAATCTTAACACAGTCAAGGGTTTCAGCTGTGGGAACAAAAAAATATGAAATACACGTAAAAGTCAACTGAGCACACAACAACAGCACTTAGAGCCCCACACTGATTTCTGACCTGCTTCAAAGAACCACGCAGTGTGTTAAGCTTTGACCTCTGACATGGTCTGAGAGTTGGTCTTTCCCTCTATGATGGTCCTAGTAGTAGAGAYACTTTAGCTCAGAGGCAGATAAAATGCAGCGAAACAGAATAGTCMAAAAAATTAGAGTTATTCCATCAGTTTTTGGATCTGTCTCCTACTGTTTACTCATCTTTTGCCACACATTCTGGTATTTTAACAATGGGCACACAAAATTCACTGAGTAATCTCTTTATTTGAACCTAGGCTATAACCCACAGTAATTACGAGCAGTGTGTAGCAATATTTTCACTATTTAGGACAGGAAGTGAAAAATACCGAAGACATCTAAAATTGCATTAGGGATTTGTGCAGACAGAAGGTAATTACACAAAGTGGACTTTGGCCAAGACTCTCAGAATATGAAGTATTATCAGAAACTTGTGGAAATTACTATGGGATCTTTAATGATAAGCAAGCTAAATCTTTGCTTAAATTGTCGTAAAAAGCATGCCTTCTCTGACAGCATATTGTTCCAGAGTGACAGGACCATTGTATTCCAAAATTAAATGGCATGTCCAATACTACAGCACACAAGTGGAAAACCAAAAACACAAACAAACAAAAAAAAAACAAAAAAAAACCAAAAAAAAACAAAAAAAGAAACCCCAAAGCACAGTCATTTAAAAAACAGATAAGGAGAAGACATCTCAAGTGCTTCACGTGAACAGAATTACTTGCTTCCCCCTCTAATTTATTTCAGATTAGTAAGAGATCCCTTATTTTAGGTCAGTGTTATGACAATGGAAGTATGCCAACTTAACCTTCATTTTCTTAATTAGCATTTAACAAGAAGCTTGTCCTCCTCTAGAAATATTCCTTCCATAAGGAAGAATAACCTTGAACAGAAGACAAAGCTAAGCCAAGGAGAAGAGAAAAATGAAACTGAAGCTACAAATATATTTACATGTCTTTAAAATATATTTATTTACATACCCTTAAAATGTTAATAAAATAGAACTCAGTAAAAAAAAAATTACTTCATCTCCCAGAAACAAGCACAGCATTGTATCTGTATTTATAACTACTCTGGGGAAAACCAACCACAAAAAAGTCCCTCTTTTATACATGCTGCCTACCATGGACCATGTGCTCATGTAACTCATTGTTTATCTAGTCTGGAGACAAAAATGCCATGAAAAAGCAATCACAAGGCAGATGGCTGGTTTCATTAATCTGACCCTATTTCTTSCAAGTAAATCTAGTCTACAACAGTGATGCCCCAAATAATCCACTATTTCTATAATACTTAGATTTGCATATTTAGGTTAGAAATGGCTGGCATTGCTGGATTAAGATTTTCCCCCAGTAAAACAATGCTTTGTCATAAATTCTACCCCAGAGACCATGCAGATTCTTRCACCAGACATGTCCACACACTGAAAACCTGAGGGAAAGCACRCTCACAAAACATTCTCACCAACGCTCACCTCTGTAGGCGCAATGCCTTTTACTCTGCTTAAACGTGACTATATAGAGTGACAAATGCAAAGATTCTCTCTGTAGCCACCCCCATGATAACAGATGACAAGATGCAGCACAAGCTTCATCTCTTGCTAATTAAACGAATCAATTAAGAGACTATTGTTGCAACTGTGTAACTGCTGTTCTATAGTGGCAATAACAACCCCACGGGGAGGTCTTTCACTACATTAAAATGCTGTCCTCCACAACTCCATTTGATATTATTAGAAACAGTTATTTGCGTCTTGCTGTCATATTAGTAGCAAAGGCAAATTATGGAAATACGCAGACCAGAATGGTCCCAGTATGAGATCAGGTTTGGTTTTCAACCTCCAAGGGAACAATTGCTGAAATTCCAAAGTTCCCTAAAGTTCTTTAATGGAACTGATAAATCTATCAGCACAGCATCCATTTAGATTCTAGGTAAGGGTCACATATTTGCATACTTTCCTGCTAAGCTGATACAATTCAACTAGATAAATTATCATATTAAGTTTACCCTCCTGAGTTAAACTGATGGAGTTCAAAATTGTTTTCGATGGTTGTCATTAATCGCTGTTACATCCTAAATGCTCACTTTGAAATCTAATTGTGCTGGTGTACCAAGGGTCATATTAATAGCATTTTTAATGTTAAATCTTTGTAAAACATGTTTATTTTACTGATATTACCACTGAAGCCTAGAAGACTAATGAGAAACAAAGTATATTTATTATCAATAAAAACTTCATTTAAAATTTACATCCAGAGACTTAAATTAGCTTTAGTGATTTCATCATGCCTTTGTTTCATTAAGATTCCTGGTTAAGCTTCAAAGTCATATAAATTAATACCTCCTAAACATTTCTTGGGTATATGCCAAAGTTTCAGACATCAAAAGGCTGTTTAAAAACATGGGCTACAGGTATGTTTAGTACKTGGCAGTAAACATCTTCATAAGGAAACACTCATCTTCACTGCCAGGTAACAGTCTTGATACAGTTAAAAAAAAAACAAAAAACACCAACACTTCTTTGGCCAAACAAAGCAATTAATTAYTTCAGTGGCAAATCATAGTCTACCAAAGTAAATCGCTTGAGTTACTCCTTTGGGTAAGCTTGTGATCTGAGAAGTAACAGGCTAACTAAGTAAGTTCAGTCCTTGTCCTTAAAGTGTTACTGAGCTTAATAARAAAGAAACTTGCCAAATGAAGTATGGAAAATAACAAAACCTAATCTGTCCATYTGCTTACTTCTGAGGGATAAAGGGCACCATTTATTATAAACAAAGACCACTACACCACAGATAGCACACACACTACAGAATCCACCAACACTAGGGATGTTCATGGAAATCCTGTTCTACTTGCGATATTATCACTTTTTTTTCCCCTGCAAATTAAAAATCWAATTGAAAACAGAAGAAAATACCAAGATAAAAAAGAAATAAATAAAACCCGAAACATTAGAATGTAAATACAAGAGCCTATTTCCAGCCTGGTTTTGTAAGAAAATAAGGCTTGAAATGCAGATTTCTGCCTCTCAATCTCCATCCCCAGCTCCTTATACAATTTGCATCCACATGCACTGTTTCAACTGCTCATCATTTTCAGACAAATCAATTCGAAGAAAAGGCAAGTCCATCAAYCTACAAGTACCACAGCTATGTCTTCACAGATCTTCTGAAGAGCACTGGCTCTGTATAGAAACAAGACCAAAATCCGTAGTCTAGTTGAGGGAATTTGGCAGCAGCCAATCAGGCATCCAACAAGCACCCATGCATCTCCAGCTTCACTTTGGCATCACCACCTCTTGTTCAAGGAGATCTCAGGCAAAGACTACAAGAAATTGTTCTGTGGGAACTYGTACCACCTCTGATTTTTTTAAGTCACAGGGGCAAAATTCAGAAAGAACTCCATGCACTTCTTATTTCTCTTTCCAAAGGTATCCTGTGCAAGACTYCCAAAATAATCTGATTCTTTTGATTTTATGGATATGTCTTTCAGTAACACCGGTACTTCTAAATCTCTCAGGTGTTTTTGAGTTTGCCCCCAGTGGACAGTTTTAATATATTCACTATACCTCCTGCTTTAAAACATGCAAATAATTCATAACAGAATTGAAATCTGAATGGCATATGTATCTGTGTGACTGCACCTGWTCATTCACACCTCATGAACTGGAACAATTGTCACTGCTGAGTCCTAATAGTGGTCACTATTTTGACAAGTGAAATCCTTGTTGTGTGTTACCCACTTTCCACCTGCAAGTCTCAGGGTTCCCATCACCCATGTTCAAAAGGAACTTGAGGAAGTTAATGTTTTCAGAAACAACTGCGTGTTTTTTTTCTGGTGACACCTTTTGCACTACTGAAATGTCACTGATAGCTCAATTACTAGAAGAACCATGGTTCACAGTGCCTCTCAAAATGAATTAAAAGAAAAAAAAACCCTATACAACAGTACAATTCCCTTTAGATCAGCAGGGACCCTAATCTTGAGGCTTGTGAATAGGAAGAGTAAAAAAAAAAAATTTAAAAAAGACATTAGCTTGCAAAATAAACACCTACTGGCCTATATTTATTTTCTTGTGGTTAGTACTCTTCATATTCCAATAAATACCACCTTTGTAACCTCTGCAGGTCTTCAACCAATGTTTGAAAGTCTGCATAAATCTTCAGTATCTAATTTCAGAAGTGTTGCATACAGAAAGAAAAGCATAAAGAAAGAAAAGAACTTGTTAAGAACGGCAATGATTTCTAAGGTTGTTAAACATTCGCCATTGTGAGCTGAATCAGACTCATACAGCCAAAGCTTTAWAAGAACACAGAGAGRARGAAAAAAGGAGGARGAAGYGGTCTTCTGATGAGATTATAGACAGGCTGCAGGGTTTCAGGAAAATTTGTAAGTCTCAGTAATGGGACAAAAAGTTGGAAGTTTGCTGTTGGAGCAAAAGCAGGTAAATCATGGCAAGAGGGGGCAGAAGAGAGAATCAGCAGTGAGAAAAGTCAGTATACTGGCCTGCACCTCCTAAGATTACCCCAGGTACATTACTGAAGAAAATACAGAAAGACAGGATTTTGAGCAATACCTCTATGTAAAGCTCTTCATTTCTGACTGCCATGAACAGCATACAGAACTAAGAATCCTGTGTACAGAATATCCCTTTGCCAATCTGGAAATTGCTAAAACCCAGAATTCATTAATATTAATTGTGATTACCACTGTACTTGAATATATGCCAGCTATGCTAAAAAGCATGGGCAGGACTTGACAGAGATTAGTTTTCCTAAATCCAGTGTTCTTGACCTGTAATTTGCAGACCTGRTTGCAGTGGTGGGTCCCAGGACTATTTTAAATGGGTCTGCAAAAAGGCTGAAGAAAAGGCCATGTAGTATCAACAGGCTAATAGTAATCATGAGAGAGCATAAGGTACCACAGCAAAACTTCAARTATTTTGTAAATCAAAGGTGGCAAAAAACAATGGAAAAACCTCCAGTGAGATGTATGAACCAAGAAAACAGTGCTAGGAAACTCAGAAAGCACCTAAAGATGGTTTGACTCTCAAGCCAGAGTAATTCCAATCTTTTCACGTAGGTTCCTATATTTCGTTCCCTTATATAGTTAAGTAACATACTGAGCACTATGTCATGTATATGTTCTTTCATCATTCCTCGGAGGAAAAAAAATAACTCTTCATATTTCTACTCTGATGTTGGAGAAGATCAAAGAAACAGCAAAAATGATGAGCAGAGGATAGGGACTGTCGCTTTTGTGGCAAGTGTTCCAGTGGGTCAGCAGAGCATCACTGTCAGGCAYGGCCTGCAGCCCAAAGCTGACAATGACATTACAGATGTGATGGAGCCAGGCTGCTCATTATCTGAGCATACACAACTTCTTTATTTGAAATTYTGCACACAGTCTAGAAAATGTTTAATGCTTGCACAACAATCTGCAGTTCTCTATATACTTGCAGCTTTCTTGGTGTTAAAGGCTGCCTGCCCAGACGTATTTCATTGCTGAAGTCTAGCTGAGAGGCCTGAATAACACTGGCCAGCAGTGGGCCAGCAAAAAACATTCCTCTCACATAAGAGAACAGAAGGTGGAACGAAAAGACAAAAGACACAACAGAAACGGGAGGGTAATTAGAAAGACAGGAATGAAGGGTGGACTTTGATCCCCTGAGTTACTCAAACATCCAGTTTTTTGAACTGCTGAGGCTGAAGCACAAGCTCAAGCAGAAGTTGTGTGTATAGATATTATTGTTTTTCTATAGATTTTATGTATCTATTTCATATGATCGTTATGTCTARTGAAGAAGTCCTGTGAGGCACAGCTCAAGGAGCTGGAGTCATTTAGRAAGCTGGAGTTGAGGACACTGCCTCAAGCTGCACCAAGGGATGTCCAGATTGGGTATYTGGAAAAAATGCTTCATGGAAAAGGTTGCCAAGTATTGAACAGGTTTCCYAGGAAAGTGGTGCAGTCACTGTCTGAAGATATTTAAAAGATRTATAAACATGGCACTTGGGGACATRCTTTAGTGGTGGATTTGACAATGCTGGATTAATGRTTGGAACTGATCATCTTGAAGGTCTTTTTACAATCTAAACAATTCTGTGATTCTACACTTTTGACAAACCTACTTCTGTGAGCTGCCTACACACAGCCCATAAAGGACTGCTTCCTTATTTCCTGTATTCTAGATTTTGGGCTCCGTTTTGGACATTAATGTGAATCATGTACTATCCTGTTTCCTTTTTCTTTATACARTATATAACACAACCAGATCACTTGTTGTTAAGGCAATGCTATTAATAAATATATTATCTGAATATATGGCAAAATAGCAGGACTCCATCAGTAGCCCACATCTACTGACCTTCATCAGAGGGGACAAACGAGCAAAAACTCATGAAAAATCTCAGTTATAAAAATAACCCAGGATGTCCTCTTCAATAATTTAATCAGGACTCAAAATGCTATCATCAAAAGAAAATTAAACCAAACCAGTGCAATTTCTCATTCTAAAACTGTTTCTTACATCTACAAGTTGCTTGTTCCTCAGGCAGAAACATCTTGGTACATCTACCAAAAGCATGAGTCCCTATAATAACTGAGACTCACAACCCTCTATCAACAAACCATTTGGAGAAAATAAGCCATCTAATATCACTACAATTTGGAGAGAAGAGAAATGCTCAAGTAGCAATGAATTTCTACACATGATCAGAAACAAACAAAAACATTATTACAAATCCATGTAAACAGCCAAGCAATGCTAACACTATGTACTCATAGCTATGATGTCACTGAAGAAAGCAACATGATTTTTCCTGTTCTCTAAAATAATAGAAATATGCTGTTAAACTGACAGAACCATTCATCTTACTGTCCAGATGTTTACCATATGTTATGCAGCAAAATTCATATTATACTGTTGTCTTTCATCTGCAATGCAGTCTTCTCTGTCCTCCACCTAACTACCCAGAACAGCCAGGATATTTCTAATAGAGAAGCACAGCTTTCACTTCCCCTCAGTGTGTCAGCTGCTTTCCTGAAGCAGAAGCTTGTGTTTTGAAAAAGTTCAGTAACAGAGTTATTTCTACTGCCCAATGTCAAAAAATCAAGTGAACCCATTTATTGAATCTGATGCCTTCCTGACAGGCCAGGCAAGCTGTGCTCCTTACAAGCTGGTTCTAAAAATATTTTCTGTTGGACACGTCAGTGGTCTGTACATTCCATTAAGCACCATGCTGCCTGGTACCAGTGGAAGCAAAACATTTGCCCTGATTGAAAGGAACACAGAATGCTCAAAGTTATCCTTTATGTTTGCTGCTATAAAAGAAAAGAGTAGAGAAATAATTTTGGARGCTATTATGCTGATAACAYTACATAATAATAATAATAATAATGAGCAATCAAGAGCCTTTTGCTGCTAAATATTCCTTYTAAACACTTCCTAAGTCAACTGCASTTAGCAACAGYTTAGTAAGAGACATGTAATGGTGAACCCAAAATGTATTTCTAGGGCCTTCATTAAGATAATGTTTTCTTTGTTTTACATTTTCATTWATGTATGTGTACACATACACAGCCTATATGTGTGTATCTATATGAGCCAAATTTTCAGGAGATATAATTTTACCTTTTATCTTTCCCCCATCACCTAAACAGAGTGTATTAAGTTGAAATCAGAATAGTACAAGGGTATTGAAGGAGYGAAGGACAAATAAAATAGCAAAATTTGGGGGAAAGGAGGACAACAGCCTAGAGGAACTGAGAGAGGCACAGCACAGACTCTGCCTTGGATTCTATGGGAAAACTGGTATTGGAGCAAACCCTGAGAAGCAAACTTCATTAMTGCTTCTCTACCCTGATTGCTGAAGTTCTCTCTCTGGGTTTGATCAGCAGGATGTGCATAATTTATATTATATAAAAAAATCTCAGAGTACCAAAGGYTTTTCTGTTTAGTCCTCCTGAGAATTTTAGTTGTAATCACATACTTGATTTCCCCAAATAACTAGGATTCAATAAACACACATGAGCTAGTCAGTAAGACCCAACATATATTGCAATCCATTAGCTGTTTCATCATCYTTTTTTTTTTACAGCTAAAAGCACATTAGTTCTTTTCCCTCTTTTATAATCCTTTCCTGTTGCATAAGGCCCACAACATGAGTTCTGGTCTCTAAGTGAGACTTTGGGGCACTTCTAACAAATGAATACAAAATCTTTTCAGATCTAATTTGARCAACAGATTTAATATTTAATGTCAYTAAATAYACAATCAGAATTTTCKCTGCTACAGSACWSACTTACAGAGAAATCARTTAAAATCTAGTCACTATTATCAAGTTGCWTTTGTGTTTACATCTTATCTACTTGGAGTAATTATTTTCTTCTCACACAAAGACTATCTGATGAGCAGCAATCTCATCTAGGCYGCAACTCCAGAGCTGAAGCATCATCATAAATACAACACTGCAGAACAAAACTTCATTTTTATGCCTTTATGTCACTGCCACTCCTCTTGTGACTAAGACAAATAAATACACATACACATACACAGAGATGTATTTACAGGAATGAAAAAAATATTAGGGGCACTTTTCATTTCTAAAATCCAATATGTAAGGTAAAAACATAAATGCAAGGTATTCTTATTACCTTACCATGTTACACCTTACAAACAATGGTGACATAGAAGAACTAATCCCAAGTAGTAGAATGAAAGCACAATCATATACAATCCTAATCCACTTATGTCCAAAACACATAGTGCACAAAGATATTAGGACCAAATTCTAAATTGAATGTTTCACTGTTAATATCACTGCAATGAAATCTGTTGGCAGCAAGCAGGGCAACTCACTTCACATGATACTTCAATTTTATGCTGTTTTCAGGACTACTTTTAGATACATATGGAACTTGGAAAAATTCAATGACTACATTTTARTCTTGCAAATCACAGAGCTGGAAGTAGCTTCAATCACATAAATGTTTATARACACCCATTACCTAACACAAAACTTTAGTTTCTATATTATATGTTACTGCTCCACGTAATTGTTTTATTGAGTAAATTCCATCTAAGGGTATGAAATCTGATTAGAATTTTAGACATACTTCTATTCAGYAAACAAAATCTGAGAGAACTACAGAGCTACCAAATCTGGCTAGAGTGAGAAAAGAACAGAACACTTTGCATTACTAAACAGTCTTTTCCTAAGACAGTTACTGACCCACTCTGAGCTATAGGGATATGTGATACAGTGAAGCAATAGAGACCAGAAAATTGATGAAGTGAGGAAGAGTGGGTTTGATCCTGATGTGGATCAAACATCAGTATATTGCAATAGGCTTACAAACCTACAATCAGTTACTTTAAAATCCCCTCTAAACAAAACAGATGCAGACTTGTGCCAACAGAAAGGCAGAACACAGATACTGTGCCTTGGAAGTTAGCTTCAGCTGGCCTACACTTGCTTGTTAAGCTCAGAATATTTACACATAATACTAAACACCATAACTACAAGTGTAAATGTACAAAAAGATTAATTTATGTACTTTCTGTTTACATTATATTCTTCTACCAACCCAACTCTTGATAATACAGTTATCACATGCTTACCACTGTGCCTAGAAACTGAATGCTTGTCTCTCCAGAGGCATTCCGGGAAATGCGCTGAAAAACATAATCATAACAATTGATTAAACCAACTCAAAATTTGTAACCATTCCATTTTCTTTGTCATATCACTGTAATCAAAAATAATTGAATACACAAAGCTATACATAAAATGGATAAAATCATTTCCTTCAACAGAAGTATTAGAAGTCTAAAACATACTTCATTACAAATTTAGGTTTTTGCTCAGTCAACTCAATAAAATTTATTTTTGAAGAACAATGAAGACAAATATAGCCAAGTACAACACAGAGCAACCTTGTACTCTAATGTCATGAATAATGAGGCTTTTGCCATCTCTAAACGTCTGTGACTCTGTATTCCTGTTACTCACATTTAGTATTATCTTCATTCTCTCCTAATGAGAGACATTTTAATCTCTTTTTAAAATGCAAACCTCCAATGATGCTACTTTGAAAACAGAAAAAAAAATGACCTTATGAAATGTCTGGTCACCTACTGTGGTTCAGGAGTTGATTGAAGTTATTAAACAGTCTTCAAATATTACATTGTCAGTAAGCCRCAAGACAATGCAAGAGAAAATACAYTACTGGTTTCACACAGTATTAAACAYAATTTAAATATGCAAAACRTATAAAGAATTCTTTCTTCCTGTGAATTGTTTTCTCCTAGAAGTTTTTTCTCACATTTAGTTCCTACTGTTTAAACTATAGCCCACTAAGTCCCTAGTGTTATGGAACGCCCTAATTTTACACAGAGATCTGTAAATGTCCACGCCAAGTGGACATAAAAGTACCAAAGCACAGATCTGAGAAGTATCATTACAAAGGATRTATGCACAGAAGTCTTCAGCATTTTCAAGATGAAAAATCCTAAGAATGGGGCTGCAAATGATCTTGACGGATCTAGCTTAGGACTCCCAGCAGAGTCAAAACACACCTGCATCACTCCTTAATGATGTCTTTCTAACTCATTCTCAGAATCTTTCAATTGCAAAAATTTCAGTCTCCCTAAGCAATTTATCCCAGTGTTCTGCATCTTTACCATTAGGAAGCTTTTCCTTAATATTTGATTAAAATAAACTTTACTTCATTAGACATATTATTTTTCCTCTTTTTCATTAGACACAGGAAATACAGATTATTCTCTTCCTTTCTACAGCTACCTACAGGTATACAAAGAGCTCTTATCATGGCTCCCCTAAGTCTTGTCTTCCGTAGACCAAATGAGAAAGTGCTACGCAACAATAGCTAGATATCCCCCAAAACAATTTTAATAGCAATAAATTAAATCCTGGTCCCTTTTCACTAATGGTGCATGTTCCTCAGCTACACTTTATGAAGTAATAATTACTACAGCCCAAATATGCTTATTTTTTGACTTAACAGGTCACACACTGACATTGCAATCTGTACAATCATATGAAAACAAAGGGTGATGTGCCAGAGCCTGACATATTTCAACAATAATGATTAATGGAATGGAAAATATGGGAAATAAAATTTCATACAAAACCTGACGTTTACTTTTATAAAGGAAACAGGAATATACACTTTTCCCACAGTCTAGGATAAACACAATCAGGTTTTGGAAACCACAAAGAAGAACAAAGTACCGGCTGCCTACAATGAATGAACAGCATGCCAAAACAAACAAGTCTCAACCACTTGATAAGCTGTCAGAAAATGGCAAGCCGAAAAAAATTAAAGGATTTAATTTCTTTTTTTCCTGGAATGCCCTCCACCCTYGTTAGAGTTCTGTCACTTATTGTGCTACCCTTTTGTCCGCTTTCAAGGGTCATTAGAGACCTTTTCATGTCCTAATAAAAATTCCATTTTTTTGGCTAATCTCCCTGTCACACAGAAAAACACAACTTAAAAAACAAAACAAAAAGAAAAATAGAGCTCTTTTGTCATTTTCTTTAAAGGCTTTCAGAGTAAAGCTAGGTATCTTGACAACTTGACTTACTTTTTACAAATGAAAAACAAATCATTAAAGTATTTCCTCACACAGAYTTTCTTCACTTGCAGCCAAATAAACTAGCATAGTAAAAACCAAGCCCTTTAAAAATAATTTAATAACCAATTTAATAAAGTCAAATAAATACGTATACAACGGAGGCACCTGACCTTCTAAAGCCTCAGGCTCAAGACGGAGCACACTGGTATCACAGTACAGCAATTCCTCATGCTACTCTTTGCTGTGTTAAAAATACAGAGATTTACATACAGTGTTCATCACATTAAAAGTCAGTATAAACACTAAAATCCATCTCTTAAATTAACATTGGGAGGAGGGCAATAGTTGGGGGGAAATAATGGGGAAGGTGAGGAAATAGTTAACAAACAGAGGAGAAAAAGAAATTTCACTCTAGGGTATATGTAAAAAAAAAACAAAAATAAGAAAGAAAGGTAGATAAATGTTCCAAGTCACAAAACATATGCTACAGCAAGACCAGAGAACTGCCAGGCTTTTGAGAACAGCATTACAAAAGAAGTCAGAACATTATCATAATTAATGTTTCAAATTACAGTTGTAAATAAATTTCAGCTATTAGATGTGATTAGATTTTTTCTGAAAAGAGTTATTTCTGTTCCACTGGCGGGCTTGTGTTTCTGGGATTTGTAAGTGTAATTGATGTTTTCAAGAAAATGAAAGGACATGGTTAACAATTATTCTTTTATTTCCCACCTCTTTAGAAAAAGGACCAGTCTCCAGTTTCTCTTGTAAAGTTAGATATTTACATATTCTATACCTCATAATAGATGGTTTCATATTGCATGTGATAGCAGGAAAGTAATCAAATAGAGGTAACAATAGAGAATAGCTAATTATATGCATTGTCATTGCTTTCCTAATAAATTGCAAATTATTTGCTGGGAGCTTTACACCTAAAAGGCCAGGGAAGTTTATCATTTCTTCAAAGACAAAACATCCCCATGTGTTTACCTGCYAATACAGTAAAATTACATTGTTGACATAAATTATGCGATATTAGATATAACCAATGCTCTTCTGGTTGATTCAGTGGACAGAGCTTTAGACTAACTTAATTAGCATTATGTGAGTTAAAAGTATATTTTTCTTTCCTTATGAGAAAGTAACAAGCTAAATCAAATCTGAAAAAAAAATCACAATTTCAAAAAATCCATCTGCAGTATCAAAGCTGTCAAATGTGTGTGTGTTACATAAATATTATTTGTATTTTTACACACACAGGTTACAGTATGTTATTCTGCATATGCTATGTATATGCAAACAAAATGCTTATGCTCACATGTAAAAACAGACAAGTGTATACCAACATGAAAAATGTCCTTGATTCTCCTCCTTTATCCTGTGTATGCTCTACCACAGTCATTCACAAATAATCATCTTAATCTGCAAATCCCAGTAAATTACAGAAGGTTAGTGTGATATGACTTTAATTTCTTCTGCTTTGCCATAAAAAATTATTTCCACTTAGTTGGGTATCAATGATCTATTCATTGTAAGATGCAGTAGGGTTACACTCAGCTTTGCATTAAGCCTGCAGTGGATGAGCACTTGAAGATAAAAATGATAACAACCTTTACATGAAAAAGGATAAAGCAGCTCAAGAAAACAAAAAATATATTACTGAAAGACATTATTCACTGATATAGACATTGTTGGACTACAATGAGACCTTAGAATATTTTCTGATCTTTCAGACTCTCCACGCTACTGGAAARGAGCAGCTGCAGAGAGTGAATGGTACAAAACCAAAGAAACTCCAACAGACCAAAAGCAGTTTTTTGCTTTGCTTACAAATGAAAAAGTAGTGCTATCCCCCACAGCCAGAATTAGTATGAACTGGCAAAGGCAACCAGATAAAGATAGACAGACACTTCTCAAACACATTTATCTTGAACTACTGTATACTGGCTTTATTTGCTGAAAGTAAAAGCTGGAGACCATTTCTTAAAGAAAACACACACACTGTCACTCAGCCAACATATTTTGCTATTTTTTCAATGGCACGACTGTATTACCAGTTGGACAACATGTAGCAAACCATGCTGAACCAAAAAGAAAATTACAAGCCCAGAAAATATATGGATTGGCTAGAGATAAAATTTTGAGTGAAACACTGGTAGTTTCCCATCATGGTGCTGTTTTTCAAAATGCAGAATTTCTTGCAGCCCAGCCCCTATTGCTTAATTTCAACTGCTCACAAACAGAAATTCTGAACATCTTATCCCAGGAATTTCAAATGGAGAATGCTTTTCGACCAATACTTACAMATTTTTGAAAATTCAGCCTAGCAAAATACAGGCCAGAATCATCCCCAGATAGGTTTAATTAAAAAACAAATGCTTCCCATGATAGGGAAATCAGGGGAAAGGATCCCTACAGTATTTTACCTTGTAAAGTTATAACAGATTCATCTGCTAGTACTTAACCTATGAGATTTTGTGTACATGAGGATGCTTGGACATCTGGAACACTCTGTCTTCTACCTAAGTTGCCCTTACCTTTGGAGTTCCATAGTTGGCTTACAGAGGATGAAAAAGCTGCAGAAGTAGCTGTGAAACCATTAAGTCATCCTCTCATCAAAAAGGGGTGATTTGAGTCTCTTTTTCCCTCTCCTTCTAGACAGCAGAACTTCATTTCAGCACTGTCTTTTCACCATGCAATATCCCAGCGAACAGATGTAACTAACCCCAGACTAGCAATGTGACCAAGATTTCTYGTACGCTGGAGATTGTCTAYACTGTGATATATGTTCAGACTTRGGCCTCRCAATCCTTTCCATTTCAGGAATCACCCTGCTTTTTTACAATTTAACATTCTGCACTAGTGGTGCCACCATTCTCTYCCCTTAGAACATTAACCTACAGATGGGAAGTTGGCCTGATTCTGTGCACTGCTCTATCCACAGCCATTACCAGTTTCAGTTCAGTTTACAGTAAATGAAGCCTCAGTGAGTTGTTCTTCCTCAGGGCATGTCCRCATTTTCCAGGGTCTTACAAGGGGAGCAGTCACCCCTGGGGTGGGGGAAGAGGTGATTGAGTCCTGCTGGGTGCGAAGCATTTTGACATGAGAAAGATGTGTAACACTGATGTAAGTGGCACAGTGATGAAGCAGTCTTTCCCATCAAAAGGAAGCCTGACAGAATCTGAAACACTGGCCTTCCCTGACACCTGCTGCAAGCTACCTCAGTCTCTTTCCAGGGACTAAATGGAATCTGATCCCAAACAGTACAAATATAGATGTTAAACACAGGGTGAGTGGCTTACAGGGCATCAATCCACACAGAAGATTGTGCAGGTGCAGTTTCTAAGAGGCTGAGGCACATTATCACTTTTAAAAGCTCTCTTAATGCCTGGGATTCAATTACAGTAGATGGCTTAGGAATTACTGTCCTCCCATAAGCAGAAAAATAGAAACAGATCTCTCCCAATATTTCTTTATGTGATAGCCAATGTATCTGTTACTCATTACTTCTTTTTGCAAAGTTTTTTAATATTAAAAACACTGCTCGAGTGCTATTACATATACAGAGAGTGCCTTCCAAGTATGTTCATGCGTTCTTTTAATCCTCGGAAGTAGGCAGGCAGGTAGGTAGAGAGGTGTTATAAAGCAGATGACAAGCTTTAAAACTAACAAAAACAAACAAACAAACCAACCAAAAAGCCCACACCAAACCCCCCAACAAAAAAAAAAAATCCACAGGAAATACTGTTTATTTGGTGTTGGTAAAGAATTCATCTAAAGAACATTAATTTCATCATAAGATTTACAACAATGCGAAAATTAGAAGTTTAGTCTTTGTGACCTTCTAAATTTTTGCTGTTACTACATTAAATCACAAAATGATTAGAACTTCTGGAAGCTTCACCCTTGTTTTGGCATGCCATGATATATCCTGCTTCTGTAAAGGGGGAATTATGCAGGCAAACCCCTGACATGTGATTCTAGATCTGATCATGTCTATGACTGCCCTGAGAGAAATTCTTTACAGGATCCATAGTTCTTTCTCACTCTTATGCCCCTCCTCTTCCTTCCCCTTTGGTCTCTGAATGTGTTACCAGTTCAAGAGGACCATTTATCCTATTTCAGGGTTTAGATATCATAAAACTACAATGCATTGAATACAATGCTTTGGTCTTTGGGCACACACAATCCTTCTAGTTACTCATCCTGAATACTGGTTGTGTTGAAAATGTATAGCTCCAAGAGGAAAAAATATTGCATAAGATAGCATGACAACTAATGTTATTTGATTAATATCTTGAGTAAGATAGAAGAAAACTAATCCCATTTCAGAGGGATTGACTGAAAATTATCAGTTGATCACTCATTTTCTTCTTGAATGAAAGAAAGAAAATGTATTCATTTTTATGAGAGAATCGGTAAAGGCAGCGGTGTGTGCTTTTAGTTCTGCTGCTGTACTCGCATGATCTTTTATTTCCTTTAATCTTCCTGTTCCCTTCACATATTCTTCATTTGAACCACGGGCAAGAAATCTGTATCAGATTTGGCTGGGTTAGCCATAACTGAAACAGGCTGCAAGAAAACCAGGGAGTGAACTACAGGTTAATCCACCTGGGCCACCAGGAATTCAGCACTGGGGGTCACACTGACTCTTCTCTACCCAAAAATACAATGCAGGTATAACCAAATGCCTGCCCTTTTGCAGATCATTCTGAGTCAGTCTTCTGGAGACATCCGAGCAAGAATAGTTTTGAATTAATGATTGAAGGACAACAGCAGAGTATGTGCAGTAATTGCACAGCACTAAAGAATGGATTGTCAAGCAGTCATGAAACACTGCTCACTAAACCTTCCCAAAATAATTTTCAAGGGTTAAGGAAATGAGTGTGCTGAGGTAATAGTACTTGAGACTGAAAACCTATCTAATATATCATATCATTATCACAGATTACATCTGAGAGCTCAAAACAGCAAAATAAAAAAAAAMCAGTAATTTTTCCTAAAAAAGTAAAAAAAATACACGTATTATAAAAGTCTCTAAGGAGCTGAAGAGAATGAATATTGGGCATAGGCTTTGTTCTCCTGTCACACATTTCCCTGGAACAAAGACTTCATAACCTACAGCATTCTCATTTTTTTTTCTGTTATTATAGAACAAAATAATAATTTAAAGAAACATTGTATCAGAGAAGCACTTAAATTTGTCATATCCCAGGATGCAGAATATTCTACTCCTGCTGCAATTGTTGATGCAATAAATAAATTTAATGAAAAAATAAGTGATGCCGTCACCGAATTCCTTTTAACACTAAGTAGAGAAAGCTCCCCTGATAAATCTTCATCTATTTCATTCACAAAAACACTTGAAGCTTGAGACTGATGATTTCAGCTTTACAGGATCATGTTCTTGTTTAGCAACTCCATTACTCTCTTAATTACACCTTGCTGTGACTGATAAAGACCTTTTTACTGTAGAGTTTGGGATGCCCAACAGAGACACAGAACGGTTAGGCTGGAAGGGACCTCTGGAAATCAGGTAGTCATATTCCCTGCTCAAAGCAAGACTAATGTCAAAGTGATACTGAACTGCTCAGGACCTTGTCTAGTTGAGTTTTSTCTACACCCTACAGAGCTTCAGTTCAGAGACTAATTCTCTGAAAGCTAGCAAATACGAAAAAGAAGGTATCACCAGTGCCATTGTAAAATTGCTTCGCTGAAGGTGCCAAAAGCCATGAAATGTTTTCCAGGGTCCAGGCAGAATGYCTGCATTACTTTTAAAGGGTAGAAGGTTTCATAATATTCAGACAGCAGAGCTGTGGGCMCAACAATTAGGCAGGGAAAAGGCTGGATGTCTATGATAGAACTAAGGGGTACAAAAGCATTGGCAAAGAAGGTGACAATATTCAGATCAAACCATTCTATGGTTCTGGCTCAGCATCCTTTTTTTACAGGGAACTATCTGCAAGTAAAARGTACCTAAATATGAACTGAGTGTTYGATGACGGGATCAAAGCACAGCATTTAACAGCACTAAGCAGYTGTAAAATTGGTCCACGTAGCATTGCTATAGAGCAGCCTCAAAATCTGAATGGTCAGTGGGGTGATTTTTTTAGAGCTTGCACAAACAAGTAGTGGTAAAACGAAGAGCATTTGAGGATCTCCTCCTACAAGCATTCCTTTCCTTGAGCAACCTGCTCACTCTGSAGATAGCTGATCTTCCTGTGCAGTGTTCCACCAGAATGCACCTACTTGCAACCTGACTGTAGTAAGGACAGAGTTGCAATCAGGTTCAAATCCATCTGCTGGACTTCATGTATTCCTTGATTTATCTTGAAGTCCCTTTAGATTCTAGCTCCCATGAGGAATAAAAGATGTTCAAACTCTACAGAAAAAGACAGCTTATTCCTTCCTTCCACTTGGTCCCCAGCTCATTTGCGCTGGGAGACAGAGSAGGTCATAGGCATCTTCTGCAGGCACAGGGCTCACTAAAATCTAGCTTGTGTATGGGAGCAGAGACAGAGGGGTAAAAATTCCCTCATTGTCCCAAAATATGCCTGTTTTCTTCCTTCCAACTCTCATTACTTTCCAGGATATCATACCGAGCACCATTCTCCCTTCCAGTTTACACTAGAGTTCTTATGTTTTTTTTTCCACAACTTACATCAATCTCCCCTTTTCCACTCACTCTWCACAGTRATTATTAAGACTTTCAATTATTCAYTTATTTTAATTCTAAATATTGCTTAAAAGGTTATATCACATTCAAATCCTGGTTTATATATAAGAATATTTTAAATATGCATTTGCAATTAAATAAAACCCAATCCCTTCAACTCTGAAAACAATATATTGTAACTATATTCCTATAGCTCTCTGATTTTTGGCGAAGTCCAAATTCATAATAGCCAGGTGTAAGTCAAAATCTGATTCGCTATCGTTTTTTGAAACAAGTAGGGGAAACCATTTTGGTGAAGTTTTTCTGTACAAAAAAAAAAGGTGATTTGTTTGGTGAACAAAATCCTACATTCCACAATGTGTCAAATTCAGTCTCACCAAATRAGAGGTAGAGTCTAGTCATAAGTAGAGAAAATGCTGAGAAACTGGGATTAGCTGAGGAACTACTAAAAACAACCACCAAAAAAACCCCAAGATGAAACCCATGTACTACAAAAATGCCATGGGGTTATGCYCACACTCCCATCCCTGGAGACTTCATCTCAGAAATCGCTTGCTCAAACGTTCCCAAGTTTTCACTTCATGACTTTGTATAATATCCTATGGATTTCACACTAATCCAAAGCAGCACAAATATTTCAGAGCCCTTATGCTGCAGCCAAAGGACCTGCAGGATACCCCAGGGTTCTGGTCCCACTCTCATCTGGGGACCTGGCCAGGCACTCCACAGCTCCCATCTGCTGCACACAGATGGGCTTCCTCACACAGGAAACAAAAGCAGGAGGAGGGGGCCTGCCACACATCCTTCTTGTGCCCTGGTATGCCCTAGACAGACTGTGACCAGGGCATATTCTTCTCCTCCACCACTTAGGTCCCATACTCTAGAAATTGTCCTAGAAAATGTGGGTCTTAAATTCAAAGGCTCTTCATAACTCGCAGCAGAGTTGGTGCTCTGCTTTGCTCTAATATTCATTGAGCCTTTAGCAGAGGAGTGAGAATACAGAAGCATGCTTAATTGCTAAAACGTGCAACMGATATGCAACAATTTGAATGCCTAGACTCTAATTTACATAAATACATTTCAAACCAAAACATTTTAAAATTATTTATTTCCTGCTTCTGTGCTTAAGCTCTTTGCTGGATTGGGGGCAGACTGCAGGATCGAACCAAAGGTGCATAAATCAAACCTTCAAAGAAATAAAATGTTCACAAAGATGGTATTTGGTTGAGCAAATTTAGAAGAATGACACCAACTATGAAGAAAAATTAGATTGGCTGAAAATTAATAAAGCACAGCTGGAATTATTTGATTCATCCATATTTGTTGCTTAAATGGCTTTAGGGCTAAGTTTTGCTGAAAGAAGATACTTCAAGACTCAGGGGTCAATTGCTTTTGGAGACAAATTGACCTACAGGAATACACTTGTCTAATTTGGTTCTTGCAGTGGGGCAAGTCTACAGAAATATATAACCAAAAAACCAATTTTGATTCCAGCGAGCGAATATCAGAGGTCAAGTTTAAGGTTCCCATAAATTTACATATATGCACTAAAAGATTAATAACTTCTCAAGCTACTGAGTTTCTTTGCTAAAAGCAAAGGCAGATAAAATCTGARAAAGAAACAACATATGTGCTCATTCCACATTCTGCTGTCTAGGCCATGCAGTCAGGTCAATGAGTGTTGCTGTGGCTAGATCTGCAGTATTTCATTGAGTTTGGTCATACTCAGGGAGTGCAAGGAACACTTATTGCTGGCTCAGCTCCTAGAAGAAAGCTTCTACAGATCATAGGATCATTAATTTTGAAACTAATTTTATGTGCCAATTCAACTATTATTAGCTTAATACTGTTACTACTATTAGTTATCCAGTCATATAGTAATACAGTTTGCAATGAGGTCTTGTGAATACAATTATCCATTCTAAATATAACACCTTGCACCTAGGCAGGTTTTACATATTCATACATTGGTATTTTTTCCTATTCAAAATTAGGACTGTATTTTATAAAATAGCACCAAAATGGACATTAAAAYATTAAAAAACAAAACCACACTTACMAATAGAAAACTATTTTAGATATATATACTCCTTAAAGCTGGCACAAACCTCCCAAGAAATCTACAAAATTTAAATCCAGAATTTACTTGGGCACATAATGAAAATTTCACTCTCGGACAATACTAACCTTGAAAGATACAATACTGTTTTGTTTTCAAGTTGTAGTCRTTTAAATTCAATCAAAGCAAAATCAGTATTTCCAGTTGGGTAATTTACCAGGGATAATTTGGAAAATGAAAATGAAAAACTAAATTCACACATTTCACTGTAAATTATGAGAAATCTGGCCATTGTATGGCTGATAAATGTATAGGAAATAAGATACTGTCAGATGTAGAAAAGTAATTTCAGGAAGTTTTGATTTGTTTTTCACTATTACCAGGATCGATAGATAATTGTAAATAAATGACTTGTCAACAAATATATAAATTCTGACTGAGGTTACATTTATAAAAGCACACTCTGTTGCTGGGAGTTCGTTTCAAACAGTAAAAAGTAAGTCTTCAGTAGGAAAGAATATACAACCACTTCAACCTTTTTTGTCCTTTTTTCTTAGAACTGCATAAGTATGGGATGTTTTCTACAYTTATCTTCTCAAATCATGGAACTAATCACATTTCTTAAAAACATATAAAAACCATATTACATGGGAGATGCACTGCCCTGTAACTTTCAAACTGCAAAGGCCCAAAAGAGGAAAAATCACACAAGTCAAACATGAGGAAGAGACTGATTTTACTGTAGGCCYCCGTGTGGGTTTTTGTTGTGGGTTAGAAGGGTTTTTTTTTGTTTTGTTTCAGTCAATTAGTTTTTTGGTTGGTTGTTTTTTTTTTACAGTAAAACATTTCTTATTTTTTACRTGATTGAGAAATTCTACCTCCTCACAAGCTGCTAAGTAAAGAGAGCCTACAAGCTGGGGCAAATTTCTCTCTAAATAAGGAACTTGTCATTAAAAGCAAGATATTGAGAACTCCAGGTAAGTAACTTTGAGTGCATCCAGAGCTTTAGTGGAGTGAATTTGTCTCAAAGTAGAAACATTACGTTGTTTGTACAACATCACATAATTTTTGTGATGCAGCAAGCTTAGACACCACATTTCAGTGTTATTTGTATGCCCAAAGAYGTGCTGGTGAGATTACCTGTATGGTCCTCTGAGTGCCATCAATGGTGACAGACAACAAGGGTGAAGCCAGGTTCCACTCGCTGGTCACATTTAGTTTCATCCCATCAACTTCCACCTGTTGTGACACCAAACAAGGCTGTTACTATGAAGACAGACAGAAAACTGATCTCAAGTTCATTACTGCATACAAAGCAGCAACCATTTTAAAACAGATGGCTCCCAAACAACCTGTCATGTTTACTGCTTCTGCCATAAAAGACAGGGTCCAACAACAGAGTCTTCCAGCTATCTCTGGGGAGAGGTGAAGGACCTGTGAACAGCTGCCTCTGAGTAGCAAGGTTTCAAGTGATTTCCAGCAAGTAACAAACAGCCATCCAACTTTTAAACCTATCTGGACATGCTACATTTACTGCAATTAGACAAGTAATGCATATAAATTCCAGTGACACCTTGCAACCCACACAACAGGGCTTGCATATAATATTCTCTCCAAGGACCAAGGAAGAACTTTTCCTATGCTTCTAATGAAGGGCTTTGCATTGTTATCTTAATTAATGTGAGGCAGTAATTAATTCTTCGGCATTTTGCCTCAAAGTCTAGAAAAACTTTGCAAATTCTGACACATTTTCTTTCAATATACAGCTGATCAGAGGAATACAATTTCTGACTTGAATGCCAATATGCTTATCCAGAAAGTGGGGATTTTTTAATCATCCCATATTCATTATACAAAAGTATTTCTAGGTGAAGAGCAAAAATTCTGGGTTCTGAAAAAAGTAGAGATTAGAGTAGCTGTAATGACACTTGTCATTCTTCTGTTGTATTATACTGTTTAAAAACACACATCACACATYCAACACTGTAAGAGCCCCAGAAATAGAGAAGATTATGAAAAAAAATATTTTRCATGGACTAATATAATTAGTGATTAATATTTATGGCATGTTTTGAACGCTCATCATACTAGGTAGGTAATTACGATTTCAGTTATATAATTTACTATAAACAGAAGAAAAATTGTGGTTGGGCAATTTCCATCCTCTCTTAAAATCTCCAAAGTATTTTCTAATCAGCAAATACCACGCAATAGTGATAATGACACAAATATTGCATACATTGTCAATAAACTAGAAAAAATGTAACGCATTTAGAATAAAAGCCAAGCACACATTTTGCAAAATAAAACTTAAAAAACCTACTCTTTCAAGTATCAGACTTAGCATTATTTAATCTTATAATATGAAGAAGCATCTTAAAAGAAATCCATAACAGAGAAATGCAGAGGAGCAGTGTGTAATTTGATAACTTTATTTCAGTTAAGAAGAAAAGGTTCTGGCTTTACAAGCCCACTAATTTTATAGAGTTTAGTTTAGAACACACAGTCTGCCTTGATGATACAATCTATGCAATTTCCAGGGGCTTTGACTATAAATGCAGCTACATGTAAAGAACAAGAAGAAAAACAACTCGTTTACAATGGTTCACCAATAGGCCAGATTAGCTGGCATGCATCAGGTACTTTACACTGCTCCAGTGATGCAAACCAACCACAAACCTGGCTTGAGTTAAGTCAGATCTGCAGCTGGTTTGCATTTCCAGAGCATTGCAGAGCAGCTGGAACACTCTGGCGAGCCCAGCCCACTCTCAGCAAATGTGTATCAGAGCAAATACTGTCTTTATTGAGGAGAAATATCTGAAATAGACTTTCCAAATGGAGAAAAGCAAATCCAGTGCTCATTCTCAACCCTCTCTGATTACCAAGTGAACTTTGGGAAGGCAATTATTTAAAAAGCTCTGYCGCTACTGCTAAAACAGAGAAAGACTGTCCACACTGGAGTCTGGGTCTAAAAACATCATTTACCGGGTGTCTCCAGGGAGAGAAGTGAGATAGCATGAAAGCAGACCAGGTTACTGGTCACCAAAAAAAACCTTCAAGTGTACACCATACTGCTCGTGGCACTGTAGGATTTATATGCAGCCTTGCAGAAAATCTATAGCTGGTATCCTACAGTTCAAGCGAAGGGTGTTCCAGGGGCAGGATGCAAGTCGATAGCTCCACAACAATTTAATCCTTAGCTCTTTTGTCACTGTACAGATGAGCAAAGGAGAAGTAAAATAAGTTTGTCACAGCGGTAAATGACCTGTCCAAATCCCTCACAAGGGTCTACACAAGTCTCGCCATCATTGATTCCAGATTACATTAGTATCAAAACATTTCTGATGGAAACCACCCTGAAAGCAAAGATGGCAAGAAGATRCCAAATCTAAACAAACTGTGGCACTCTAGGCTGCTTATGTGCAATAGAGAAACCAGCAGACAATATATGGCCCTATGGTTTCCCTACCCAAGAAAGAATAGAGGGGAACAGTTATGTGAGCTAATATCCCATAAACTGCAGCAATCTTCTCACAGAATGGAGCTACAAGGTCTTAGCTGCCTTCACCTGCARTTCACCATGCTATGTGCGACTGGGGAAGATCACAGAAATCACAGAATATTCTCAGTTGGAAGGGATCCACAAGGATCATTGAGCCCAACTCTTAAGYTAACAGCCTATAGAGGATTGACCCCACCACCGTTGTGTTATTAGCACCGTGTGTAACCAACTGAGAATGCGAAACCAAGCGTACACCAAGAAAATTTGGCTGTCTATGCTCCAGTGAGTAGGATGACAATGACAGGAGGTCAAGATAMCAGAGAAAATGAACAAGGACTGAGGGTAAGATATTTACCATATAGTGAGCATGTTACTTTTAGTACAAAGGAGGGAAAAGGCAGTGGAGGGGAAGATGGGACACCAGATGGGGATTGAAATCAAACCAATACATTACCTAAGAGAGCAAACCTTCTTTCTCCAGATCAGCCACCAACAGCTTAGCAGGGTTAGCAGGCAGAAATAGGGGAAGAAATAAGATGGTCAAAGAACTTGCCAGAAGTTTGCATTCGCCTTCATTCCTCCCCTAGCAATGGATATTGTCATTGAACCTAATAAATACTGCAGTAAAACCAGGGCCTTTTTACTTTGGGTTTGGGGGGTTGGGGGTGGGATTTAAGGTGTGAAGTGGGACATGGGGATTAACTAATGACATTACATTGACTACTTCCCGTCTTATTTTGTTTCTGTGCTCTTAAGACAGCCAAGAACAAATCACCATTCAATGGATGCTAATACTTGAACTGCAGGAAGAAGATCCCAGTCAATTCACTCCTGCAGTGGGTCACACTATGCTTTACACCACAGCTATATAGTCTAGTTTTATCCCTAACTACTTAGTTCCAAGTATACACATGTGTATTTGCATGGACACGTGCAGCTACAGTAACTATATGTCGGCACTGCTGCACTACAGCCACATAGTGTAGTGGTAGTGAATTATTCCTTGTTTAAAAGGTTTGTTTGTCCCTATGTAAGGGCATAAAAGATAACAGCAGCCCAGCCAGTCTTTTACAACTATTTCCAATTCAACAGCTAYCGTAAATGAGGTCTCAGAAAGAAGAATGACAAGTCCAAGACACAAGGCTATGAAAAGGTCAACAGCTTAGCCCACTGTCACAACTTTGCAGACTTTTGCTGGCATGCACCTGAACTACACAAGTAGCAGCCCCTTCACCTCTTGTGGACTGAGTTCCTGATGTTCAGCATGATAGGTACCAGCTAACCAATAGTGCAAAGAGCTGCAAAGCATAATCTGCATTCAGTTTCCTTTAGAGAACATAATTTAGCATTCTATGTGCATGTCAGGCAATTAAAGAAGGCAGCACAAGCCTGAGTGTTATAGCCCTGTTAATTTACTAATGCAGAGTCTCGCGTACATCTGGCAYATGTCACTTCTTTTCTCCTGGAAATGAAGGTGGTTTTCCAGGAGACTAGAGGGCAGCTGAAGCATTTGTTTCCTGCCTGATGCTTCAAAAYATTATGCCTGAAGTTCCTCATGCCAGCCTTGAGTCTGACTAGCTTAAGTCTGCTGATTTAATCCCATGGTTTCAATTCTGCCTCTCAGCATGGTGTTAAACTCAAGAGCCCTGGCCCTAATTGCTTGGCTATGCCATCTCTAGCCATATTACTTACAGCCCTTAATTCTACCCCTTGCTATAACAGAAGTGATGGTATTCCCTAGTCAATCAGATCTACAAAATGAAAAATCACCCTCTGCAGACCTGCCTTGCTGCAGTCTTTCTCTGATCAGGGCAGCTGCCCATGAAGATGTACTTTTYAGGAAAAGAGACATTGCTCTTCACAGGAGATACATGAATATTCMCTGTCATAGSYTCMAATCCCTTCAACTGGCATTAATCTRAGGCACATCCAGTGGGCASCAAGGGCTCTACAATGTGAAACCTTATAAYCATTCCTGCAAGAAAGGAACAGTACTAGCAAGCATCACTGGTGTAAACATAACTTACATGTTTGAGGACTTTGTTCAAGCCCATGTAACGTAAAGCTGTGTAAAGCTCTTCTGTGGAAAAAGTAACTGCCTCAGGCAGAAGACACTTCACCTCCATCACTGCTAATCACACCACTCATGCCAAAACAGCAAGGAGATTCTCTACATTCTTAGAAATCAGGTAAAGGACAGGTAATTGCTTCCTGTGCAGAAGAGGAGCTGGCCAGAGGACTTACAGCACAGTGTGGCAATAGAAGGTCCAGCTGCAGGCAGCAATATTTAGTAGCAGTCTGCAGTGATCTCAGAATAATTGRTTTGGACAAAGTGCCTTTTGCTTCCCAGTTTTTCACAAAATTAGTGAAATTCTCATCTAGTCTACTGTCCAGTCAATGGAGAAGGACATGGAATGGAAGAGAAAAGGCAAGTGGAAACTGTCCTCTTTCAAAGCTATTGTCCCTTACATTTCGCAGTCCCATGCAACTTAAATGTGACGAAACCCTTAATGGGACCCATGAGCCCAAGGCTTCCTTTAGAAGCGTGACACATGAAACCCCAGGCATTTTGTAAAATATTTTGCTAATTTTTAATGTAAAAAAAAAATTCCCAGTCAGCAGAAGAGTTCAAACACTATCTTGCATCTCTCTGTATATTCCTGTAGCCAATAACCACAACATACTTCCTTATAATGAAAATTACTAACTACCTGCAGCCTGGAAGGACTTGTGGGAATTTGCAGTTGTCTTGGAAACTACTGGGTCTTCTTATACAACTTGCTCTAACTTCCCCACATTGAACTTAAGAACCTTGAACAAAACCAGAGTCATATCTGCCACATTAGGAAATAGCCGCAACCAAACAGTAGTTCACATGTCATTCATAAATGCAAATGAATTATGCATAAATGCAAAGAAACCCCGTAAGATTTCCCATGTGGACAGTTCTTATTAGTTAAGCTCCTTCTTGTATATGCTTTTTCTGCTGTTCCTTGGACTGTACTTGCTAGTGAGCCAGTGTCTGGTTACTCTCAAAGTGTTTGACATTTTCCAGGACCCTGTTCTGGGAGAGGTGACAGTGTACTCTTGTCAAGTTTACAGATGGCAAAAAACCCTCTAGAGGCAACGCTGCCATCCAGCGGGGCCTAGACAGGCAAGAGGARGGGGCTAATGCAAACTTTGCGAAATTCAAGTCTAATTAAGTCCAACACTTGAGTAGGACAAACCCATCACAAAGATACATTGCAACCGGACTGGCTGAGGAGCAGCTCTGTGGAGAAGAWCTTGGACAYGTGGGCAGACATRTCAGCAGAATGTGACTGAGCCAGAAGAATGCCCTGGCACCAAAWGCTGCTATCAGTGCCCTGTGCTCTGTTAGCAGAGGTGTAGTCTGAAGATAGCGGGAGGTCATCACATCCTTCTACCCAAATCTCAGACACATCAAATGCTGTGTCTACAAGASAAACACTGACTTTACTCAGTTTTACGATGTTCCCACCAGCCCATTCCTCTTGCCTGTTGAGGTCCCACTGGGTGGCAGCATCRCCCTTGGCTGCAATGAGCACTTTCTCCAATGCTGCTTTCTGTAAATCTTACAACTTTGCACTCCCACTGCCGTGGGAGTCATGACTGTGACACGACTGGCCACAATTCAGACCCTTGAGGACTCTGGTGACCTCTGAGTAGAGTACAACCCATTAACCATGGCCAACTGAGTCTGACCACTCAAGTGGCTTTTTATCTTGTTGGGTGAGATCATAACAAAAGAATTGCTAAAGTCAAAGAAAATAACATTTGCTGCTCTCCCCTAGACCACAGTTCCTGTCAGTTTATCACAGAAGTCTACCAGATTCATCCCAGTGGAGTAGAGAGACAGCATCACCTCCCTCAACCTGCTAGCCACGCTGTTTTTGATGCAGCCCAGGATACAACTGGCTCCTATGAAGCCTCTCATCCAGCAGCACTCCAAAGCCCTTCTCAGCACGGCTGCTTTTGAATCCATTCATCCCCCAGCCTCTACTGATACCTGGAAGTTATCAGTCCCAACCCAATGCAGCACCTTGCKCTAATAAAGAACACATTGACATCCACTAGACTGGCATCCAGGRCCTGTACCCTGTTTTTCTTCATTCCTTTTGGGATCCTAAACAACAACCATTTATTTTGCGGCTCACACAATCAAATCTATCTTTGGTATTGTCTCTTTAACCAATTCTTCCTTGGAAGTGAGTTGCAGATACAGTGTATTGACACCAGTTCAYCCATCCAGTTCCAGTATCAAACAGTTATCATGAACACCCTTTAGAAATCTTCCACCTTGCATCCCACCACATTGCCCTTCCAGAAGATGCCAGGGTCCCCATGACTGTCACATTGTGTGATAGAGATTTCCGTCAGTTGTTTAAAGAAGTCTTAGTCTACTTCCTCACCTAGATCAGGTGGTCTGTACTACGCTATTTAATTTTTTTTTAATTGATCAAATCAGTACCTTTTACCTGCTCAAGCGATTTCATAGTCTGGACACTTAGCTTTCAGTTTCTTTGCAGGCACAGAATGATTTGCTCTCCTAAAAACAATGGTAAATCTATAAATAGATAGTTTTCTCTTCTCTCTAGTTAAGGATCCTTCTGGCCTCCATGCACTCACAGCCATATCTCTGCTTCTTAAGCTTTACCCATCATATGTGCTGTGCTGGTCCTTGTGCCAGCTGTGGTGCATACACACCCCACACATACCTGGAGACACTGACGGGGTTGGCATCCACAYCAGCAACATGTGCCTGTCCCTTTGTCACCATCACTGCCCTGGCCTGCAGTACATTCCCACTAAAACCCCAACTTGAYATGCACAGGTGATACAGGCTTTTGCAGGGAAATCCATACTGTGAGCACTGTCAAGATGACTGGTCTCAGCTCAGTGAAAGAGAACTCAATGGTTCAGAGACCCTTGGGAAAYTGCCCATATTAACAATGGGTCCAGAAAAGCTGGACATAACTTTTAAGATGGAAATCTTAAAGGTGCGGGAGCAGGCCACCCCTATGTGCCAAAAGACAAGCCTGGCAGGGAAGAAGATCAGCCTGGCTGAACAGGGAGCTTTTGCTGGAACTCAGGGAAAAAAAAAATGAGAGTTTATGACCTTTGGAAGAAGGGGCAGCAAACTCAGGAAGAGTACAAGAATCATGTAGAGAGAAAATTAGAAAGGCAAAAGCTCAGCTAGAACTCAATCTGGCCACTGCTGTGAAATATAATAAAAAGYGTTTTTATAAATACATTAACAACAAAAAGGAGGGCCAAGGAAAATCTCCATCCTTTATTGGATGCTGAGGGGAACATTGTAACCAAGGCTGAGGAAAAGGCTGAGGTACTTAATAYYTTCTTTGCCTCASTCTTTAACAGAAAGACTGGTTTTCCTCAGGACACCCAYCCCCTGRGCTGGCAGTCAGGGACGGGGAGCAGAACAGAGCCCCTGCAATCCAGGAGGAAGCASCTGRGGATCTGCTGTGCCACTGAGACACTCACAGCTCTGTGGGGCTGAGRGGATCCACCCCAGGGGACTGAGGGAYGGTGGAAGAGCTCACCAAGCCACTCCMCATCATTTCACATCAGCCCTGAWTAAATGGGGTGGTCCCAGATGAATGGAGGTTGGGCAGTGTGAYGCCTGGATTAAAAAAGGGTCAGAATGAGGATTTGGGGGACYGTAYRTCAGTCAGCCTGACCTTGGCAGTGGGGAAGGTTWTGGAATAGATTRTCTGGAGTGCAATCACACAGCATGCACAGGACAACCAGGGGGTCAGGCCCTGCCAGCMGGGGWTTAGGACAGGCAGGTCCTGCTTGACCAACGCGCTCTCCTTTAATGACCAGGTGACCCTCCTGTGGRTGAGGGAAAGGCTGTGGATATTGTCYACCTGGACTTCAGTAACACCTTTGATACTGTCTCCCACAGCATTCTCCCAGAAAGGCTGGCTTTGTGCTATTTGTGTGGACAATGTGTGTTCGATTACAGGTTGGACTCAATKATCTTGGAGATATTTTTCARCCTTAATGAGCCTATGACTTTATGGAACTTTTCTTCCTTCTTAAAATGCCACACGATGAAATTTGGTGTTGGGTGCTTCATTTAGCACACTAAAATGTCTTAGAAGTTTTGCTTATCACAAATACCAACGGTCTAAAATACTGCAAGATTCGTTGCCAATAAAAGTGCATCAAAGAGCATATAGGACAGAGAGACCCAACAGTGGCCAACAGTATGGTATATCGACAAAYGCATAAAAATGTCATAAAAAGAAGTCCCTTAAGCCTGAATCTGTAAAAATTGAATTCACTGAYGCTTATATGACAGCAATTTCTTTGATTCAAATTAACCAGCTGTTTTAGCTCRCATTTTCAATTATTGACGATATATTCACATCAGATTAACAGATTGACCTTTTTTCTTTTCTTAAGTGACTGTAAGGTTAAGCCTTTCGGACTTTTGAAGTGATTGGCCAGATGCTTTCAAAAGGAAGTTAAAGTATGTGAGTTTCAATCTCATTAAAAAGGCCTTTTTTTTTAAACAAACTTTCCTTTTGTTCCTATCAGCACTTACTTTTTTAAAAGACCCCAAGAGAGAGTTCCAGTCTATAGATCACTTATCCTGAAGAAAGCTCTGTTAACTATTTATAGATCATGTCCTTTTGTACTGAACTAGATCAAGCAATTTATTCAGTGCATGACTGCAGGAGAGAAATTCATTTGCTCTAAGTGTCATCAAGGCAGCCTTTTACCTGCTATGAACAAGACCAGATGATCTGAATTGCTGGGCTTTTACTTCAAATGCACATTTTGACATTGTGTGGGGTGCCATGATAACTTTCAAGTTTTCAAAGTATTAAGCACATTCACAGAATGGGCAGTCCTCAATCACAAGAGCAGCAAATAGCACATAACCACTAGAATAAATCAAACACATGTGCACACATTGAAATTATCTCTCTTTTCTTTAAAGTAGCACTTATAGATGCAAATTGCCATTAGCTGCTTTGGTAGATCTCACTTTAAAAATGGTAGCATGCCAGCATCAAGACCAAGGAAAAGAGCACACAACAGGCATCAGCTCCTCAGCTTAACAACAACAAAATCAAAACAAAAGGACAGAGAGAAGTGATGGCCTTCATCACCTCTAATCAGCAAGGGCTTTCTTCAAGCATTCACCAGGGAAGTGATCCTCTCTGCAAAGCCTGCTAGAGAGGCTGTATGCAACAAAAACACTTCACTGCAGCAAATGCTTTGTTTTACTACTTCAGTTTTCCTTGTGGAGCCATTATTAAAATGACATCTCATATTTGTAACCTGCCTGAGCCCACTAAGSCTACAAAAAGGGGTGGGGTGCAGAAGTTAAAAATTCATCAAAAAAATTTAAAAGTGATTAAAAATAAATGACATTTCCTGGCAACAGGTTCAGACACAAAAAGTACAGCTGGTTTGGGGAATATGGRTGTCTATTGTCATTGGATCAGTATGGAAAAGAAGAAAGAACATGACTTGCTTTTCTTTTCCCATTGCTCTACAAAGACAAATGCCCTGGCTCTGCCCAGCTAAACACACTCCAACCTAGAGTGTGCTAGATGGCTGGAAAATGGTGCAGGTGGTTCAAACAGTATTGCTAATGTGCATACAGGACACTTTGAAAGTTGCATTGCACTCAACTTCCCCTGTTTGATAGGATAATGTGTTGGGGATATTCTCATTTTCTGTCCTAAAGAGAGGTTTAGCACAGGGACCAGTGACAGGATCTGGGTGATAGGAGCACAGTGCTGGGCGCTAAAATCACATCAATAAGATAGATAGTGGTAAGGTAGACATTGCTGGTTTAGTAGCTATTGAGTCATGATTCATGTCTATATACTGAAATCACTAAGCAAGCCTGATTCCAAAATTACTTTGAGCTGTTGAGTTTCCATTCTTTCACTTCTGAGGCACACAGATCCCAAGYCCTATCCCATTTGACAGTATAAATTCTCAAAGAGTAGAATGACATTATCRTACCAAAGTGCCACTATAAAACATGACAGACTAAAATTCACAGAACCATTTCAGAAAAAAAACACATTTTGGAATAAATTTCTTTCTTTTTAAGCATTCACCTAATACATATATTCATTTAGTGAATATTCATTTGATTCTGTGAAAGCTATGTAATAAGGATAAGCAAGCTAAGACAGATTTTACTTTTTTTAAAAAAAGACTGTATCACCAGAAGGTGGATCTCAAGCTTAGAGTCAAGAATTAATGAATTCCTGCACTGATTGCCAATGTGCTGCTGACAAGTCATGTACAAGTCTCAAGTCTCTAATTTTTGTTTTCATAATTAGGAGAGAGAGGTGGGAATTAATACTGGCCGGTGAGGAACTTCTAGTACTACTACCCAGATATTAAAAAACAGTTCCTAATTCTCCTTTCTAAATTGAACATTATGCATTAGGTAGAGACTTCTAGGTCTGATCTAAACAAAACACACTACAGCAATCTGAAGAGCATTTGTAATCATGAGGATCATATCCATCAACTGAAAAGTGTTTTATTTCACACACCATTTACAACTTGATACAGATATCCAACAAAATCAGCAGACACCAAAACAGCTAATCAGAAAGAAAAGTATTGCTTTATTAGATTTGGAAGTTGTATTCCACCTTGGCCTAGTTGTGTAGGGTGGATGCTCAGACTGGACACAGTCTGCCACTGATTTAAATTACTTTTCCCATTGCRCTACCATGGCAGCAAGTCTATCTTCTCTTTAAATTAGTAAACAGCTAGAATAAGCAACAATTAAAAAATCAAAGAAAAAAGTGTCTTTGATTTGACATTRTGTAGTGACAAGAAGAAAGTACAGTGGGCAACTGGGTATGGATTTCATCCAGCAGTTCCAACCTGCTGCCCTCAGCTGYCACAACAGGATATAGGTCAACACCAGTCCTCTGGATACACCCAGCACAAGGTTATTCCCCACTTCAACTAAAGGCTTCACATGCTAAATATCTGCTGTTGCATACCTTCGCCAAACTGCCCCGGATGGTTCAGAACAATAAGCATATCATAGAAACAAACCCGATTCTTTCAAAAGCCAAATCTCTTTTGATGTCATCTGCAATGTCTTTCGATCAAGTACCCAAAAAGATCTCTTCTGTATGCTCTACCAAACATTTGGATTTGGTAAACAGTTAGGCTGTAACAGCTAGACTAGCTAGACTGCAGTATTTCTCAAGTATGATGAAAAGTGTTYATAGAAGACCTTTTCTTTGAGCCAGGAGATAAAAGAGGAGTTTCATTTTAGAAATAAAAATAAGCATTGAAGAAGAAACTAGATGCCATAAAAATACCTGTAAATCTATTCCCATTGTTTGGTTACTTTGGACTTTAATTACTTTAAAACCAAAGCAAGTGTTTAACCTGATAACTTTTCAGAAGCTGTCCAGAAGTAATAGCATCATGAAATACTAACTAAAACCCTTCCATCATTTCCTRTCCCTAACCACATGCTTGAATCATCTCTTTTGGGCATATTTGAGCAGTTCCAARACAAAAACAYTCATTTTTATCAAAACACACCAGCCATCTTGCAGGGAAAAGAAAGAACTGTAAAGAATTAACAGTAGTAGAAGTAAGCATATYCCCTGTCTMGAAACCCCTCCTCTAGCTTTAAAATAAACCCAGAAAAGGGAATAAGAATGTCACCACTCCAGATGTGCCAGTGATAAATAGAAAAGAGAAGAACACAGGCCAGTGCACAGGGGATAAGGATGCAAAGCTGACACAGCAGKTAAAAGATGAGATATCACAAGAGTCAAAAGCTGCTTATATAAACAAGGAAATGTAAAAAAGTTTTAAAATGTTTCCATATGCAGAACAAATCAAGTCATGTAACAATGTAAAAAAGATGTTTACATCTAATGCTATTTACCTTAGAAGTGAATGGGATTGCATCGTTTATGTTAACAAACTGATTACCATGAATTCACTCAAAAGGCATAAAAGTACTGTGTGTGAATAGATACCTCTTCAAATTCAGTATTTCCTCATGGTTCCAGTCACTTATATTTAAATAGGTGACAGTGGCTTGCTACTGACTTTTACTAGAGTAAATTCAAATTCACCATGCTAACAAAACCAGTTAAACAAGAAACAATATTTTCTTTTAAAAAGCCATATAAATTAAATCTAAATTCTTTTCTACGTTTTAGAACAATTTTAATTACATTTTTAGTACATAGGGGCTGATATGGAAACTGTTCCACAAGTTGTTTGGAACATTCTGTTTTCCGATCTACGTAAATGTAGGGGAAAAAGTGAAGTGCACACCCTGAAATAATTTGGCATTAGAGACAGATTACCTACATCCTTTAGAATTACACAAAGGCAATTTCCTCAACAGTGAAACCTCGTGAAGTGATTATGATACCACAGCTACAAAATTGCAGTCAGCACCTGCTAAACAACCTCTTTATTTTAAACACCTATAAATATTCAGACTCTGGACAAATCAAAAATAAACATCTTTTAAACAGCTGTCAAGAAGAACAGAGYGAGTTTTACACAGTCCTAAATAAAACATGCAATCATCCCACATTAAGCTGCATATTTACTACAACACTGATATTATGGAGATATGAATTAGGTATCAATTAGGTCAGTTTGGAAGAAGATGCACAAAAAATAACCAACAATCATGAGCTCTGCTTCTCAGGCAGCAACAGAAGAGGCATCCTGACACTACAGTTGCCTTTGCTGGTTTAAATACCATGGGAAATGTACAGACTACTTTTCTGAAGGCTTTGTCACAAAAGGCATTTCTTTCATAGATAACTGTACTATGGTGCTATCTCTAAAATAATTTTGGGACCTTTCAGAAACTCCATTATTATTTCTTAATCTTATTTTCTATCAACTTTTTCTGAAAACTTAGAAGACAAGACAGAATCTTTCCTTCYAGCAGCCATCATTTCATATTCTACAATGCAGCTGTGAAACATAAGTGRGATGGGAAAATGTGGGTCATTTATCTGTGGATCCTAACACTTTCATATTCAAAACCCTAGAAGTCCCCAGATATACCAACACCTTCCAACCTTCCCCTAACACTTAAATGAGGGCCCAGTTCTTGAGCCCAGTAAATCTGTCTGGGCTCTGTCTAACTCACACTGCAGAAAACACCCTGTGTAAGAGATGGGGATCCCTGTACATTCATATAGACTCCACTATCCCAGGCATTTTAAATGGTCTTCGCACCAGAACATAGAGATGCTCCATACAGAGAAGTAAGAACAAGAAAATCTCTATAAGAAAAATTCCTCCTCTTTAAAGACTGGAGAAGACTTCAGTGAAAGGAATGCAATGATTCTGAACTAATTTTGTTCCTGTATTCACTCTAAACTCTGCCAGGGGCATCCCTGCTTTAAAGGCGACAAGCCAGTCCAAAGCACTTGACCTCACACCACACAAAGATGGTACATACATTCAGTGTAGAAGCAATCGCAGTTCACCTCCAATGAAAGGACATGGGGGAGCAATCAGCTGATCTTTATTTCTTTCAAGAAGTGTCAAAGTCATTCTCACTAAGAACCATGATATAACTTGGACATTATAGCAGCAAGTAGTGGGAAGCACCATAGAGACTGAAAAGACCACACTTTGTTCCATCTAAGCTTTAACCAAGAAAACAAGAGAAAATATAACTGCACAAGGAATTCTTTGAGATACAGGCCTTCAGAAGACTGCACCTAAGATACAGAGAATCAATGCAGCTGGAAATTGAAAGTTTAGGAAATGGTCAATGAACCAAAGCAAAAAGGTTAAAACCTYCCTAATATTTTTAATAGCTTGGAAGGTTACATGCAAGTATATCAGCAGGAAATATAATACAGTGCAAATAGCAGGTGAAACAAAAAAATTAAGTAGGAGACAAAAAGTGCTTAAAAGCTGAACAACATTTAAAAAAAAACAAAACCCAAAAGCAAGTTACAAACGTTGGGGAAAATGCTCAGTGAAGTTAAAAGAAAATACCAGCAAAAGAAAAAATAATTTTAGATTCAATAAAATAGCTAGTGTATAATAAGGTCAAAAAGGCAAGGGACACAATTTCAGAGCAGGGAAATCACAGTCCCTGTCTATACAGATGCCCTACTGAGAAAATCATCTTAACAAAGCTAACTTCACACATGAGAAAAATCAAACAGATTATAAGTGGTAGGGAGAGGGCTATAAAGAGCCTGGTACCATCATGTGTCTATAATTCAAGGCCTCATTATTCAAAAGGTGGTGTGGAATTGAGAACAGCACARACAGAGCAACAGGGACTGAAGGTGGGCTTGAATATACAGCTAAGAAAAACAGCAAAACGGTGAAAGGACAACCTCCAAATTTTCAGTGACAGAACTACAAAATACCACACCATCACACTTGCTTYCCTCTCGCCACCACCATGCCCATTGCCAGATGAACTTTGGCAAACAGAGGACAGTCAGGAATAGTAAGCTGCAAAATGTCCTACAGGTGTAATCATCGTAATTCTTGACTGATGTGAGTAGTAAGGCAGAATTATGGACAAAAACTTAGGATTCTCCAGGAAGAATCTTTTAAGTTAATGAACAAATTTCCCTTAGGAACAAATGTTTCCTCCACCCCCCACAGTCAGGGCTTTCCCCTGCTAGCTGTGGGGAAAAGACTCAAGAAAGAAGGTAGCACTGTCCCTTCCAACTTCCCTTCATGATCTTTCCCAAGCACAAGGATTCTGTTAGTTTATAGCACTACTGCTGCTCTGAGAGAGAATGGGGCAACCCTGAGACCTGAGAGGCARGGATCTGGCTCCTTTAGCTTCTGCATGGAGTGGGATATAGCAGAGGATAGCCAGGGAACACAGTAACACCAAGTCCTCATTATTTTCAAAGTACTCCTTGTAACAGAACTGTACATCAGCCTAATGTACAGCTTTGGAAAAYAGGCTTTCCTTATTCCTAAGGCATTATTAACAGCATTTAGCATGCTTACAAACAGATATAATTTTGCCCTAACAATAATTTCAGTTTCTCCTGTGTTTTAGGAACTTTCAGAGTTAAGTTGCAGAACCAAGTTGTGAATTGTGTCAGTAGACACTCCTTTAAGCAAACCAGTCAACCTACTGTTGTGTACACAGAGTTAGCAGATGTATGGAAGGCTTGCCTGACTTTATATATTTTAAATAAAATTTGTTATTTTGAGCTAAACAGTGTTGAATGATGCTAGCATGGTATTTTAACTTTCAAAGAACCCAATAAGCTTGTGTGAATGCCATGGGTAGAACAGCACACGATACTGCAAGAACTATTAGAAAACTGCACCTTGGAAATGAACGATAGGCACAATCCCCCAACAAGCCCTAGCTTTCACAAGGCCATTAAATACATGTCATTTTCAACTCGCCACCACTTGCACCTCCCATAACAATTATTCTCAATTTATTTTCATCTGTTCCATAAAAAATGATTGCTTCTGCTTTACCTAATCCTCCACTTACATCAACCCTATTGTTCATTTCCTTCCCTTTCATCTTCTCCACATTAATTCCCCACATCACTTTTGATCTAGCTTTTTGTTTCCTYTTTTCCCCTACAGATTCTTCCTGATGAAGAATTTACAGCCCTAATGTTCATCTGACATGCATGGTGATATTTTATTGATTCACTACACTGTCTATTTGTTCTGTATAATGAATAGCATCTTACAAAACACAGGATGGGTTGCCTTTGCCTATATCTTGCATTTAAAAAATCAATTTAACTGAACTTGAAAAAAGCCCCATTTTWTCAGTAAATATTCATATTTAATTATAATTGGAGCAGCATATGCAAGGAGCAGCCAGAGAAAACAAACATTTCCTCCTCACAGTCCAAAGAATTACTCTTTGCCATAGTGGCAAGCCAAGTAAATAGAATAATTGCGATTTTCACTGCTGCTAAATAAGAAATAGAAAACCTCTCCAGGAACTGTTCTGCGTGGCTGTAATAAATGCCCACAGAAACAAGCTAACCTACATTATTCATTCCCCTACAGAAAGGATGGTCTTTTTAGAACTGGAAAGACTTCAAGAAGTGGAACAGCTGATTTTAGCTGATATAAACCATAAGTTATATTTCAAATAGATACTATATTCAATTTTAAGGGGAAAAAATGGCATTTAGTTCAGGCAACTCTTAATGCTGAAAAAGTGTAAGTTTCATGTTCACACACTAATAGCAATATCCAAATATTTAAACCACTCAAAACTTATTTTACTCATCACATTATACTTATTGCAAGACCATAAAACCTAAGCCAAATTTTGTGTTTACTCAGTCACTGGGCAAAATCTCTGAGCAGTCCCAGAAGCAGAACCCAGGACCGTGGCTCCCTTTCTTCCAGCCTCGCAGCCCCATGGYGGCTCTGTAACATGTTCCTCCTCAGGCATTCAGACTCTGGCCTCAAGAACCTGGAATTCCTCACTGCATCAGTAAAGCTTCAACAAAAGAAAGATTTCAATCACCTTCCACTACACCAAACTGGCAGATGGATGAGTGGCTGCTGGCTCTCATGCTGAACTCAACCCTAGCAGTGTTTGTTAACCTAAAGGAGGCTTGCACAGGAACAGCCAAGCCAAAGCTTGTCTGCAGCAATAGGGAGGAGAGGGATTCCAGTGCTTCAGCCTAGGCTTGATACTGGAAACTCAGACACACTGAAGGTTAATCCTGCATTTTYATGAAGGCATCAAAGATCAATAGACCATCTGCATACAACAGAGTTCCACTAACAATTCTCGTTGATGGAACAACTGAATTCTTGTACARAAAAACTATGATGGTTCTTTGGTTTGCACAATGAATCATTTGTCATGCTCATCATCACATGGTCACCCAAGATTAAGGCAGTTCTGGACAAGTTTAGAGAATTAAGCTACACCATCCTCCTTCTGTCCATTCAGTAAGARAAAACTGGTCACTGTTGCTTAATCTCATATTCAGTGTTTTGGAGGCATCCTAACAGGAAAGCTTTGGTGAAGGACTCGAGAAATAGTTACTTCAATGGTCTAAAATGATGTCTTTTGTCTTTCTCGTCAATAGATGGTAGGGCAGACAACTTAATCAGTAAGCGCAGGGATACTTAGCAAACAATAACCAACAGTAAAAATCCTTCAGCACAGACAACTGAAGTTGACAAAAAAGCCTATTTTTTCTGCTTTCAAAATGCTCCAGGAAACAAAACCTATCTACCTATCTATACCAATTTTCAAAGCAATCATATCCATGAGTGCCAAGCTACAAAGTTTGACACACACAGACACCTCTGACAGTTCATGGGTAAAGTGTCTAGGAAAGATCAAAATACCTAGAACAAACAACAAGACCAGCTGTCAAAGCCCTAAATGAATAATGAAATTCTAAAATTCTAACACTGAATTTTTATAACTCCATAAAGATGACACAATAAAGAAAATCAGGTATATTTTATGTATTTGTTTTCTCAGCAGTCTCAAAAAAAATTTTAGTGCATTCCTGAATAATCATTCTAGGAAAACTGAATTCAGATAAGTTCATTCTGCAGCAATAAACTCCATGAGCTGGAACACCCTTCATTTGGGTTTACTGCAAACTCCTGATCCCTACAATGAATAATCTCTGCATTTTACATGAAAATAGCTTAAAATATGAGGGTTTTTTCAAGCTTTGGAAAACTTCTATTTTGCATTACACCATCAGTTGACTACAAAATAATCAAAGCTTGTTAACATACATATAAACTGCAATTACCTGACTGAGCATTGATCTTCACTGTGGGGAGTTTCCTTGTTATAACTACAACAAAGGTGGTGTCTAATGACAGTAATGGTAAGCAGGACTRGGAAAAATTAATATTCAGAGTTAGCAAAAACAATCTCTCAAAATATTTGGAGCTTGGTGAACTTTCTGTCCAAGAAAATCCCAGTTATTGCATCAAGTTTACAGGTCTTATGTTAATAACTGCAACATCTGATTATTTTGTAGYTTTGCACATCCTTTTACAGAAATCTGCTATCTTCCTACTAATAGACTTAGTATTGTTCAGGCTGAATTAGCTTTGATGCCATTTAGAATGAGGCCATGGACACTGATATTCTTTGACAGAAAGAATTTCAGCCACCTCACAATGAAAACTTTTCATACATTTTTCCTCAGAACAGMCAGATAATGTAAAACAAAGAAGGGATCTCTCTTTTAAAAAGCTCTTAATTCTTTAAAGCTATCAAACCATTCTACTACTTGCTACTTAGAAAAAAAAAACCATAATATAGATACATTAGTATTACATTTCATATCAAACATGTGCAATTTTTTTCATCTTCACCCATTTTTTTCCCAGACAAAAGCCAGCCAAACTGTCCTAAAAGTGACAAAAATTGAATATACCTTCAGTAAAGACACATTTTCCRTATCCATACTCTTACCAAAGGCATTAGTTCAGTTAATAAAGCTCAAAATTGCAAAATCCTCCTTACCATTATCTTATGTAGAAAGGAACCTTACATCTTCAGAAGCAGAGAAAGACTGAATAAAGCAGCTCAACTAGACAGAAAAGAGAGGTTGGAAGTACTTTACTCACCTAGTTAACCTAGTCATGGATTAGGAGAATGTCAAGATGGAGTCACATSAATAGGAACCCTGGTTTAACTGCTTTTACTTTATCTGTTGCTGTGACTTTCACATGTAAGGAAATGTGGACTATATGGAATTAATCCTTTTTATGTGATTCCAAATAGATTTAATTCCACACCTATTTATTGATGCTTTTTCTTTTCCCTTGCAGTCCTCCTGCTTTATAATGGCCCTACAAATGAAATCTACATTTTGTTCATTATAGGATAGGCACAGCCAAACATGATTGAATTGAGACTTGGAACAGCAGGTGTCTAATGGGACATAAGGTATAGTAAGTTAGTTTCACTAAGTTTAGGCAATCATAAAACCACAGTGGTAGTTTTAGGAGAAAATATGTGAAGGTCTTACAAATTGTTGCCAGAATTGCAACAATTACAGGGCTAGTAAAAGAGATTGTTCCTMTTCTGAGTATATCTTTACTCACAGATTTTCTAAAAACGCTTTTCTTTTCTTTTGGCAGCCAATGCTTCAAGAGTAACTTTGACCATTAAATGACCATTTGCAGTGATGGAGTCTGCCWGTCCTCCTTGCCCCTGGAAACAAAACACTTTCTTGTCAAATTTCCAAATACTTAAGATTTGCCTGAATGCAGACACAACACTGTCACCATTCCCTTAATTCAGTTTCTCAGTGCAGAATYCATTTGCCATCTTCTGGTGTAAATAGTTCATAGTCAGATTTCTCTTTGTGAAAAGGTGTCCCATGCCTTTCTTGAAATTATGACTGTGCCATTTACATAGATGCTGCTGCTGCTGTGTTGTTGATCATGTTAAGAGTCTACTTTTCCACAAAAAAAAGTTTCTGAGACTTGATAATCACAGTGTGSTATCCTTCAACCCAAATTAGATAAAGCTGCCTTTCAAACCAGCTTAAACCATGTTTTCTTCWTAGGGCTGCCTGCCCTCCTAACATAAAAAGCTCTGGTAAGCTCTCGTTACACTTTCACTGTGTTCCAGTCCTAGATGACAAAAAGAAACTGCAATAAACTCACTGCTAAAAAAGGTTGAAGAGGAAAAGGAGGAGTTTCCAAGTTACTCTGACAGAACCTATTTCTTCTGCTCCCTGGACTCAAGCCAGACCAAAGCAGAGGGTGTCAAGTGGGATGTGCTCCTCATACTCAGTGGGGTCTTTGCTTTTATACACAACAGAGATGTGTGGATGCTRGCATTAGACAGACCAGATGAGCTCCTTCAGCCATGGGAAGGTWTCTCATCTTTGGCACCAAGACAGCAAAGTATACCCCCCACAACTAATCTAAAATATTATAATTGACTTTCCATTGTCACCTAAAAGACTGGGCAGAACTGAAAAATATGGTAACTCGGGTAYACTATAACTAAAGTAGACATTATGTATACTTTTCCATATGGAATTGCACAGTTCCTATAAGACCTTGAACACTGAAGCACTTTGAGGATAGAAAGGAGCAGTTCATATCTGTGGAGAGAAACTTTGGGCAGGCTTTTCYTACAAGACATGCCTTTGATCCATGAGGTAACCAGGGCCAGGTCATCAGCAGCTCCTCAGTGAAGAGTCACTTTGCTATCATTAGAATCCTTCAACCAATTGGCAACTAATGACCAATTAAAAGAAGATTTAAATACTTTCTCACGCAAATAAACCCACTGACTAYCTATTTCCATTAAAACCAACAACATTATAAAGTTGCATGTACCTTGAAGAGTCAGTAACAGGGCAAGAATTTTAGAGCTTTCCATGATCCTAACAAGCTATTTTGTTYTGTTAGATACCTAAATGGCCAATAGCTCACATCTGTAAAAGACCCATTGCCTCTATCATGAAACACAATGCAGAATGATTTATTAAAATTATATTACCATTAAGTATAAAGAAACAAAACAAAAACCTCAATCCCAGAAAAATTAAAATTGTAATGTCTTTTATACCAATCCAGAGATTTGCAGAAAAATACTTTTTTAAAGTAAGTATATTGCAATCACAACTGTTTTTTAGCATTGGTTGTATGCAATCAAAATGAAGAGTATCCCTACTATTTTWAATACATTTGCCTTACACCAGAACAAGGAGAAGAAACAGACCGTGCTTAGGTTTCCACAGAAGTTAAAGGACAGCATGCAGCTCAGGGCAGGATTCCTGCAGCCCTGAAGCTCAAGGTTATCTAAACCCAAGAGACTGCTTAAATGTAAATATACTTCCTTATATAAAAATAAAATATACTTCCTTTAGGAAGGGCAAAATGTGCAACCAGCGGAAAAAAAGAAAGAAAAAAAACACCAAAAAAATCAGTTCTCTCTGAATGAGAGATTTTACATACTGTGAAAAAGTATCTTAATTATGCTATGCTTTTTCRATAATGTGCTAAAATATCACTAAATATGATGCATACATTTATACAAGTAAGCACTTAAACACCTATACCAAAAATGTAAAGACAAAATTGTGAATATTCATGCAAATATCACATGAGAAACATCAATGTAAAATATAAGCACAAAGAGAATGTTCCCACCATCCCTTTATTGCAAATCATATAATAGCTTTACCATTAACAAAAAATWAAATTACTTAACATTTAGAGGCAGCCAGACAGGTTCATCCTGCCCTAATAGTCACCACATAAGGACACCATTCATTAAAGGAGTCTAYATAACCCATTTCATTCCTTCCAGTCCAATGGCACAAGCCAAGCTGGCTCCTTGCATAGATACAGACCACAAAGGAGTGTGTGCCATAAAACCATCACAAAGCTGTATGCAGAACCCTACTTATGTATGTTTGATTTAACAGAAAATAATGAACACCCTCTTTGTAAAAAACAGTTATTTAAAATCATTGTAATGGACAGGCCTTAAATCTCTACATACAACATCCTTAAATTTGGAACAGCCATTTTATCTTTGCCAATGCTCCCTTAATTAATTGTTTTTAAAAGCAAGTATACAGCAGTTAAATGAATGTGTCTTTAAAAAAAAAAAAAATTAAGCCAAACAAATATTTAAAGACTTCAGTGTGAGAGGATAATATTCTAATACACGATACTATCATTACAGGAGTCATTTAAAGTATAAAAGGCAATGTGAAAAAAAAAATATCAAGATACCTGTTGGGAAATATGACAAATAGCATTTAAGGCTGGCAAACTCAGCTGGAGATAAAGGGTACCTTACAGGTGAAAGGCTCAGACATCTCTTTTCTTCCCAATGTTAATTAATCTTCTACGTGCTTTGCACAGATTGGGATTTAATGCCATTACTTCACAAGAAAAAAAATTAACACGTTAAGATATACTCTGAGATTATCTGAAGTCACAAAGCTTTATTTAAATCATATTGTTCTAAAAGTTACCTCTACTTTTTATTTAGTTTTCAGGCATTTCTTGGGGACAAGACACTGATGCAGGTTCAGGGATAAACCACCATGTTCCACTGAAAATGCAACACAGGCTAGCATTGTTTTAACAAGAAAAGAAAAAAGCAAAACAATACAATCAAACCAACAATAGTTTAATTGAAGAATACACCAAACTTTGCCATGTGGCTAAATAATTCTGGCTTTAATATTTTTAAAAGATAATTAAGCTTAAATGAGGAAGAAAATATTATCAGATTTTGAAGAAATAATACAACATGTCAGCCCATGTTGTTTTTAATTCTGATCTAGAGAAGATGAATAACATGTGCTTTAAAATTCTAACTTTAAATATTGAAATATGCTGGTAATTAGGAAGGCATACAACAGAGATGAAATATAACCTCAAAGACCAAATGAGAATTTATACTCTGAAGTCATTTCATCTGTTAATCACTCCAGCTAACTGTATCAGAAGTACACTTGCTAAAATGATAAATTAATGGAAACCATTAAAAAATTCCAGCTGAAGAATATCCAYAGAAAGAGCCAGGGAGATCTAGAAAAGCAGATTAAGAGTCCCAAATGACTGAAAAATAACAGAGTTTTGTGCAACATATTTCCCGCTGYCATTTTCAGAACAATTTCCCACCTATTCTGGAAAGCATTACTAATGTTGAATTCTCTGGGACACACCCAGAGCTATTGAACCAGCTTCTGTGGGGAATGTGAATTGTTCAAAAGGTTCAAAAGATCTCATTCTGTAATACTCCWAAAAGTATTCATTCTTACAGCCATATGGCACTTCAGTTTTTTCAAGCACATTTTTCCAAACCGAAACCACATCGTGTGAATTGGGATTTATTACATAAACTACATTAAAAGAARTAATGAAGATTCATACTCTGCACAGTCAGCCTGAGCAATTCTAAATCACCAGTGGTGTAGTTTGGATTGCAGATGTAGCCTACATTAGGGGCCAATATGACTTGATCTCACCACAGACTTTGGCTGCGTAGACTGAGAGATCGATTGTGACTGACAATGACCATCCCTTGGCCCTTTCCCCTGTGCTCCTATTAACTCTGCAAGTTTTCCTTTGCCAAGGAGTGAAAAAATCCATTAGTTATGTAAAGGAGAGGATCTATTTCTTTTTCATCTTGAAAGTTGCTGCTGTCTTATGCCAGCTGGTTTTGTTCTTGGTCTTTCTAACTGTTAAACAAAGGAAGCTCAGGCTTCCAATTTTCTGAAATCTGCATGTTCTATCTATATCTATCTTTACCCTTCTCTTATTTATTGCTGTTTATCTTTAGACAACAAAATCAGTCTTCRTTCTTGCTTATTGCATATTAAATGTCTAAAGCTAGGTTGGATGGGGCTTTGAGCAACCTTASCTGGTGGAAGGTGTCCTTGCCCATGGCAGGGGTGAATCTGTGTGTGTAACTAGATCTTTAAAGGCCCTTTCCAACCCAAACCATTTTGTCTTTCTATWACAAAGATTTGCCATCAATGTGGCTTTCCTTTGACAGTTTAGATGATAAAACTAATACAAAAAAACCTAAGTTATTCAAAATTATGTTTGTTATAAATTAACAGTGTGCAAAGCTCACCATCATCAAAATCCAGATGCCAGTTTGGCTTAGTAAAAAGGGTGTATAGTTATTTCCCTCCTCCGCTATMAGCTAGGAGAAAATATTAAATTCAWACACGACAAACTGTGCATGCAAACTAGTCTGTTGCCATCAAACAGCTGGGCTGCTCCAACAGTGACAAAGAGGTCACTGTGTGAAAATACACAGCGATTACAGCAATAAAGGAAACAGCTGATAGAGGTTAGGTGGTGGAAACAACAGGGCAGGCACAACAGAAAGACAAGGTTGGAATGAAGACAGGAGCATGGRAGAAGCAGAGGAAGAGCCTGCAAAAAGGCATGGGGCTGGGACATGGTGACAGTGTGAGGGGGAAGGGAAGAGCCTYAGTACCAAAGTTGTCTAACTCCTCCCATCATCACACTGCATTTTCAGTTTCTTATAAATCAGATGGACTYTACTTAAGCAAACAGCCATTCAGAAGTGATTTCAAAGGGGGAAGATTTCAGAGAGAAATATGCAGCTACTTCTGATACAGAACAAGAGTACATTTTTGGCTAGATTACTAAATTTTATTGACTTTTCTATGARAGGCTGAAACATTTCCTTTACGATTTAGAAGAGAGGCTTGAAAATCTGCTGGGAAGTGAAACAGTTGGAATGCACCTCTACCGTTTTCCTACAAACTGCATAACTTTGGACAAGTTCTATGCATTTCAAAAGGCAAATCCTATCTATACCTGTAGGTCACCACAAGTCACAGCCACGGCTCTAGAAGATTCTTCCTTGTATTCAACATGTAGCAGCCCAGRAACAGAGCTTCCCACTGAAATTGTGGGTTTGGGTTGTAAAATACCAGGTGAAGCATAAACCTAATAAGATTATCACCTCAGGAGTTTCTATGTTTACTCCTGCTAGGGCTGAGTAGCAAAGGAAGACAAAGCAGGATAAACCACAAGCAACAAAAACTGGACACTGAGGGACTCATAAGTGGAGAAAGAAGGCTCGGACAAAGATTAGATGTGTCGGAGGGAGGTGCAGAAAAGATGGAGAAGAAAATTCAGAGCAAGAAGCAAGGGGGCAGGGGCGAACTCACTGAGCAAGAAGACTAAAAATGGAGGAAGGAAATGGGAAGTGACAACTGAAACACATGAAACCTCKCTCAGAGAATGAAAGAGAGGGAAGTATGCACTGATTGTTCAGGAAGAAGGAGCTAGAAGTACAGGATGAGGGTAAAGAGAGGTAAGAGTGAGAGGGTGATCGAAACAAAACTAACAAACATTGTATGGTAGAAGAGATGGGATAAGCAAAACCAATATTGAGGCCCTGGAAAACAAAAATGAGGACCAACACGTGGATGAAAGTCTGAAGGCCTGTGGAGGAGRGCACAGCTACCTAGGAGAAGAGTCCATAGAAGATAACCAAGACTAATTGACGTAGAAGTCCAAAGGACGGACTCAGATGGGCCAGACGAAGAGTATGGGCCAGGCAAGACAGCTGAGGAATGGAAACTAATCAGAAGAAGGAAACCAGAACAAAGTCAAAAGAGCCAGGAGTTGAAAAATTACACATTAGTAGCAGCGAGGAAAAAGACACAAACAGGCTGAAGGTACAGCTTTTGAGTGCATGACCACCTTTTAGGAATGGAGTCTTCCCAGAAAGTGGCCAGATATCACTTCTGATGGGAAGAATAGAATAATTTTTTTGTCTTTTCGTTTGCTTGSATATGTGCAGCTTTTCACTTTTGTTTTAGTACACTGCCTTACCTGAACCTATGAGTTGTTTTCCATCTTACTCTCTCTGCCCTGTCCAGCTGAAGAGGGGGATTGATAGGGTCAGCTTGGTGAATATATCTGGTGTCCAGCCAAGGTCAATGCACTACACTGGTGCATACAACATTACCTAAAATTATTCCAGAATTATGGATCTATAAGTCTATTTTAGTTTCCAGTTGATTTCAATTTATTGGATGCCCTTAAGATATATAGGTTTTCTCCAGAACGTGAAATATTGGCAATAGATTATGACTACTTAAATCTGATTCCTTTTTTTATTTGCAATAAGCCATCGAAATGCAATTCATTGTTAATAATTTAAAATAATTTCCCTCCTCCTGCATTCCAAACAGCCTTGTTTTCTTTCTTAACCCTTTCAGTAACAGTACCTTTAGGCTCTTTTTCCTTTCAAGGTGAGGCTAACAAAATGTATGGTTTAATTGCAAGTCCCTCCTTTAAATTCCCACCCTACACTCAATTTTTGAACGTACTGACTGTTCAGCATTAACCAAACTTATTRAAATCCTTCTAAGTTTTACGAAAATGAAAGGCTGCACAGTGAACAAAATGAATGYTCCCATTCAGCTCTTGGACAGACAAGGGCAATTTGATTGTCAGCCAGCAGCTGGACTGACCAACCTATGAAAGAATACACAGCAGACCCAGTCGTGCTTTCTGGCAGGACAAGTGGGGAATGTGAAAGCGCTGTGGACAGAAGATTGAAACAAAGGAGGGTGACATGATGAGAGACAAATGGAGGAATGACTGAGTGAGGCAAGGGGCAGGAAGAAGTACTGCAGTAAGAGTTTCCTAGCAGACACTAAAGTGTGCTGAGTTACTGGTGTGGACAAGCAATGGAGACCCAAGAAACTGCCCTGCAGACCAGCTGGTCCCACTAACACGAGGCTGCTCGCAGCCCACTGCACCTCTTATCAGTGTCCCAGGGGCCACATCTGAGAYAGCYGGGCTGCACTGCYSCTCCTTTCACAGGGAAGGTAAGAGGCAAATAKCAAYGTCCAGWGGCAAAAMCAGCTCAGCTACRCTCCAGGAAAGCAGAGAAGTAAAACCAGTACCACCAGCCTGCTTCTGCAAACTCCCCTTAGTTTAAGTGACATTGACCACAAAGCAGCCAGTGGGGGATAGACACAGGCAGARTATCTGTCATCTTGCCTTCCTTCCACTCATTTTCCTTAAAGATCAACCACAGCTGTATCCAAGTATCATACTCTGAATATTTAACACCRATCAGACACTTCCCACTACAGCTTTAATGACACTCTTTATCTCAGAAGTGTCACAGCATGGCACAATGCAGTGTTACACAGAGTTGCACATGCCAGGTCTAAACAAATTATTCCAACGAGGGGCAGTACAGCAGCATTAATGCAGAACTGCCCAAAGCAGGTTAGTCAGCCACAGGATCCTTCGTGCTGTGCCATGTAAACATATCGTAAACAGGGAACAGAGTACAATGCCTCTTGAGTGACTACTGTGTATCAATAAAAAAYAGGACTGCTATCCATTGATAGGCCTGATCATTTGTTCTCTAATCCTAATTTTCATCCTCCCACAGCACAGGTTCCCTGCTTTTATTAGAATATCCTGCTTGCATTCAAATCTTTCCTACAATGAGCTTAATAGCCAGACATACAGCTGTCCCTGTATAGTCTTGTATAGCAAGATCTATCCCACAGATCTCCGACTTGTACCAATAGCCAACACTGATACCGAATGAACTCTCATGAACAAAGCTATGTTTTCTTAATAATAACAGTTGTATAAACATAAGGTCTTCTCAGTTAAAGGGAAACCAACATCAAAAAGCAGTAAAACACGGAACTCTAAACCCTTCTTTCTTTGAAGAAACACGTTTGAAGCGAGGTGTTTCTAGTTATGGGTGAATGAAATGAGAATTCAGCTGCAACAAACGGACATCCAGTCTGTATGAAAGACTAATTAGATCCATCTGAGAAGCTGTGTCTAAAACTGCTTCACATATTTCAAAGGAAAGCTCTTCTAGTCTATCTTTTGAGAAGACTACATCAAAACATTTAGTCACAGCTGACGCACATCTATCCACTACAGCAGCATTATTTTTCATAAGCCATAAAAGCTACATTTAAGTAATGTTAATAGTCTGGTTTACTTAAAAATTAGAGCGAAAAAAAAGCAGCAAAGAAATTTGGAGCTAAGAAAGCAATTCAAAGCAGCAACAACCTTATAGTTCCTCCTTATGCCAAAGCATCAAGAGATCCCAAAATAGAGCCTTATATTGGTATTACATGTGCTGAAATTTGGTCAGAGAACAGAATTAAAGATGAAGCAGCATCCAGGAGCTGCAGAGTTAACTATGGCTTTTGTGGTAATAAGCCAGGCTCTTAACACTACATTTGCATGCTTTTAAATGTAACTGTTGCTACTGCTGAACCAGCAGGAGGAGCTCACAACATTTTTTAATCTATTCATTCTACAAAAAAATTGAGAAGAGGGGCTGGGATTTTGGAGGCGTTTCTGGGCACAGGAAGGAGTTGGTTGGGTATTTCTTTCCAGGTTTGTTGGATGTGAAATCAGTGGTAAWGAGAAGCATCCAAGTGATGTTCATATAAGCACTGCTTTTAGAAATTAGAAAATCATTATAGGAATATTATGGTGAGGGATATCAAGTGTGCATGGCACACAAATGAACTGATGCAACACCCACACCTCAAGGTGTTTTCAGTCTTACACCAAGACCACAGGACTGAAGGGTCACAGGACACATTAAATGCTGTATGTCAGAAATACAACATTCTGAAGAAAGAAATATGTTATTGTTCTCTATTGTCACAGAAATTTCTTTTATATTTCAGTTTACTGTTCACTGGAATTTCTAGAATCATTGGATCATAACCCATGGCAGAACCCAGTCTCTATTTTCATACCACAGGAATTCATGCTATGAAGCCACCTGYGTGGGTAAAACTTCATTAGGTAATTTAGAATTAATCATTGTAAAAATCTAACTCCTCCTCTGCCTACTAAGAAATATATTTTAAAGCAGTGAAGTCTGATTCTAACACAAGGAAAATATATGTCTAAATTGASCAGGCCTGCTTTTAAAATATTTTGCACTTTAGACTTTTCATTGCATTTTCTTTTGAAAAATTTCTTAYAGGCAACATACCAGTGCCAGACCATATGTTACTGTGAGCTCTGTAGCAGACCTACAAATCTCCAAAAACTACTATCACCAAGCTATTACACTGCCCTGACACTGAGGGGAGAACATCTTTAAAGCTACACAGAGAATAGCTTACTTTTCATGTCATTATTAATTCCCAGCCTTGTAGATGGTTTCTCTATRTGCTTATGGAGTACTGTGTGAACAAACTAATCTGAGACATACAAACCCACAGCAATAATCTCTCTTTACAAAGCAAATAGGTACCATCACATCCTTCCTGCTAAACTGGCAGGGTATTTTAAAAAAACTGTACAATGCAAATACACACGGCTTCTGTTTTGGCTTAGTACAAAAGCACACCTAAGACAAGTACATACAAATATTATACGGRTATACTCAATATTTACTTCTATCTCATGTAAGGTATCCCAGTGCTTAAAATTTGAGGCATTCAATGCAGCAGATGGAAGTGCATGCCAGAAACACTGAGTTCACAACAAGATACTGAGGCCAAGGCCACTTTCATTAAAAAACCACAATGTCAGCAGTCACAGAAATGCAGCAATTAAAGCACTTGCACAGAGTCAAAACTCAGGGATCAATGCTCTCCTCAAACTGAAAGACTCAAGTGCACAGTGCTTGCCTCCCAGGATAGGATGGGGCAACCTCTACCCTTACAGTACATCTGTCACCATAGAAAAAGGAATGCAGGATCTGTGAAGCCACAGAGTCCATCAGTCAGCAGAAGAACTGCTGCTACAGTCAGTACTTTGCAAGGGTGAAAATTCAGGGTTTTGCTCTCACCAGAGTGCTAGATTATGCATACTGCATTAAAGTGACATTACACAGAATACACAGGCCTTACAAACAGAAAATGTTCCGGATTTGAACCTGAATTAAAAGATTGAAAGTAGGTAYAGAACCTCTGCAATGGTTTCTGTAAGTACACAATCTAATAGAACTCTGCAACAAAGTTTTGTTTGCACAACTATACATGCACTGCAATGAAGAGTTTGTGTGCTAYACTGAGAGTAAAATGCAAGCCATGTGGAAAGAGATAGGAAAAGTTTTCTGCTTAGAGCTGTAAGGATTATCTAACTTACACCCACTTGTGCTTTTATGCATGCACTTCCCTTTCATTCAAACTAAAATTGGACATGGGAAGGATAATACATTTCATTTCAAATATCTAACATAAATAACAATATATACTTAGAACCAGATGAAGTAGAAAGTCTTCATCTACTGCTTCCAGGGATATATGTTAATTTGTATTTCAACTGGCTGCTCCTCTTATTGTTTTAATTCCTACAGGTATTTGCTTTTCATCCCTMTTAATACTGCACTCATATTTCTTTTCTATGACCAATTAGTTATTGTGTGCCTGAAGCATAACAGAAATGTAAAATACTAGTTACAATAATTCTGGTATTTTACTGATTCTCTTAACAAGGTTTTTAATTTTATAATGAGAGAGCTGGGCAGTGTTATTTTGYTACATGGACTAGTGAAATGACAGAACTTAATATGCACTGAATTACCATCCCACTCCATTCACATTTGTGTTTAAGGAATCAAATGTGAAAGTTGCTTACAGCAACTTTCTGTATCATTGCYCTAATTTTATGTTATACTATTCCTTGTTACACTCGATGCTTTGCATATCTCAACTTGATTTTTTGGGTGGTATTTTTTCCCAAGCATTTTTGACTCCCACGGGAGAGAATTTACCAGACAAGTAATTACTTCTTCAAGTAATTTTCACATCAACTTACCCCCCAGTCATGAAATTTACAGCAAATTAWTACACCAGAGTTCTCCAGATTAAATGTTTATCATATTTGAATTTGAAGTCAAAGCTAAACTATAATCAGATAAACATGAATTCACTAGCAAAAGTAAAGCATTCACATAACTCTGCAMCCACTCTATATTGACCATAGAGGATGTATTCAAATAACAATGACTGTAATGCCTTAGATTTTATTTCTATGCTGGTATTTTGTACTATACAACAGGTTTTCTCTTGGAACTTTTAAGAGGTATGCAGACTGATTTTTCCATCCATACAGGTATCTAATAAATTCTTTACTTCTCAAGACAAAGACAGGAGAAAAATACTGGGGTTTTTTTCCCAAAAATTGTTTAAAACATTCATTTCTCAATGGAACTGAACAAGCTTCAAWTTTTTTTTTGTCATTTCATTTCTGTACTACATTTATTTATTCTTAACTTTGGATTTGGGAAGTGATCCAATGTTTTGTGAAAATGGCAGTCCATTCTAGTAACAACCTGAATTAAGGAATTTAGCTTCTCTACTCCTCTTGTTCAGCATTTGACCTCTGGAAATATATTGAATTTCCATTTGCTCAAAGTAACTTCTGAACTATTTCACCTTATGCTTTAAAAAAAACAAAATAAACAACTTCAATGATAAGAAGCTACTTTATAACTGAAAACATCTGGAAATTCTTTGACAACTAAACTGATGAGAAGATGAGGCTAAGTGGTCTGGGAAGGCATGCATTTACTACAGAGATGAAGAACCCCAAGAGAAAGGACCGGTTTTAAACATGAAAAAGAAGAATAACAATTACTTGCAGAGAAATCATAAAACTCATCAATAATGAATTCTCAAGACAGAGTATTCCCATCCTGTTGCAAATAATCAGAGAATTGATTATGGCAAAAAGGCTTTCAAGAATTAAGTTTATTGCATAGAATACAGTTACAAATTCCTCATTTAACTAAAATTAGGTCRGAAGGAGGGTTGGAACTAAATGACYTTTAAGGTTCTTTCCCACTCAAACCATCCTATTAATAAACAAAAATGCCACCATCACATGGAACTAGACCACCATTGGTGGCTGATATCTGGCTTTGAAGGGTCATATTCAGATGCTGCAGGGAAACCACACAGCTACCAGGTTTGCTCAATATATGTAGGTTCCCATTTGATTTTGCCCCTCCCACCCTTCAATGCCTTGCAGAACAACAGAGTTTTTAACAGGAAGAACAGACTCCAACCTTCAACTGCAAAATTCAATCAAGTCTTTGTATCAGTGACATCATAAAATAAACACATTGGATAGCCAGAATGGCAACTGAAAATGACAAGATGAGAAAGACTCCTGTTTGTAATTGAAATAAATAAAAGATTCCAGAGTTTGGAGGTGGGACGCTTCTGGGCTGCTAGTTGCTGTTTTGCATTAGTCTCATGTAAAGGAAAGTATTCTTCCTTCAAATGCTATTTTAGCAGTAATCTTAACTGTAAGATCTTTAATTCAACTGACAAGAAAAAAAACTTTAAGCATAAGAATACTAATCAAAGCCCAGAATCTGATCATCTGTCCTCTAAAGAGCTAATGGTATATACATGGTATATATAATACAAGCAGTTAGTTTAAAGATTCTTCTAACAATTAATAAATAGAACAAAGAACAAATGACATTAACATTAATTCAGTYGGCAAGTTCTTTGTACACAAAGCAAGCAGGTCTCACCAAAGCTACTAAATTTTAATTCTCAAGTCAGGTCACTGAAATCTTTTAATTGCAAAAGCATTTTCTACATTGATAGAACATCACCAGAAACAACTATCTGGTACTGAAAATTATAGTACAACGATTTTATGCAAACTTAAGTATTAGCATATATGTTGCTGGCTTCACAATAAGAACCAAGCTACGTCTACTTTAAAGGAAAATATATCAAATTAGGATTGACAAAAGTTTGTCATCTCTACTGGAAACATAAAAAATAATATTTTTGTTTGCACTGCTTCAGGCAAACAGCATCGCCATTGACCACTTTAAATCCTTCAGTTTTGAGAAAARAAGGCTGCTAAAGTGGCCTATAGCCAGCTCCCATCAAGGGCCCCTGTTACAAATAAAGTAGTTAAAAACAGATGGTTACAAAACCCAAAATTCTGTAAAATAAAGAGCAGTTAACACTGCACAATTCATTAAGAATCTCATGATAAACGAAGAAAACCACAGATGAMCCATACACCGAAATGCTGACGAATGATCCGCACAAAACAGCGGGAACCATGGAGAAGCCTGCTGCTCACATTCCCTGCACAGAGCGCAAAGCACTGCACACTGTGAGCTGGGGAGGTTTGGCTGGTCAGAGTAGGAGAGTTACAGAAAAAAAAAGAAGAGTCACTGTTGGAAGAGTCCCAGTGGTAACCAAAGTAAATCAGGATGCGAATGCTGCTGCTGCACAGCACAGTTTGCAGCRCGACTAAACTTCTGAAGGGGAATGTGAAGGTGGCCCTCCCACTGGGCTATCTAACTGCACCACAGATTCAGCTATCTTTGTCACAAGCCACAAGGGGACACAACCCACAAAGGCAGGAGCCCATGTCACACCAACTTAATAGCAAAAAGTAAATGCAGAAGTTCAAAAAGTGAGGCTTGTGTTTCTGACAGCGAAGTTAATAAAGTAAGCTTTGAATTTCCCCTTTTTTTTCCTSATGGTATGTTATACCTCCTGATCAGAAACAAGATTTCTCATTCCTAGTCTTGACTTCTCTTCTTTGAAGTTTTAAGACTGTTGGTTTTCCACTGTAAAGTTTTGAATAATAATTCAGATTTTTGACAGTGYTGTTATTTACTATATACTCTTGTCTGCAGCACAATCACAGAACACCAGGAAAAAGAAAATTACTGATGATGAATAACATGTCCTCTGCTATTTATCCAGTAACAATGAAAACAAGTGTAACTCTAAACAATCCTGCTGTCAAAAAACAATTACCTGCTTTTTACATACACAAGCTCAGGTGCAATTTTTAATACACTGTATCTTTAGAGKTATAAGGTGTAAGCGAGACAGACTTCTCATTAAATCCACTGATGTGATTTATTTCACCATCTAAGATATTTTCCAGATACAAATAAATAAGGAATTACATCTCCCAAGTATACAGGCATGGTCAGGGTAGAAATAAAACGCAAAAGCTGCTTTAACAAATCCTTCTGGCCCAGGCTTTTGGGTACACAGCCTGTCCTACCTGGCACCCCTACTTTCTCCCCAGTGCTCAGGCACCCCTTCATCTGTGACACTGAGGCGCACTCCTGCCTAGCAGTAGAAGGTAACAGCAGTAACAGTGCAGGTACATGAGGACATGAGAAGAAACTTTTACATTTGTTATTGTATGAACAACAAACCACAGGATCAGAAATCCTGCTCCATATATACCTAGCCAAACTGGCTTATACAAGCTGTAATTTTCATCACAACTGTTMGCAGTTCCATTTAAACTGAGAGACAGGTTTGGACTCAAGCAAATCTCTCAAAACCACGTGCACACATGCAGATGCATGCCTGTGTAATTGGCTGTGCTAAACATTTCTCTGGTTCAGGGAAGTGCAACTATGGGAATTCAGTTTCTGGGCTCACAGCAGCGAGGGCCTGTGCAACACTCACAGTGACCTGCAGGCTCATCCCCACAGCAGAGGCAGCTCCAGGGCTGCACYGCAGCAGCAATGCTGCAACAAAAAGGTGGGAAGGCTGAGGGAAATGACTGCTCCTGGAAAGGGCTATCTCTGTCACATAAGCCACAGCCAAACTGGGTTGAAATCTGACACAGGTGTTCTGTTGCTTGAATGGGATGTATCCAAAATCACAGGATGCCTGTTAGGAGTACCATATCAATTTTATTTTAAAACTGCATGCAGACATGGCCTTTACTTCTGAAACAAYAATTCAACAAGTAGTAGGATGAGTGTCACTGCCATTCTAAGAAAAACTGCCTATTGAGGCCCTTTTGAAACCCTTTGCATAAGGGTCAATAGATACAAGTCTACTAAAAAAATCTCATTTTAGTTGTGGAATCACCATTAACAGACATAAAAATTAGTTATCCCTATAAATTTATCTTCTTAATACTTCAACCATCTTGTGTCTTGGTTTTAYTTTGCTGAATGGCTGAATTATTCAACACTGCTCTTCTACTGTCAKGGTCTATCTTTCTGCCTTTCATGCTGGCAGCATTAAGTGCTTAAGTCATTACCTTAGAATATTTGTAAAAAAACAACAGTTTGTACACATTCATCTGAAGTGAATAAGCACATCTTGAAACACTGGCATTTTACAATGCCCACATACAGYTCTACCAGGGTGTTGAACAATGCCATTCCAGTATGATTACTTATTCAATTCTCTTGGTTCTRTGATTTGTTTTTCTGAACACTCGTTTAAGGTAATGTAATTTTTGTCAACATTGCATTTATTTTCTTGCTCTCATATATCTAGAGCGGAGCGTAAGACGTTACTTCCACAGAAGACACTGAACAGAGTGTTCAGAAACTAATTTAATAAATAATTATATATAAAAATGTTCCATGGGSATGAACAGAGAGAAATCTCAGGACACTAGCACTATTTCATTGACAATCTTGTTTGCTAATTCACAGCAATGCCTCCTAAAGACAAACCACACATCTGTACTTGGTCACCAAAAAGATAGAGAATTTCAGCAGGTGTCAAGGATAATATATATACATGTATATATAGACTCAATGCACTGAATTTCTTCAAAAATGAGCAGAACTTACAGAAAATGATGAGCCATCCTTTGAAACTGCAACTGGGTAAATTCCATCTCCGAGACGCACAGAGAGCTCCCAGCTACTTCTCTTTGATTTAGCAATAGGAATTCTAAAAAAGAAACAGACAGAATAAAAATTTTTAACAGAGATTTCATGCTTCTCCCAAGTTAACCAGAAGCACTTTYCTCATAGGATGGTCATGAAGGATATAAAATATCATTAATCTATAGACTCAGTTGGAGAGCATACTTGAAAAAAAAATATACTAAATACATTTTTCTGTCAAACAGCATATAAGGAGAAAATACACTCTTACTTTCTTTCTAGATTTGCCTTGGCACACTGGGTATGCTGATAAAGTTATAGGAGGCCCTTGAATGCAGCCAGCACTTGCTGCAGAATTAGCTCAAACAGGATGAAAAGCAGATGAGAAAATGGGTTGGCAGGAGAATAGCAACAGTGATAACTGGAGCAGTCTCTTTARGGGCAAAATATAATCATTATTTTTTTAATCTCACTCTTAGTAAACCTCAATTAAAAGCCAGTTACAGACAAAAGATTCAGCCAAACAAGTAATACAAGTAATTTTATAACTAATATACATTTTTAAGAATCTCATCCACAGAGACCTTCAAACATACTGAAAAAATAATGATGAATCATCACAGCCCACATGTAGGATTATACCGATTCCTACAGCATTCTATGGCTGCACCATTTATCAAGTAATACACGAAACCTGAATCTTTTCAACTTAAAAAAGCACACACCTGACAGCAAAGGAATGAGAACTGAGCCTCCATTCTTGGAAATTCAGAGTGAAACATGCAATTTTCAGCTATTTCATGTAAATCTATATTCATTTTCAGTTTCTTCATTCTAACKTCTCGAGTCTCTTCCAGTTTGCCATAACAACTGGTGTCCAAAAGTATACTACAACTTTTCTGATGAGTGGTCACCATATATTACCATGTAGCACCAGCAAGCACCATGTAGCCTAAAGGGAAGACAGGAAGGTGTAATTTAAACTYCATTAAAATAAAGACACCTTATTTTGGTAGAGCTTTTCTTCCAGAGTGACTCTAACACGTTCAGATTTTTCTGTAAGAAATCTGTAGGGATAGTAAGTTCATCACCTTTACATCCCTAAGGATCATTTCTGCTATAACAATTATCTATTGCACATTATAGCRCTTACTACACCATTTTATTGCAATCTTCAGTCTAAAAATTTGGAAACACTTTATGCCACAAGCATCCTCCAGAGAATTCAGGTGACCAATGAACCACATCTCCACAAAGAGAGTGCTCCCATTTCCTGTGAAATCAACAGGGAGAAGCACCTCTGAGGCCTCCAGAGGCCAAAAGAGAAGAAATTATCTGCCCAAGCCAAAGATAACACACTGACTCRCTAAGGATTTCAACAATTAATTTCAAGAATATTAGGTTTTCAGGTACCTGAAACCCGAGCAAGTACAAGTTCAAGTACTTAATGAGGCAAGGAGCTTCCAAAAATTGCGCCTTGCCATGTGCCGGAAAAGGGGAAATGGAAATGCTAAATATATCAGACACAAATAGATGCATACTTATCCTTGGTTACTTCTGCATCCAAGCCAAGGAAGGCCTACACCAAATTTCACCAAACACCTTAGCTCACCCTRTCACTACCCCAATATTGAAAGTAACCTGTTGTCATTCTAACRATGTCACGTATCACTTTTCACATTTAATATAGTGACAATTGTCAAAACAACAAATCCGAGAAATTATCTATGGTTTATTGGGTGCAATGTCATTTCTCAGCAACTCATATTGGAATTCCTGTATGTCACCAAAACATTTAGACTGGCTGATAGGAAACACAACAGACACAGGAGTTCCTGAAGAAGAGGAAGAGGAATTTCCTGCACAGGTAGCAAGCAGCAAGCTGAGAGATGTTTTCATTGGACTTCCTGATTTCAGAGCACCAGCAAGGAGGAATACAGGCAGCACCTGGCTAAGTTCTCCATGACATTCCACTACAGGATTTAGTAGTTTATAGCAACTTCATATTTCTTATATTGAACTAAGRCCTCATCACAAACTCAGCTTAGCAGATCTGCTTCAGTGGTGTCATGAGATTCCTTAYAGCCATGCTGGCACAGCCCTGCTTCATATTGCATTTGACTGGAAGTGACCTCATGAATCTGGCTGCTAGCCATCAAAGGAAAGACAGTCTTGTTCTCCAGCAGGGATTATTTTTGTTCAGTCCTGTCTTGCTGGGCTTTGTCAAGTGTATCTCCAAACAGGATGCATGCCTCTCGAAAGGCATGACTACGAGCACTGCTTTGCCTGGGTCTCAAACAGTCACATAATTCCTCTCTCTGCAATACCGGTGGCCAGGAGGGCAAGGTCCAGAGCTGCATCTAACACCAACTCCACAGCAAGTTGTACTTCCCTTCTGSAATCACTGGATCCATTTGCACAGAGACAATTTGTCAGCTTTGCTAATCAGCTTTGCCTGTGGTTTTGTAACTGTGACACTGGCTAGATCAGATACTTATATTAGCTCATGACAATCCTAGTTCTTCATTTAAATCAAATTCCTTTCAAAGAAATTATCTTGTAGTAGACTCCATTTTGATGTGATTTGCGGGGAGGGAAGGTTCATACAAATAACGATTACAAAGTCCTAAAGTAAGGATCAAAGTCTAAGTTTGCTGGATACGAAAAAGAAGTTCCTCAAGTCTGTGAACTACTTCAGAAATGCAGAAGTTTCTACTAGTCTAAAAAAGGGCATTTTCTGTGGGGTTTTCTGTTGTTTTGTGGTGTTTGGTTTTTTTTTAATATCTGAGAAGTCCCAGTGCATGGGAAATTATCCTTGCTCTTGGCCAAGGTTTCTTCCTTAGCTGAGAAGGCTTCTAAGTCTTCCAAAAGAAAACATCTGAACTCTGAATATAATTCACACTAGTTCACACAAAACTCCCCAAACTTCCAGCTACTTTCAAAATGTAGAACTTCTAAAATTCTACATAATGGGCTGAAATATGACATATTCTAGCCAAAGAAAAAAGGTCCCACTGAAAAAGAAAATAGTGTAATTTTTGCGATCATAAAAGACACAAAGAAAATGTAAGACACTTCTCCAACCCTAGATTCAGAGTCCACACAGTATGTCTTTCCTAGGGTTCAACATTTTTTTCTCCCAGTTTTGGCAAATGACCTATCATGTAATAAAATTACTTCATTTTTGTATAAAGCCCACTGGCTGCAGGAAGAAACAGTTTTTGCAGCAAGATGAGTGCCAAGTGAACGGGCAGCAGGGCCATGGAGAACTGTGCACTGCTGATCCTTGCCAGGAGCATTACACACAAAGGGACAGAGAGCACTGCAGCCACAGTGACAGGAGATGGGTGGAGAAGGGAGTTTATAAACTCCTTGCACACAAAAATGGGCACTTCTGACCCTCTCCACTCCAAATTGCCTTCTAAGGGGTAAGAAGCATCACAAGCATAGGAGCACAGATACAGAGTGATGGCCTGGCTTTAAGYCATAAAGGCTTGACTCCAAAGCACTGATTACAAAAGCATGTAAGCAGTGCAACAAGAAAAACTGCACCATTTTCCTGTGAAGTTATTTATTTTCAAGCTCTCTCGCTGTTTGTTCAACTAGAGATGATGTCTGTGTAGAGTGTATTACGCTCCTTTAACCCCCAAATGCCATGTGCCRGGGAGGGACACACTTTAAAATAACGCAGCAAACAAAGCTCCTGGTTTCTTTGCAAGTTTTCAGTGAGGAAAAAAGACAACTGCTGAAAATTTAGATCGACACATACTGTGCTCTTGGAAAACATGAATGAAACTATTATGCATTCTAGTCAAAAACAAGTAACGAAGAAAAYAGCAAAAGCTACTCACAAAAGCAAATCAAGTAATAACTCTGCCCTGGCCATTTTGATTGTCACCAACCAATCAGACAGAAGGAACGCAGCAAAAACAAAAACAGTTTTCTGCAGTTTGTGGCAAATAAAACTTCCCTCTCCCAATTACCACTGATGATGTAAATGAGCTAGCATATCACCAGCTCCTAAAGRGTCAGAAAATTTAGTACTTTTTTTTACTTCCAATTCAAAGTATGTGTTCTGATGCTCACAAATTCCTCTTTACTTCTGATATTTTTGCTGCATAATACTTTACGTAAACAGAGAAATCCCAAACTATCATAACAAATCCTCCCGTTTGAAAGATTATAAGCGTTTGAAAACCACATTATATGACACTCCATAAAGCTGTTTTTCAATTGTGCAATTACCTATTCAGCAGTTAAATAAAAGTGAAATATTGACTTAAAACAATGTTAATGGTCAAAGAATCATTAAGAAATCCTTCATCATAACTTTCACAGCAGGTGGCCTGTAAAATGATCAAGAATAATGTGCTGGATTCTGTAGCCACCAAGGTCAGTTTCTGCATACAAATCTTGCAGAGGGAGAAAAAAAGACCTTCAGAAAGTGGGCCATTCATCTGAACCAAGTTCAGAGAATTTCCAGCACTGTGAAAAGATATGTTATGCAAGCACATAGATGTATTCAGTGGGGGTAGACTGAACCAGCTACATGGAGACTACAAAGGAGCCCTCCCATGGCTCATGAATAAGTCGAGGAAATGATCAGAAAAAAATGCAGAGATGTTTAGACAGATGGCCCACTTAAAATGCCTGGGACAGGGCATAAGCAATTTTAATGAAACTTTAGATCTACCATATAAATTGTTTCTTATTTTCCCTGCCCTCCCCCCACCCCTCAAAAAAAAAAAAAAATCAAGAAAGGCAAATAGAAATTTAACAACTCAAACAAGAGCCTATCTTGTGATGCAAAATAAAAAAAAAAAACTCACACTTTTGAGCATTATTGGTTTAATAAGTTCATATGCAAAGAAATATCCTTCACAGAACCTTCAACTATCAAATGAATATAAAAGCAGGGAATGGATAGATTAAAAGAATTCTAAACAGAAGTGTACTGCCAAACAAAACACAAATCTAAGCTTTAGTATCTGAGTACTTTCAACACTTTCCAACATAAAAGTTCATCATCACACAGAAAAGATAAAAGCACCACTTTCACAGGATTATTTTAAGAACCAAAAATTATGTGAAAGGAACCTAAGAATCTGGGAATATTTTATTCAGCAATTTGAAGTATTTTTTATATCTATTCACACACATTTTCTACATATATTCAGACTGGTCCATCTATATATATCACGTGCCCTTTTACATAAAAATAGGTTTTCCTTCTTCCTGCTTTATATGTGCATATATATACATGTACCCCTTTCACTGTGAATATGAAAATATACCATCATTAGACTAAATTGTAGTTCTTTATATGTCATACAAAATAATAACCTCTACTAGCCTGTGGGCCAGCTGATCAGACAAAGGCTGAAAGAATTACTCAACAGTTACATCAAAATGGTTTTATATTATATTTTCTTAGATATCACAGTTAGATCAATAACAAATACACACATTTATAGCCATGTACTCTATCTGAATAGTGACCACAGGAAAAATTAAATTACATTGAAGGTAAAATATAACATAAAACCCCATGTTTTAAAAGGTGCTGTGGAGTGCACTGTGCTTTCATTCACAACAGTGTACATCTGGATGTTCCCTTTTCCTTAAAMAGAAGCTTTCAAACAATTTGCATTGACATAAGAGCCTGCAATCCACTGACCAAYGAAAACCTCCAGCGCCTTCAGCAGCGAAACCCAGATGAGGGCTAAAGAAACAGTAAAGCTAGTTCTTATATCTTATCTRGGGTGAATTTAGCTGCCCAGACCTAAGACTGTGGCTCATCTTCATTTAGCTGAGAAGTAAACTTGCAAAGAACTTGATYTCACCCTGGCTAACCCACTTCCACTGTGGAGGTCTCTAAACATGCAGGGCTTGAGTCCTGCAAAGAGAGTCACCCTAACCCAAATGTTTTACAGCCAGCATGCTCAGCAGCCCAGCAGGAGGAAGGAATGAGAGGCTCCTCTGCCAAAGCTATCTCCACAGTCTTAACAAGAAATTATACTCCAAACATGCAGGCAAACAATTTGAAGCTTCTTGAAAAACCTTTCATGGCTCTTTTAACTTTAAATCTATCAAGGCAAAGGAAGTAGGCRTGCTGTCACTGCCTGTCTTGCTGTAGCAAATTCATTTTTGCAGAGTGTATGTCCAGAGACTCAAAAGATCCAGGCTATCAGTCTTCCTCAGCTTCTTCCTCACAYCCACCTCCCATCCCTCAAGAGAAAGAGCCCAAGTGAGCACTGGGGGACTCACCACCCCACCCTGCTGATGGTAGGAAGGAATGAGAGATTCATGGAGATTTAGCTTTGCAGCCTGATGAGGCATTCTTTGGTACAAAGAGTTTTGGCACTTGRTGCTAATGCTGCAAAAGAGATGTTGCTACTTCTCTCATCGATAACATTTGTGAAAAAAAGGAGCAAGGAAATCTTAAATCAAGTGTTCACAAGTACAGAGAAAATACATTTATTTTTAGTATAATTTACAAGTTTGCACTTCTAATCAGTTTTTTCAACCATCTTTTCTAAATCACCAAAACTATTTACTGAAGTAGGAACCACCTGCAAGTGGTATTTTTAATCAGATCAGTCAACAACATTTACTTGTGTGTGCTAACAATTGTTATGGAGAGAAAAATCTGAAAATCCATTTGTCATCAAAAAAAGTTGGGCCTATTTCTCCTTGCAATTAATTTCATAACTTTGCTGTTTTCCAAAACACTTTTTAAAYGAAGTTTTATTAAGAGATAACTTTGGGCATTTGGGAAAACTAATAATAATAATTTATCCACAGAAGGAAAACAAAAAACTCCTTTCCCTATACAAATTTTCCTGTATTYCCCTGAACAAAGAAATTTATTAATTCTCTTATTGTGCAGATATTTAGGAATAGTCTYACAATAATCAGCTCACTTTCTTTTTATCTGCAAAGAGCTTCAGAACAAACCACTTTAGAGAGGATTAAAGCTCTTCTGTTAACATCCTCCARTAGCAGTTATGTCCTTCCAAATAACATGATGGTATTGGGAGCTGCTTGTTGGGCAGTTTCTTTTCTACCCCTCCATTCAAAGAAGGGCTGTTTCCAGTAATAATGTGTTATTTTTCATTTTGTRTTAAGTTTATAATACTACAGTTTTACTGTCCACATAAGAAATAGACAGAGGGAAATGCTAAACTACTAATATGAAAATGGAGGTGAAGTGATTAAAAATTACCTCTGTTTCATAAGGAAATAACCACATTTTACTTCTCCATATAAGACTATTTTCCATACTCATACATCCAGGCAAACTTTACACTAGGCTTGCTGGACTCGTCTCAGTGGTGCCTACTAATCTTGAACTCAGTTGTCACTAATGATTGTAAACCTGAATCAAAACACATTTGGTGCTTTCATCTGTCATCCCTTCTGTCAGGATTTCAGTTATTCTCCCACTTTTGTWGCAGATGTTCTGGAGAGTATGATGACTCAGAAATAACAGGACAATATACAGTGGCTGTGAGAATRTCAGTGTTGTACCTGAGATCAGGAGTAGCTCTCAAAGCAAATTATCCCAACCATCTGCACATAAGCTCAAACTCCCTTATTTAGCTGCCCTAGTAAAAGTTACATTAAGAAGTGTTTAATACCTATCAGCTCCTGCCAGCTGAAAGCAAAGAAAATACTGCAAAGTGAAACATATTTGCAAAATCATTCTGCCATTTTGGAGGAGCAAATACATATATTAGAATCAAAGTTTAAAATTCCATTTTGAAAAAAATCATGGCCTGACAATYCAGTGCTGTTTCTATCCTGCTAGATAAAACCACCTTCCTGAACAGATTGTCATTTCCCCAACTATGGCTTATTTACAAAGCTAATCCTAAAAAACACATTCACCTATCTCTTTCTTATTCAGAGATACACATCTGACCCATAGTCATAACCAGCATTAAATGTAGWAACAACAAATTGAAATGTATTGTTTCCTTAAAGAACAAAGTTTTTGAGATCCAACACAGTGAAACTTATTAGTACCTGCTGAACTTACTAAAGGAAGCACCAGATCAGGAGTGAGACACAGCCACTATAGCCAAGGGAAAAGGAAAGACATCAGAAAAAAGCCATTCTGAGGAAATCWGGCAACAGCAACAGCAAAGAGCACTGGCTTTCTTTGAGGTCCAGAAGGAACACAGTGCGGAAACTATGGAAAAACTTTATATTATAAAAATATAACCCCCAGCATGTCTTAGGCACTCTGAAAACACCTTTTTAGAGAATACCATCTCCTAAAAGAGTTTTTTGTTAAGAGCTGTGCATTGAATGCTGTGTTTTACAGTTTCATTTAGGTCTCTCACTCTTTTGATTTGCCAGTCCCCTTGGTACTAATTAGATTACATTGCCAGAAGTATGGAACTTCTGCCACACTTTGTAGGACACATAATTTGACCTGGTCCCTCTAAAGTCTGTCACATATGCAATATCCCAAAGGTCATTGTTTAAAATAAGAACACAGTCCTTTTTTGTGCATCTTAGAAAACACAATGCTTGCACCAGATTCCCAGCAGAGTTCCAGAGTATTGTAAGAGCTCACCCATCATAGAGASCTTATCATCWCCCACAAACTTGTTGCAGCAGAACTAAGAATTCATCCAAGAGCTTAACCAACTCATGCTGAAGAAATTGGTTTTGGAATACAGCTGTACTGATCACATTTTTCTGTTGTGGTTTCTCCTCTAAAAGAGACTTAATTCAGGCAATACATAGAACGCACATTCAGGACAGCCCACAGTCCTGCAAAAGGATGATCAGATTTTCCTTGCTAGCCATCCCACATGCCCTAGTGTAAGAAACAGAAGCTGGTCAAGAACAGTGATTCATTTAGACACATATATATATATATATATTTATAGACAGTGCCTGGCCTTTCAGCACAAGAACTAGTGCTGGGTGACAACACAGGTATTAAAAATGTATCTACCAAACCACACATAAATGTGATTATAACATTTGGCTAGAGGTATTCAAGCCAATTTCCAACAGACACTCTGGCAGCTACTTCCTCCCCTCTAAGAAATGTAGCATATTTCATGGATTCTAAAGCTTTGTTCTGTTTCTTCTGCACTAGACTCCTATGAAACAGATTAATGTCACTAATTCTGTTCAGTTAAAGAAAAAAAAAACAAAACAGCAGATCAGAAAACCCCCAAAAKTTCATTAAAAATTATATGAGATAACATAAAACATGTGTATCTTCAATAAGCACTCATATGTAATGTCTGGWTAATTATAGCACAGAGCAAAGCTCCAGTGACTCTCATTACCTTCCATACATCACCTCCTACACTTTCAGCTCACATCCGGCTTTCACACCACTGAGCTTTCRCCACCTAATATTAACCATCTTTTCCCTTCTTAACTAATGGAAAGAGAAAGGCACCTCTCACAATGAGTTAGACCTTAGATTGGTTGAACTACCTTTAGATAATGYTTACCTGTATTTTTCAAATTACTTAGACACTACAACTCCAGGCCACAGAAACCCAGGCATCTCATTATTTAACTGTGATACATATTCAAAAGATGTTGCCCTGTATGTATTTTCATCCGTTTAATAGGACACCTGCCATTGTTCATATTGTGGTCTCACAAGTAAAGAGAAGAAAGCCAATAAGAAAAACACATATGTAAACTTCCAACTTTGCTAAAGTTTTACACGTCAGACCTGAAGAAAGGAATTTGAGAATTATTAAACCGGGGTTGAATGTGAACGACAAAAAATTTGTAACAGCTAATGCCTCATTCTCAGAACTAATAAAAAAAATTTGCCCACTAAACTTTCTGCAGACTAAGGTTGAATTAGAGAAACCAGGCTGTGTAGGTGGGATGAGCCTTATTGACCATGCTTATTTTAGCATATTCATGATCAGAACATGGGGACATAAAAATGGCCATACTGACTGGCCCAAATACCCATCTAGTCCAATATGAAATATTCAAGAGTAGAAAGTTAAATGAGGTCTACGAACAGTACAAGAACATAGTTACACTTGTACAATGTACTTATAGAATTGTAAGTTCCTTCTCCTTCCTTGYCTTTTGCTCAGACAAGTAGCACTAACCAATGCAGTACAGCATTTCACAAGGCAAAGAATAAATGTCCGAAATACATAAAAAACATAAATAACATAATATACTAATATGTACCATGTAAGTACATTTTAAAATGCTATAGAAAAAAAAACATTTTTGCTTTAAACAATACCTTTCACACATCCAATTATTGTTTAATGAATATAATTACACAAAGACAGACTGTTCCTCTTTCTTATTAATCCAATATGCATATATTTTTCTATGAATGTTCCTTTTCTACAAAAAAGCATAAGCAAGAAAATCGTATGTGATCAACAGGATGTTCAAAAAGAAGTAAAGACTTTTCTGACACCAAAAACCAGATTCATTTTGAACAGAAATGCTAAAATGTATATTAAAACTGTTGCACAAACATGAGGAAGATCCAAAGTATTTTTGCATACCCTTTCAGCAGTAGTGTAAGGCAGCTGAAAGAAGATCATGTTCAGAACTTGTTCTCACAACTTTGCCTTCAGCCCCAATCCTTCCTTTGCACTCACCTGCTGAGGGAATTCACACTCTATCACCCATGCTCTCTCTCACAGCCCAAAGTTTCCTTATTTATAGCCAATACAATTTTTCTAAAATGAAAATGACTGCAGCCCTTTTGGACTTTCCTGTGTGAGACAAACTAGTCTTGTGTGCTGATTTTGGCTAGCGTAATTTTCGTCATAGTTGGTAGCTGGGGTTAAATCACAGAAGTCCTTATCTCTAAAGAGTTATACTCCACCCTTTAGAGGTCTTGAATGCAATAATTTCTCATTGCAATCCTAGTTTTTAAACTGTGAAACAGCAAAATTATATCAGCTCTCACTGTCCCTTGCTTCTGGGAAGGCACATATGAATGACTGAAAGCTAAGGAAGCTGAAGAGAAGTGAGCTGTGGAAAGGTACTACACAACCCAATATAAGGAGATCAAAGCTTAAATAGCTGTAAGACTACCAGGAGTTTGGAAATCCCTGAAACAGAGTTTCAGTCTATTTACTCAAAAGGGTTCACCTAAATACAAGTGTTAAGACTTGGGAAAAGGAAGCCTTTAAGAGGCAGACATGCACCATCCAAGATCAAAGAGTAGAAAAAAAATCACAGCTAATAGAGGAAAAAGGATGACTTACTATTAGTAAGCATCTTAAAATGATTGTGATTTGCCTGAGGATATAAGTAACAAGAATAAAGGCTTTGCTGCAGGGGAGGGAGCAAGGCAGGCAGCATAGAATTTAAAGAAAAGTACTCTCACTAGTTTCAAGGAAACAAACAGGGTAAAGCTGTTTGAGGACATTAACAGCTAGGTGCAGTCAGATTAGGACTGCCTTAAATTTCAGTGTCTGGTAGAAAAAAGGGCAGCAGGGCCTAGAGAAAATCATTCCTGTGTCACCAAGATATGTCACCATCTCTGACACCATCGTGCCAGAGAGAGRAGACTCAGAAACACGCATCAGAACRCTGGGGTTAASAGAGAAGCTTAAAGCCTAGGAACACAGATTTTTTAGAAGTGTTTTTCTAAAACTGGAATTAATATGCAAATAATTTATTTGTATCATCTGACTACTAAAACTCCAGAAAGAGTGATTTTACTAAGCACCAAGAGAAACAGGATAAAAACCTGTCATGTCCTTTCTAAGTCAATGGGTAAACATCCCTGGTTTCAAAAGAACCAGACCCTGTGCTGTTCTTTCCTGCCCAGTCTTTCTCACACTACAGGCTTTGAAGATATATGCTAAAGGGAAGCCACAGCCAAAACAAACTCCAAGCACCACATCTAATTACACAGAAAAGTAAACTACTGAAGAATGGTCTGTGAAAGATATTAAAGAATCATCCATAATCATAAAAGAAAAGGTCATCTGAGCAGTCTGAACAGAGATCTAGGGAAAAGTATCCAGGCTTTTGAATACTTACCATGAAACAACAGAAATCAGGGTATCTTTTACTTAAAGCATCATCTATCCCAAGTATGCCATTAAAATATGATAACATATCCATGAAGTTTTCCTTTTAAGATTCACAATATCACCCAGTTACAAACCCAAAAATATACAGTACCTAAGGTGGAACAAAGAGGGCTACCGCAAATGCAGATGACTGATTCTGAGTTGTGCAAATATCAGGGATGAGATTCAGCACCAAGACAGAGCACTGMAACACAATGAACGATCTTACCTCTCAAATAATTCTCCTATTAGAATTATACATATCTACAGTGTCACAAAGCAACAAACAGGCCTGTGGTTTTACAAACAAAGAAATAAAAAATATTCCTTTCTTTTATCATTCCTTGATAACGCACATACCAGGAATATATCAAAATRAAAGCAAAGAAAGAGATCTCCAAGACTTCAGAGACAAAGGCAGGGCTTATTTTTCTCATGAAAATGTCTCTTCAGTATTTTTACTTAAACACACACACACTAGACCCGCCTCTCTGAAAGTTGTAAAGAAAGAAGTCTTAGCTCAATCTTGTATGTTTACACTTTTAATCTTACCCTTAAACAAGACTGAATTGAGCATAACCGCACTGATGGTTTAGCTTCTACACTGGCATATCAAATTTCAAGTCAACAGCTCTTTTATTTAAAGTATGTTAGATAAAAAGGTAATATGCTCTCTGTAAAGAGTTCCCTGGAGGTTAGAAGAACCAATAAATTAACTGTTACCATATGCTTGGCTCCTTTTGGCAAAATTCAGTAACAAAACACTGCCAAACCTCTTTAGGCGGGTAATAATATTTGGTAGCTTATAGCACGACTTGGGAAAATAGAAAACTGGACAGAAAGCTTGAAAATTAATGGCAGAAACTTCATTTCTACCCTTCTATAGTTAGYTTTATGCTGTTGGAAGAAAAATTCTAACCAAGTAAACTTTATGGGTCTCATCTATAGCAAACAGCTGTCTTCTCAAGAAACTCCAACACTCTGGCTAGTACAGAACCAAATATTACTCATTTGTTTTTAAACAACAGATATCTATGACCTATTTTGAACATAGGAAGGTTCTTGAAATTAGTATTCTGAAATGCCAACACACATATTATCAGGGCTTTCATTATGGGTTTATTTCATTATAAATGAGAAAGTCTGGGCTTATTTGCAATGCAATGTTCTTAGATTTTACTTATTCTAAAATTAAATACTTCCCACCCCTTCTCACCATATCTTTTATACCTACATAATTGAGACTAGATCGCGACAGATAAAAAGGCATTAACACTATACTTCTAATTATAGTTACAGACTGGGTATTTTAAGGACATCCATTACAGATGCTTTTTCTTTTTTAGCTTTTTTTTTACTACCAGATGAAAAGGTAAGGGAGAACCAACCTGGTCCTATTCTTCTACCAAGACAAGCAGGACTTGCTCTGTAGCATATCAGTTAGAAGAAATCAATGTTTTTTCAGATATGAAAATGTCCATTCTATTTTGTTTTTGTAATAATCTATGATAACACAAATTCATTATTATTCTTATTTCCAGTAAAATGGTTATATAGYCTGTTGTTCATGCCATGATGGTTTGCATATGGGGGGAAATGGACACTTTAAAATCCCATATTTTTTTGATCAACTGCATCATCCCAATAAATGCTAATTTGGATGTATAAAAAATACTTACTGTTCAGCTTACAGCTCCATACACAACTGGCAAGCAGTGTGAAGTAGGCTGACATGTATAGGCCAGACATTTCACTTCTTAAAGTCATGTTATTGCATGATTAATCCTATATTTGCATTAATTTGATACAAGCACTTACAGGTAAAAATAATCCCAAAGTATAGGTCTAAAGATTATAATATAAGCCTCTGGAAGGTTTTACCAGAGGAAAAATATTTTTTACCATTCTATGGATGTTTGCCTCATTCAGCCATTTGGGATTTTATTAATAATCTTCTCATTACTGTATTCATCTTCTAATTTCTTATTTTTTATTTTAAATAAGACAATKTCTGTGAAAACTTGACACTGAAATCAGAGACTTCATTACCCTGCAACACATATCCACATTTTAAAGTCTTTAAGAGGGTTAAACAAAATGCAAACATTTAATGCAACATTAAGCATGTGAAATAAAAACTTGATTGCCTAAAGCAAGCATGCTATGCTGTTACCCTGGTGACAGGTTAAAAAAGGATTGTGAGCTGAATGGCTGTATGATATGAAATTAAAATGTTTCACATTGAACAATCCAAAATGAATTGGGAAAGGTTAGAGCAGAGGAGAGAGAAATCAMTTCTCCAATGGCAATGGTGAATGGAAGTGAAGTCTGAATAGGATTTGCCAGTGGGGTGCAACAGCTGCCAAATATCCTGCAGCCAAAGAATTACAATAATACTGATGAAGTGTGCAAGAGCTTTTGGAATCATTGCAGGGAACAGAGAAATACTCCTACAATAATGAGGCCATTCTGTGTCCCATCCCACTTTTGCAGTTGAATCAAAGGGAAAAGAAACGGTTGAAAATTCTAATACTCAACAACAAAGGTATAAATGAATTACCTATCCCTTCAATCAATACCTTGTATTTAACTACAGCCTTTGTGAACATGAATGAAGCAAGCATGCTAAAGAATGGACAAATCAAGACGCATACATGTAAAAGCATGCACACAATATTGAATGAGAGACTTGTTTCCCATGTATTCTGTTGACAACATTTCTACAGCAACAGCATCCAAAATAAGCTATACACTACACAAACAAACAGCAGGACACAACCAGTGCCTCAAGGAACGACTCAAGGTCAGGTGCTGATGATCACGCTTATCTTTAATAATCCTAGGAAAGAAACATCAGCAAAACTTCTCGTGTGAATGAAATTACACATTGTATTTACTGAGCTTTGAGACCAAAAAAACCAAGAAAAATTTGGCCCTTTCATAAAATTATCCCACACAACTTCATTTCTGCTCTTGGAAACTCCAAATAAAATACACAGATTAAGACAAAAACATATCCTAAAAATACCTGTGAAATAACCAGGGAGCACATGGCAATTAGAACACACCTTGTAAGTTCTACAGTTTCACACATACGCATTTTACACACAGACAAATATCAAAAAATATTRAAGACTTAAAAGGTGTAAACCTGTATGAGAAGAATAATAATTCRGCTTATAGAGGGGATCAAAGTAAATGAAATAGAGAGAGGTCTTGTAATGAGATGATCTCGCAAAAGAGGTCACAAGCAAACAACGGATGARAAAAGTGCCAGATTAACAAATAAAAAAGGGACAGGAATCGGGCAGCACAATAGAAAACATTCACGTCTGTTTTATGCAAATTCAAGTTTCAGCATTAGGTGAACAGTAGGTACAGAAGCTATATAGCTCTTAGAGCAGGTGCTGTGTTCCCAGAAGACATGGGTAAAATAGAAAATAAACACAGGGACTTAAGCCAGGTCCATTTACTTTGGTGAATGGCTTTCCCACCAGCAATCACCTCAGCAAGATGTAGGGATCTTCCCAAGAGATATTCACTGAGATACAAACTTTCAGTAATTATTATCTTCATAATGATTTCATAATGATTAGCAACTCTAAAGACTGAGCAAATGTGAATTCCTGAGTGCACAGAATAGCTTTTTTCTCTCCAAATTACAAGGATGACAAGCTATGAAAATTTCRCATGACAGACTGCTCTGTTCCTGGAATGTAGGTTTAGGAATCATATGGAACAATGGCTCTGCTTTCAAACAATTATATGAATACCTTATATTACTTGTGTTATCAATTCTGATTGCAATAATTTAATCAAATCAAAGAAAAAATACTATAAAATACATAAAATCTGCAGAGTCACAAATGCTACCTTAATGTCCCATTTCAACTTTTATATTTTCCACAGCTCATTCCCAATTGGCCAAAAATACGTTTAATGTATTTGCATCTACTTGTTTGTTACTAGGATTTGTATAATCCTCTTTCTGKGATAAACAACTGAACAACTGAGAAGAGTAAATAATACCAGATTTTAAAGACATCTAGAATATTATATAGGGCTGCTGGTTTATAAGTTATTAAGCAAGATTACAAAAAAGAAGTTACAGTAACTACTTACAAGTAATTACCCTGGGGAAATTAGATAACAGGTAGAGAGACAAGAGTCTTACCAAAACCAGAAAAGCCCAYTATGAACAAGGGTATCTCATGAAAAAAGGGAGAACATAGTCTTAGTACCTTGTGAGTCCTTGGGGGAAAGAAAAAACCACACAGTGGAAAAATGGTGTGAAGCTGCAGTAGTTACACAAATATATCAAAGACCTCCAAAGGCTTAACAGCAAATCATGAGAAGAATGCTTGACTTGTTGACCAGGGGACCAGAACAGTAAGGATGAGACAGTGCTGTTTCTATGAGCTAAGGATAACTGCATTARCAGCGGACTGGGGGAATGAAGAAAGCCACAAGTAGGCTGGACTTGATCAACCTTATCAAATGAAAACAAAGTAGTTTATCTCTACATAAGSTTATCTGTAGGACAGAGCAAAATATACATGTTCGGCTGCACTTGTTATTAGAGCACTTCTAGGGAAGAAAAAAAAATTTAAATGTATATAGTTTAGCAGTGCCTGTGACTGTGYTCTAGGTAAGAACCCTTTCCAAGAGGCGGGTTCAGATGACTCCAGTGAATTTTCCTGACATCATCTTCCTTCTTTCTAAAATTAATGTAACACAACTTTATTTTGTGCTGCTCCAGCAGTGCAGGAGAGTCAGAAAGCTCTCCTATTGGGCAGCTGACCATCCTTCCATATGGGGAAGCCCTAGGCTGGCAAAGAGCTGGCTCTGACCCAGACTCCAGCAGGGTAATTGGTGTAGTCTGTGTGAGAGCAAGCTTGAGAGGTGTGGGGCTCTATTGCTCTCTGAGCAGTTCCCTCACTGCCCTATAATCAAGCAATGGCAAGGCAAGCATCAATATAGCTGTGCCAAAYCAACCTAGAGAGGAACCTACAATAATTCATTAAATAAAAAGCTATTCAAATTAATTTCTGTTCTTGTAGTTCACTGGTCATGTTATGTTCACTGCACTGGACCCCCGGATATTCAGATTTAAAAGAAAAAAATAGCCCAGCTATTTCAGAACTTGATGAAAACTTGTTTGTATTTTATCTGTAACTTTTCACTATACGCTTTGATTCCTGTGAAAATATTATTTTATGATTAGAAAGAATAATCCATTTTAGGTCTCAAAATTCTTCAGACATGYTGATAAACCTCAATAGTGCAGCAAAGTATTAAGGCCACTTTGTCTTTTTGTAAACTGAAGYGAGATTCAATTGACTTCTCCAAGGCCGCACAAGAACAGCTTAACTCAAGACTCCCAACCCCGTCTTCTATATTAAACACACAAGCAAGAAAAACCTTTAGTGGTTTTTTTTCTTGCTAGCAATATAAAACATTTTCCAATGTGTTACCATCTTTTTGCGTGTAGTATCAGGTAATAGGGGCATGCAGCCTCACTGGTTTTTTCCAAGTCATAAATGATGAAAGGGTAAAACCCATAGAAAAATTAGGAAAACACACTTAGCAGCCAACACAAGCAACGCATAGGAAGTGCTGTAGGCAATTGGGTTTAGAAGTATAAACATCACGTTAGTAGACCCATGAGATAGCATGATGTAGCCACACCTGGAGAGACACTCTCCTATTCCCCTCCCAACCCACTAATGAAAACAAGTCTGAAGCCAAAATGTGAAGATTCAACTGTACAACATCATTTTTGGTCTCAAAGGCTAACTACATCAAACAGACATAAAATAAGCTGGATTCACTTCAGCCAAAATATGTTTCCACTTGAAACAAGAYCGAGTTCTGTCTAGAAGACCTCAGGGTTTTACTAGATGCTGTAAATCTGTTCAGCAGCTGTGGGTGGCACCAGTTTCACAATAAAGTGGACTATGGAGCAAGTAGGAAGAGTCCTTGGTAAAATAACTAAAAGCTGAACAATGAAACAATCATCAATCATTCATAGCCCTTTCCTGTAGGAAATATGTGCCCCTATTATCTGGATATCACAGTGAAATAKTCACATTAGTATGTGGCTTACAAAATACCAAACACTTTCACTAACAAATCATCTTTCAAAAATACTTTTGAAAACCCCACAACCAGAAAGAATCCCAAAAAAACTAAACCATGCACATTTCCCCCAAGAAAATGTGTTAAATAAAAACCAATTAAATAAAAAAAAAACCAAAAAAAAAGAAAAAAAACCCCACAAAACACCACCAAACACCCCTCACAAAAAAATGCTCTAGGTATTTGATTGCATCACAAAAACAAATGCTTGTATTCCTGTAACTCTGAGCATGCATAGATCTCCAACAGCTATTCCAGCTAAAGCTGCCAGGTTAGTCCTAGGAGACTGTTGATAAGGCGTGGGGCACTCTATAACAATAGAGACAGTGGAAACTCACCTGTGGCTGCTCCACCCAAATCATAACACCATTCACTTGAACAGGAGAAAGGCAAATCAGCCTTAGGCTTGTGACCTGCATTAACCTCAACACCAGACAACCTACTGCAATGAAGACTGGCCACTGCAGAGGTCAGGCTGACTGAACAAGCTGAAGGAAGCTGGGTGCCAAAGGTGGCAACAGCTTGCTGGTCATCAGAACATGTTCCAGCAAGAACCTTACGGTCAATGATTCAGTAACTCAGGGGACTGCAAAATACACATTTCTCTGTCACATACCAGCAAATATCATCAATTACAGAGAAATCCTCCTCTGAGGCTATTACTAGTCTGATCTGTGCACAGAGCTAAGGTACACCTCTGTATCCCTTCTATGAGCTCACCGCTTCCTCTTTGCTACACATTCCCATTCTTGTAGCTCTTCCAGAATAATTTCACTTGTCATAAGTAAGCTGCTTGTGACAGAATGATCCAAAGTAAAGTATGATTAAATAGTTTCTATGTTAACAGGGGTCATTTAGCAGAATCAGAGCAGAATGCACCTACACACAAAATCACACCTGCATACCTGGGGAGGAGGAGGAAAGAGAGAGCAAGGGAGAAGCAGCCTGCAACCACAATTCCTTCATCTGTCTCAGCTGCATTTCATCTGATTRCAGTCTCAGTAACCCTGACAGTGAAAGCTGGAGCTTCTGCGAAGAACTCCAAGCTTGGTGCTTTCTCTCTGACTAGAATATCAATCCTGATCATGGCTGAATAAATCACAGGGGAAAAAGGGAAYCCAAAACACCCCTGCAGCTGTAAAAAGAATACATATTATAAATATGGCTCCCAAAAGGGAAAAAAAMCAAATTAAAAGCAAAGATAAGCATACTACTCAAGTTTAGCAGAAAGCTGTCTGCTTGACAGCTGTGACAAATTTAGAAGAAATAATGCATTATTTCAAAATACTACTCTTTAGTATTTTTTCGCACTAAAATTGCTCAATTGCTTTCAGTGCAGACAAAAAAAATGCTGTCAACATAAACAGTGCTGCCAGAGAGGTKAATTTCTATAGGTGATGATCCACATATCAATGTACTTGTCCAAACCAATGTTACGGATCAACTTTGGAGCRTGCACTCTCTACTTCGCTCACATCCTCCAACATGGATTTAAAATTCACAGACTCCAAATGCCCAATTCTGCCATAGTGAGGTGCACCCAGGATTGCAACTGGCCTTTYTGATTTATTGTAGCACAGATTCCTACTCTGCACTTTGTGTTTACAAGTATTTTTCAAATAGAGTGCAGTCTTAATAACAGAGATGTGCTTTTTCCCCTGCCACGACCCTGCTCATTGAAAAATACCCATGAGATAGAACACCTTCAAAAACAAGTCAGATGTAGTTTGGGTAAGTTAAGGACATAGTGAAGAATCCTTGATGGGACTACMGAAACTCATATGCTCCACAGTGCCCAATCCCCTCTAGAGGGAGTCCGCTAACTGCTTTAAGGAATGGAGAACGGTGTCCAAGACATTGAACAATCCTTCAACCTCATTCTGCCTTTGCTTCTTTCATTGTTCCTCTGATTGAGCTGTACAATTTTGGGAAAAGGGTATCTTATCAGGTTTGGTTTCTTCAGAAGTTACTTACCAGTAAGCATTTTTGCATTGGCTTGTCCTTACTTGGCATCAAACAGGCAGCTTTGCTATCATTAAAGCAAGTAGATCTAACAGCATATACATATATTGAAATCATGACACATTCAGAAAAAAACCACATTCAGCCACCACTTGGGAGAAAATTCTAAGGCTTGACTTCTGTAGGATTCATTCCAGATCTGCATTTGCCTCTGAAAAGGAAGTCCATCCTTTGAAAGCTGAGCTGAACAGAAGTACACCCCATCATGTGTCTTAACCCACAACATCATGAAAAGAGAAAATTATCTTCCCTGTACTGAAAAGATTTGTTAGCTCCAACATTTAAAATCTGAAAAAACAATATTTTAATCTAGCTTTACCCGTGTGTGTTCTTCATGTGACCAGACTGGTGCCTTCTCTGGCCTTGGTGGAAGAATACCTGTGACTGAGTTTGGTTAGTACTCCAAAAATGAGGTAATTGTTTTTCAAAGCAGGAATGTATTTGTTTCTTTCCCTAACACAGCACAAAAAGAGATGGATGACCATGCCTGACTGCTCAATGCTATACATTATTTACATATCTGCTATCTCAGTTAAAATAGTTGTATATATATTTTCTATTAAGATACACAGACACCTAGTACTAAAAAAAAAGGTCTTGCAAAGGAACAAAACATTGAAAGACTGTTCATAAATTGGATTCYTTTTCTTTTTAGCGAGTAAGGGCATTTTACAGGGAAGAGAAAAAAAAAAAATCTCAAACCTAAGCAGGGAATGCAATAGCAGTTTGATAATCACTGCTTAAATTAACAAATCCTATCCTTATTCTAAGTAATCCACTGCTTCTCTGTAGCAGTACCAGACTGCTTAACTTCCTATGCTGGCCAGTAAAAACTACAATCAAGGCTCCGCCTTGTTTTCCCTGATTCATCTTTTTTTTAGGTAATAGTGGCCTCTGAGTGTCTGTTCTTCTCCTTATGCCATTCACTATGGAGGATATAACTTGTCGAAGAAAATAAAAAGGGGCTTTACTTTCCCCTACAGATGCATAAGGCAAGCMAGGACCCAGCCCTGCATATGCTATACATTACAAAGCTGTTATGCTTGCCCTAAGTGTCTCGTTCTTTTTCTTTTTTTTTCTTTTTAAATACCAGATGGTACTAATTATCTTTGTGGGTACAAATAAAAATAAAGACTTCTTGAAACCACATTTGATTTATTCCTGACCACTGTAAAATCAGTAATAGAATACACTGTCAAACCACTGGCATGGAATGTGAATAATGTCTATCCTGCACTATGACTTCCTTCTCATACAAACATCTATGCAACTACATTACAAAACATGAGGCGAGGAGAGTTATGCTGAAGTCAGGATTCCCTGTGTACAACCACTGCTAACACCAACTACACAAGCAAGCTTCAAAAATTCAGTTTTTCTAATAGAAGGTCTCAAGGCACTGACAATGAAGGGCCAGAGGACAAGAAAAGCCAGACAACCTAGAGGAATTAAACACACTGTTCCAAAAAGCCAAAGAAGTGAATCATCTTCTTCACATGGGCTACTCCAAKGGCTGGTCAATTAACTGTACTGCCCAGGTTACTAGCAGCTACTCTTCAAAAAAATAGGGGAGTGGGGGAATAAAACACCAAAAAAACCCCGTACTTTAAAGGTGTCCATTTACTAGAAGTGTTTTCAGAAAGCGTTTTCAGAATTAGACCCTAAACTATTAAGGGTCTTCATCAAGGTAGCAAATTACTCACAAATCTACAATATTTTAGAGCTCTGTAGCTGAATATTCATATTATCCCAAAGAGCTTAGATTGCTTCAAATGGGCACATGGGAAATTTGTGATGCTCAATTTGTGGTTAGTTACTAATGCAGCAACATTTTGCATTAATGAAACTCCTGATGTGCATTAATTACTGTACTGGCTTGTAACACATTTTTGTGCCTATTAGTTTGCTAATACTTAGAATAAAAATAATCATGTATGACTTGTGTGAATAGGGAAATGTAAGCCACAGCTCATTTGAATTTAGAAAAAACAGASCATATTAAGAAACCATGCAGTTTCTCACCAGTTACTCTTGTGCATGAGAAGATGCCATTAACAAAAGCATCAGCACATCTGAGTTCCTAGAAATGAACTTACCTTGGAGTCCCCAGAAATCGCTGTGATCTCAGTTGCTCAGCCACATACAAAGACGCTGCTGTTGACAGTAGTTCTCTTCTTTCAAGATCTGTCAATTTGTGCCCTAGTTTTCAGAAAGACGTTTAAAAAAAAACATACCACAGACCAATACAGACACAAAAATTAACAACTACCAGTAAAGACACTGCTCAGTCCTTACACATGAAAGCTATATTTTTTCCCTCTAAATTAAGATGAGGCTCAGCATAGCAGACGCTCTGAGTTTCAGAGTTTAAATTGCATGTTTTCATACAAATCAGCCTAACTGCTAACACTGGTATCTCTGTTAAAAACAATTTGACAACTGAAAGAAAAGAAACTGAATGATGCTGCAGCATCTTGTTTTTGTTACTGAAATGTCAATGGTTGACATATTGTGCCTCATGCTGGTAASGAATCCATCTGTACATTAGAACTTACTCATAATATACAACACACTCAGTACTTTATCTTGCAAAGGCTACAGATCTTCCAAACAAAAGGGACAGCACAACCGTATAAAGCCCAAAAATGAACAGAGTTAACGTTATTTGTTAGCCCTGGGTCATTTAGTGTCATTTGCGTAATCATTAGTCCACAGCTAATGGAATCAAAGCCACAGTTTGACACTTCATAAGCAGAAAGTGGCTCAAAGTAGTCTGTAATCTGAAGGCAGGCAACCTAATAAATATTTGGCAAAAAGGCACAACTGGGGTTGTTGGAAGCAGGTTTCTCCCAGTTTGGTCTTGTTACAGAAAGCAAAGGTTGAATGGCRATTAAATTGTCCATTCAACAGACTAAAAGAGCACAGTGAGAACTCTGCCGTCTCCATCCTTAGGTCAGAAACCACACACAGATTTGGTATGAAAAGGTGGCAAATAGGTGGCCAAGAGTGATGCGAGAGTCAAGAGGAGGCCCACCAAGACAATGAGAGAGAATGGAACACCTCTGCCATGAGCAATGGCTAAGAGAATTGCAATTGTTCAGCCTGGAAGAGAAAGCTTCCAGGCAGCCATCCAGTACATGAAAGATGCCTGCCAGAAACATGGAGAGACTATTTACAAGAGCATGTAATGAAAGGACAAGGGGGRATASAYTCAACCTAWTAAAGARTAAGTTTAGATTAGGCATTAGGAGGAAATCCTTTAGTGTGAAGGTGGTGAGGCACTGGRACAGGTTGCCCAGAGAGGTGCACATCCCATCCCTGAAGTCCCCAGGCCAAAATGGATGAGGCTCTGAGCAAACTGCTCTAGCAGAARGTATCCTTGCWCATGGCAGGRAGGCTGGAACCAGGTCATCTCTAAGGTCCCTTGAAACTCAAGCCACTCTACGATTCTGTTAGAGAGAACAAGAACCAAGTACTACCTCCACAAGGCTGTGRCAGGAAGTTAAAATTGACATAAAACAGGACTAGAACTGTAATGCCGAATTGTCATGAAGAAAGGAGGCAAACTTTATCCTCAGGAAAGAGATTTTGCACAGGTGAAARCAAGAGTGTTTCACAAGCCAGAGGGGAGGATTACACAATAAAGTTAACAAAAGATAAAGGTTGAGACTGAAAGATTTAGCTGAACTCAGTTACAACACAGGTCTCAAAAATGCTTTATGTGTACATATCACAGCAAATGCCATCATCTAGAACAAGTWCAGATTTCACATGAAAGGATGGGGAAGAGCTTCAGAAGGCTCTATCTCCCAGAGGAACTCTGCCCAGGGGCCACATTTGCTTCCAGTCCTGCAGCAGACAAACAGTTACRCAGATCCCTTGTATATCTCCCCCCCTCCCATCACCTCAGTACTATGTAAATCACATTTCCCAGTACTGATTATTAGCCAGTGCCAATTTCTATCAGCAGCATAAAATAAGACTAATAAGATCCTGAAGAAAATCCAGAATGAAGGCTGTTGTAAAGGACTGGAGCAGACKCTACAGAAACAAAGCCAGGATTTCAAAACAGGATGTCTTTCWGCACAGAACCCATCATTCCACTGGGTATATTAAATAAGGTTAGGCAAAGAGGCTACTTAGAATCCACCCCAGAAATGCAACCATGCCATGGTGATGGGAATACATTCATTAAAGTCCAGCTAACAGTACAAAGAAGTTATCCCAGGCCAAAAAATGTAAATTAAAAAATAACAAAAGTCAGAAAATCTGCACCAATATCTTTTTAATTTAGCCCACTTTAACATATTCTGGCTGAATGTTACTGCAACTTCCTTTGCTYGGTGTTTATTTTTTTATCTGCCTTGAAATGGAAACTGTCTTCACTTCAACAAACACATGCAGAAATACAAATGCTGAAAGGTTGGCTTCAGAAACAAACTTGATCTTTCCTTTGCCAGTTACTAGAAAAACTGATTGTGAGGCAAAATTCTAAAAACACTGAACTTTTGTACATATGCACACACATATATGTGTGTATATATATAAGTCTTATGTAACTWTACATTGCAATAACATCAACTATCTGGATCTGAAACGTGCCAATTTTCCAACTGTTTACACACAGTGAAGAAACTCTGAGATCACTTTTTCAAAACACTGAATTTAAAATTGATGATTCGTTTACATCTCAGTTAAAGGCACATCAGGAATCTGCCCTAAAACCTTTGCTTTCTGTCCCCCTTCCTCACACTCATGACAAGACTGTGACCAGACCTGCTCCAACACACACTGGTTTTACCAACTCAAAGGAACAAGGTAAAACCAGAAAGATCCCATTTGAAAGATCCCATTATCATATATCCTCCATCTTGAATGAAGTAACTTTTGTGCTTGCTGTGCCACAAAAACTATTTTCTCCCTGTATCTTCAATAAAAATCAAACAGTGAACAAAGGTCAGCAAGTTAAAACAGGTTAACAACTGATCAAGAGTCACACTCATTACTTCATTACTACAAACATGAAAAAAATATTTATCTATTTGTCACTATTTATGCCAGTTGTGTCACAGATGTGGTAAGCAGAAAACCAGTTATGAATGTAGTATCCAATGTGGGATTTCGGGGAGATAATACAAACTGTTAACTGGAACATATCAAAACTAGGTTTTGGTCTCTGGTAATAAACATAAAACCCTACCAGGGATTGTCCTAGCATAACTTCGATTAAAGGCTGCTTCCTAGGGATGGAAATTCACCTTAATTACACCAGACAGACTACTGTCAGTACTCTCTGAACTCCAGTCCCATTTCCCTTGCTGTGTGCTTTTGCTCTGCTGYTATGCTCAGCTGAATTCTAAAGAGTTTTGAAGTCAAACTTACATTACTACATTTGGAAATACACAAATGTTTCAGAGAGCAATACCTTTGTTTCCCTGCAAGTATTATTTGACTTCAGAAGCTACTTTTCAAGATTTCAGTGGGGTGTCTTGAGGTATGAGTTAACAATCACCATCAATAACAATATAACAACACAGCCTTTCACATTCACCACTCAGACCAATTTGAAGAGTAAAAAAAGCTATCTCTGGAGCAGTTGTCCAAGCGCTTCCTTGAAAGGGAGTGAAATGAGTAAATAGCAAACTTCCAGTATAGAAAGTTACACCATTGCTCTTCACTGCTTTTATCTCTGTAGATTCCTGTCCTACACAGAAATTTCATTACCACAATAAAACATGGAACWGGCAGCTCCCAAATCTCTCTGTTTAATCTGGGATATAGTTCTCCATTATCACTGAATTACATAAAGTGAATGCAAAACAGCAAGAATGGTTACAAAATTAAATCACAACTAAAGGAGTGGAAGCAGCGTTGTTCGTATTATTTAAAACTAGACTGCACACATCTATTACTACTAAATGGCAGAACCCTGGTCAGAAGGAAGACAAGGAAAAGAAGTATTTCTCTCTCATTTCCCTGATGTTATGATTGCTTAAATCAATATTATCCCACTATCCCCCAAGCTGAGTCAAAAAGGTTCATGCAATTACTTTACATAACCAACTTCAAATTAAATTACATAAAAGGTCATTTTTCCCATAACAGTCTCATTTGCATTTTGTCCTAGAAATGTGTTTCCCACTATCAATTACAGGGAAAAAACAAAACAAAACAAACAAGCCCTGGTTATGTGCCCCAGTTGGTTACTTAATACTTGAAGAGTGACTGTTTTCTGATTGGGAAGAATAAAAATTAAAAGCATAATGGATAAGATGAAAAGTGCAATGCATAATTCAGATCAATAACCAATGCAGATAATGTTTATAACATTCCTAGGTTCTGTTTAAGCTCAAATTTTGCCCAGTGGATTTTCAAATCAACAACTGTAGATGAGATGGCACATAGACCAAATAGGGTGAGGCAGAAAAACAAGTTGAACGTTATTAAAGGGTTTCATTTCTTGTCAAGTCAAGCAAAACTTTGTTCCACCTAAACATAAAAGACAGGCAAACATTGAATCAGCAATCTCAAACCATTCAGAGTAAGGAAGAAGGGTGTCTCAGAGAACTCATGACTTCTAAGATGGATGCTATAGTATATATAGACAGGAAGCCTCTACTATTTTGAWTTATAAAGGAAATAGTGATGGACCAAGAAGTGCCTTTTTGGCCTCATCTGTCAGAAAGAAAGTAAACTCTTAAGTCAACCTTYCTAATCCGGCAGCTTTATAAAGTTAAAACTAACAAGAAATTCAAATGCAGAGAAAATGAATGGAATTAGCAGCAAGCATCCTCCATCTTGTAAGAGTGATGGACAGAGGAAGCTGCACTCCCCCCTCCAACTAACAGCAAAAGCCTCCAGACTTAAATTGAAAAGTCATATCTGCAGTCCCAATTCACCTAAAAAGCACTTTCAGTCATAACAGAATCRTGGAATGACTGAGGTTGAAGGGACCTTGAAAGGTCCTTGGTTTATTCAGTGTGCCCCTCCTCCCCACCAAGCAATCTCAACATCGAATTCAGAACAAGTTGCTCAGAGGTTTGTGCAGTGAAGCCTTTAAAATCTCCACTTTATGACCCCTGACTCTTGCTCTGCACTGCTGTACAAATCATGGAAGAGCCTGGCTTCACAGTCTTGGGAAGCCCTCCYGAGCCCCTAGAAGGCTGTCATTAAGCCTAAGCTTAATGACCCTAAGCTTTCTTATTTCCAGGCAAAACAAGACTGGTTCTCCCAATTTTTCCTTACAGGTGGTCTGGTCCAACCCCAGTACCACTCTTGTGGCTCTTCACTAGATTTTCTCAAGTTTATTGCCATCTTTCTTACATGCATGCACCTCATGTATTCCAGAGGTGGTTTAATTGTTAAGCAGAGTGATCATTTCATCCAACCCACAAAATTACGATAAACAYAACATATTCAAAAGCCTTCACCTCATACACAGTCTTTGGAGCCAATATGCCATTTTAGGAGAGAAGCGCTTCCTCTTTATTTCTTTCTGTATTAGAAATATAAAGGATTGTCCCTCAGATTTTCTGTTCACCCTCTCAACTCAAATGAAGTAAACATGCTAGAACAGGGAAAGTAAATAATTCCTTTTCTTTTTTTCCTCATGTATTTTGGGATGACTTTCATTATAATCTCCTGGAAAATGCCCCATCTTTCATTTCCACAGGATGTGTCTCCCAAAGAGACTGATCATGTAGTTGAGACATAAATAGCTGGGAACAGTGGAATTCCAAGAAAAAAACAAGTTCTCAGTATTAAAAAAGAAAACCAGGAAAAGATTAACTGTGAAACAGACTGAACCACAATGAATAATGCCATGAACAGGATACTGAGTATCCTTGAAGATCCTTGATTTTAATTTTTCTGTCCAAGACTCCTCTTAAATCTTTGTGAAATAGAGATACGCTTTCTGTGTCTATAAAATAGGGATAATAGATAGTAAATATTGTTCTCATTAGCAGGTTAGGCAGTACAGAGGCTTCCCAGGCTGTCTGGAAGCTGTAGAAGGATGGCCCATCTTACTCCTGCATGCTTGACAGACATTTTTATTCCATAAACAAGGTGCTTGGAGGCCACTCTAAGGCAGATGTATTTGTGTCACCTGATCTCATCAGTGTTCCTGCACTCACCCTGAGATCCACACACCTCCCCAAACATGCAGGTGTGCTCAGAGCAACAACCCACATGAGCCCCTCACATGGATAAGAAAGATAACTTACAGCACAGCAAGTTATTTTAAAATAACTTGCAATAAACAAACTTTTTCTGGTAGTGAATGTCTACTTAAAGACAGGAAGAAAGAATTAAACTCTAATAATGAAAATTACTTAACATACCCACTCTACATGTAATTTGAAGAGGGCATCACACAGGTTAATGAAAAAGTAGCCAGGATATGTCTAATAATTCTTTTTTTTCTTAACTTAAATGTTTTTTAATAAAGGATTTATAATGGAACTCTTAAAAATGAGACTGGAAAAAAAAAGCATATCTTATTTTACTCTTAAGTAAGACACAAGTTAAAACTTATACTTGTAGAAAAATACACATAAGAAATGGGCCAGTACTTCATGCAGTCACCAGAGAGAACACAGCTGACATCCATTACTTATCACCAGTGCAGAACACCAGTGGCAATTGTGCAGTTTACAAAAGAAACACAATGGATTGAGCTTTAGCATTAATATAACACACACTTCTATTGAAATGTTTCTATTTCTCAAGTTTTCCAAATTTAAAAGACTTCTGGTGTGGATTCCTACTGTTAACAACAGCACATATTTCTATGTATTTCCAAATCCATGTTGGCTATATATTGCTCTAATTTTTCAGATTGTCGCAGTTCTTTTTTACAGCTATTCATCTTCTATAAGCAATATTAAGATATGTGAAGCTATCTGATTTTCAAACCCTCCTAGCAAAGTTTACTGTGGATATTTATATTAAAAAGTTAGTTGAAGTGATTAAAGAAATTATAGCTAAGTTAATTTTTGCCTTTGCCTCTCTTGCTGAGCTTCTACCTGTCATCTGCTCACCATTCTTGCTTGCCTTCAGCAATTCCCATTCGAGTCCTTAGATCTGCAGTAATATTTTTCAATGGGTACTTAAAAAACTATCCTCAAATTCAATTAATCAATTTGCTTTTTAAAGCACAAAGAGTCAGACACAGTGCAAACTACATCATTAAAAGCACTCTCAGTTACTTTGTGAGCTTTTAATCAGTATTTATAAGTATCCTTGATCTGAAGTACAATGCAATAATATGCTCCTTTATTTATCATTAAGAAGGCTATTGTACACATGTTTGATACATGGAGGGAGATGAGYAAGACTCTTCATAGAGAAGGAACAAAGTTGAGGAACTTCACATTTGCCAGCCATTAGTTACTATTACGAATCATCACAATAACTGTTCTTGTGTCTTCTGGAGTCTAGAGCAAAAGCATATCTTTAAGAATCTGTTAATACAATACTACTGGTTGGTTTCTGTTTTTATTGTTCTCAGTGGTGTGTCAGGTGAGGCTGCCTTCTCACAATACAGTATCGGGATCCTCGCATCTTGCATCTCTGTGTTTTTCCTCCATTGCCCTCTCCCCACKCCCAGTCTGCCACTCACTTTGCACATCTACTGAAGTTCACCAGATTYCTTCACAGGTAGAGCTATGCCTACCCAAGAACTTACAAAAAGATTACTCYAACAGAAGAAGCAAAAGCGAAAAAGATGCAGGTTTGATGGTGGTGTAGAGATCTAGATCTACTCAGGACAAGGACTCAGAGACAGAGACATGAAATTCTGTATTCAAGTGTCAGGAAAGGGAAATAGGCCAGCTACAGCAGTGGCAAGCCTTCAAGAGCAGATGATGAGAACACCCTGGAATCTCTGCTGGATGAAAGCCAGTTGAGTTACCAAAAGATTAGTTTAGTACCCCCTAGCAAAGACAACAAAGGAACTTTTCAGCTTGAAGCTTCACAAGCCCACTGCCACTCAAGGTGGCTAACACCTGTTCCTGTGGTCTCAGTCAGGAGCCACTAACAAGCAGGATGCATTAATCCCTCATGTAGGACTGTATCACACACAGAGTTGTCAGTTACATCATGATATCAAGTAGTTCTGGTGCAAAGAATAGTCATCCACAAAYTCACACACTGAGTCCTGAGGTAAGAAAAATCTGTTCTGCTCCTTAATGAGACTATACTTTGGCAAGGTGCCAGTCGTGTCCAGTGACTGCCAATCTGGCAGTGCTGCCTCCAAAGAGGAAGGAAGATTCTGCCACATTGAATTAATGATGAATGGGGGAAAAGGATTCTCCATGGGATTCATAAAGGACCCATGAATGATGAACTATATAAACACTGTCTTTTTTTAATGAGGAAGATGTTCTGCCAGCTGAGGTTGGAGACCTGTATGGAAGAACTGAGTCTCTGACCACACAGGTCAAGAAAGCACCTACAGCAGACTAGCTAAGAGAGAAGATAACCTTTTAAAACCTGAATCTTATGAAAGGAAACCAATCTATTTGTTTACTTACATTTTTCTACCAACCATTTTTAAACATTTTTGAAATTGAGTCGTTCGAGATGTTGCTGAGAAATATATGCATTTATTTTATTTAACCTAGTGTACGAGTAAACAATTTCAAGATGATGCCCCATTGCATCTTGTGTGCACTTGAGTATTAAGAGCAGGGTACTGAAATACTCAGATAAAATATCAGATTATCCAGACATGATTACAGTGAAAACAAAGGGTGCCAAAAGACAATTCTAAAAGTGCTACACTGACTTACTGAAGAAGAAACACTGCTGAGTAAAAAGAAATCTGGCTACAGTTAACAGTAAAAGTACTGCCTGTAATGAAGCACAATAGCATAGTAGAACAGAACTGATGTTTATTTTACATATTTCATATTACCTATAAACGGTTTTTCTTGATTTTGGGTGTATCTCATTTACTATTTTATCACTAGAAGTATCAATTTTGCCTTCTTGAAAATAAAAAAATTAACTAGTTCAACTTCATGCATTATTAAGAAACTAATTGTGTGTATGCACAGATATGTTTGAGGAAAAAGTAAAGACTGGGAAACATGTCAGTCTAAAAATATAAAGGAACAATAATCAAAACCAACACTGCTCAAGAAAAGAAACATTTTCAAATGGAACACACCTTTAAAACCATCAGGATAGACTTCAGGAAGGAATTTAGTGCTGATGTCTCCTTGAACAAAGCGTGGATGGATGATCACTTCTCGCAGTAAAGAAATATTGTGAGCCACACCTGGAAACAAAAAAAACCAAATCTCTATTAAATCAGGTAACATGAATCACAAATTACAGTAGGAAACAACTTATAAAAATAGGAACTCCTATATTTCTGGGATAAATATCTGTTCACAACTTAGAAACCACAGTACTGATGTCATGAATGCAGACTTACCAAGTTTTCTTCACTCCTGYGTCAGACGCGCCCTTTTAAACACTCAGTTCAATTATAAAGTAAACTTTATCTAAATTTTCACCTCATCAAGCCTAATTCAAGCACCGAGCTGAGTTAAGAAACAGAAGTACAACCAAGAGTGCTGTTAGTTCAGTTTTAGAAGATGTAGGCAAGACCAGAGCCATCTCTTTGAAATGGCAAATTAGTCATGACAGTAAATATTAGCTCAATTCCATTGAACCCTKAATGGAAGATATGCACCATGTCATGCACCGGTCATCACAGTAATGCAGTAAAAAGTTTTACCACTTAACATATAATTTTACAACAATTTTATCATTTGTAATGCAGAAGAGACTTCTGTGTAACTTAGAAAACAAATAAATTTATTGCTTCCTCCATTTACTTTTATTCAGCCTTGCCTGGTCAATTCTTTTATTGAACACCCTGGTTCCCCTTTAGCACCACTTTATGACCCTGTTAAGCATATAGCCCCCAAAAATTATTTATTTAATTTGAAAACTACTTATCACAGAACCTTTAGAACCACCTTTATCCTTTAATTTCTTTGAATATTATGCTACTTAATATTTTCTGCATTTCTTCATCTCTTTTTATCCTGCTTCTCAGCCTGTCTCCTCCATCTCCTAAATAATTTTATTTTTAATTGAATAACCTCTGTGTAACTAAGTTAGTGACTGAAAGCTAAACTGCACTGCCAGAAATACTTGCAGTTCAGCACTGAATATAATGGTCACTAAAAGTCATTTCACTGAAATATTAAATACAAGAAAGTCCTTACAGGAGGTGGGAGAGGAAAGGAGGTGCAAAAAAAAAAAAAAAAGCGTTGAGAAAAAACTTCATAGATCATTTAAATTATCTTCTCCTTACTGCAAACAATTTTCAAAAATAAGTTACTTTCTTTTTTGAGAGTAGCATACAGGCCATCTCTGGAATGTTTAAGATTACAGTCAGAAAACCACCATCTTTGTCTCCACTCTCTCAACTTTAGAAAGAGATCAAACAAAATCTGAGGAGTCACAAGAGTTCAATCCCATTATGACTACACAGAGCGACCCTGGCTCATAAACATCAACATTTCTTAAGAGAAGCTGAAATAGACATGCAGTTCAGGAACATTGCAGGTGTTGATTTATTCCAGGTATGGATAAATGAGAAAGCTGCTATAGGAAAGAGGTTATCCAATCTCAGCACACTCTCACCCCTCTGGAAATACTAAGTAATTCACATTCTTTCATCACTGTCAGAGGAATAGGTAACTCCAAATCACATTGTGTTTGCCATGTCACAAACTTTGGCTTTAGCACACCATTAGGTATAAAATGCAGAACACAACACATCATAAAACAGTTTCYATCAAAAATTTGTCTGTGCAACCATATCTCTTGCAAAGCACAAAATTCTGTACTTCATCTTCAGATATGTTTACTCACAAGTTATTAGGATTGTGATGATACAATCACAATTAAAGATGATACAACTCAATTATTCCTACCTTTTTCCTAACAGCTCTAGTTTAAAGTAATATTGAAAAATAATTCATTGCAAACTCAGGTATTTCAGCTGTAAATTAAGTTATTTGGATTTTTCCATTGTTGAGATTCCAACAAAGTAAAAGCACTAGCAGCACAGAGAATGCAAATTGCTGCAGCTACAGAAGATTCTTTTACACTCCTTTTTCTTTTGTGTTTTTCCAGTTTAGAAGCAGGATCAACATCCTTGTTATTTTATATGCAGACCAGTTCAAACACTTTCAAAGCTTTTTTCCCCTACTAGTCTGCTGCTGGTGTGAATTTTCAAGCTCTCTGTGTGGCCGTCACTGAAAACACTTTCAACACACCGAGTCAGACTCAGCCTCATTGAATCATGAAGTCACAGCTTTAAAGATTAGTTCATGAGCCATTAAGTAGCACATGACACAACCAGCTCAACAGCAACGTGATAGAAATTTGTCCATTTGATTAAAAGAAGATCCTTCCTGCCTGCTACCTAAATAAYCATTCACAGACCCTGATTTCATAAACACCAAATGAAAGTCACATTGCATCTCCATTGAACAAAAGAATTAAAAATCTTATGCTAAATGACCATGACTTGCAAACAAATAATGTCTGTCTTTGGCTGCTACAAATTCCTCCCAAATCTTCCAATTTGACTAGTACATTGAAATATCCCMGAGATTTAATCTATTAAGTATATCATCAGGACTATAATTAGAAGACAAAGAGGAGTTCTTCARTGCTGCCCAACTTTGAATCCAGGATTTAAACATGCTACAGTTGTAACCAGATCATCTCACATTTTTCTTTCCTAAACTGCTATAAGATCCCTGGTGAGATTACGGCTGATGACAGATGACAGAGTTTAGTGTCTCAACTGACTGCCCCAAAAGACCTAAAATGAAAAAAAAAAAATACTATGAGTATTCTTAATTATTCCTAACTCATGTGAATCTGAAAAATATGAGGCTTCTGCAATGTTTTAAGCTCCAAAATTTCTTTAGTAAGTGCAACAGAGCACACAAGCCTAGGTGTTTGGGAAGCAACATAAATGTATTTTACATATAYAAATTAAAAATTTAATACACATTTCCCTTTAAAGTATCATGGAAGGCTATCTTTATCAGTCCCTCTGATCAATACMTAAGCAATGACTACATGGTTGATCTGCTTCTCAAGACTGAGTTGATACTGTTAGTGAGGTACCAAATCATACAGCTTTAAAAAAAATCACCAGTGTAATCCTTCAGAAGTCTAGAAGTTTTAGATTTGCAATTTAGTGTGACCTCTGTCAAAGTTCATAAGGTCTCCATCTGTGTGTGAGTAACTACTAGGCTACAGAAATATGGACCCCTAGAGCAGCTTGCTCCTGACTACCTGCTGCTTCCAAAACACTGGCCAGACATTAGCCTCACACTCTCACAGGATCAAACAGAGGCTAACAGGCAGTGCTTATTTCATGCRAAGTTAGACACTAAACTGGAGTATATTGTATTTATGTTGCAGTGGTTTTCAGAGAATTTTTCTTTTTCTTGACCAGATCTGCAGGCTGCCAGGAACGAAATCACATTTGTTAGCCTGACAAGCCATGACATTTTCTACAAACAAACAAAATCCTAAACTATATCAACTTATTTCTACTCCAGAAAACAAAATTTCACTTTAGCATCCTGATTTTTACATTGTTAAGGGTGATGCAGAAGTGCAGTTACAGTTAGATTCTTCTTTCCTCTAACTCAAAATAAAATATAATAATCAGTGTTCTTTGTATCTCTATTCTTTTCTTGGCTGCAGTCTTCATACAATATTACAACAGTAGAGGCTCAATTTAGAATATGCTTTTTGGGCTTTCTGTTTTTACACATTATTTTCCAGAATATATTTGTAAAAGAAAGCAGACTARCATTTAAATTCGGGACAGTAAATGAAATTTTTAAAACTACATATTCATGTGCTTTCTACAGAACACATATTCCTAAGGTTCCATTAATTCTCCAGTTAAATTATCATCATTGCCTAATGAATACAGGAACACACTAAATAATCACACTGTTCACCAAAGCTTATTAGCAACCCCTGTATGAAGAAGCCCTCATTAAAAAAAATTAAATTATAATCAGAATAAATTACTCCCCATACTGCCTGTCTCTGTCTTGCCTCCTTTCCTTCTTCATTCTCTGCCTTAAAAACTCTRCTAAGTACACCAGACTTCATTAACTTACATACTGTAGCCTAACTCCTTAAACCATCCTCACAGGAAAACACAAAAACAACAATAAAATGCATTTAATACAAAACACTTTTATAACAGGCTTATGAAGAGGATCACACCACAATTTTACCCACTAAAAATCAGAACTTGGAAYGCCAAGGCACAAAATCATAAGCAATGTTTTCACTATAAATATTTACTGACACTAAACATATTCAGTGTTGATTAGCCTTTTTACAGTATTAAGCTTMTGTCATCTTGATGCCTGCAAACACAAATCTGCATTTATCCATGTAAACTTAATTGSAGTCTTACATGCCCCTCTGTAGATAAGCAGTTGAATAGACTTAACTTGCTGATAATTTCAAATTGTGCTAAGTGGAACAGAAAGAACTTTATCTGCATACTTACTGACTGCAAAACCAACATGTGGAGTACAGGACTAGAGGTTTCTCTTTTTAACAAGCCAGCAAAGCTAAACTATCAACCAACAATTTAAATGCTGAATAAGAATAAATGTGATGAAATTTAGAAGGTATCTGAGTTATTTCCCTAAACAAAATATAAAAAACATTAACTAAGCTCTGCACTGAGCATTATGAAATACTGATTACACCACTGTTCACTTAAAACAAGAACATTATCGGATTGGCACACACTATGAAAACCCCACTTTCAATACATGAACTACTGAAGTCCAAGATTACTACCCAGCAAGCCTCCATGTTCATAATTCTAAATGTTTTCATAATACTCTCTAAAACCCTCAACATTCAACTTTTTCATTGTCTTTCAAAGCTTGTGTTTTGCTACAACTCACTTCACAGCCAGCTATCTGTGTACAAAGTCCCATTTCAAAAGTAAGAAAAATAGGCTTTTTTCATTTTTAATACATAAACATCCACATAAAATTCTCACATGAGAGTAGTAAACCACTGACCCTCAGRGATGAACATGTATTCCAATAAAAAACAATAATTCTTTCAGATACAAAAGTTCTTTCAGTCTCSAACCCACTGAATTCACATATCAGGATAAAGGGGGAGACAAAGGGAGGTAAAAGGAGATAATATATGGTAATATCACACTATAAAATCATAAATTCAAACTCAAACTAAATTTTGTAACTGTATGCAGTTCTGAACTTCTTAGTAASAGTAAAAGGACCATTATTGATGGTGTCAGCAAACACATATGAGTGCTTAAATCAGCAGAATAATTGGAAGCAGAATCTAAGAAGGCTTTTTCAAGAAGCAGTGAAAGAAAATGAATGCCCACTGCCATTATCCTCTCCTGAGATATCCATTTATTCTAAAGAGAGGGAATAGAACACTACGACAACTTTATAYCTAGAGAAACAGTAGCACTTGTTTTTCAGTGCCTCCTCGACTGTGCACATTATGTTTCTTGTTTTTCACTGCCACAACTCTTTCTCCTTAATAAAAGGGAGAAAAAAAACATACAAACAAGCAAAATTTATCTGACCAAAAAATAGGTACCTTATTTTAATTTCCCCTTCTGCACCAGTAACATTACCTTCCTCTTTTACCCAATCAGCCTATACTTCAACTGCCCTTCCCTCTTTCTTCTCCACAACGCAATGGTAGCCTTACCTTCCCAAACTACACACCACAACATTTTATCAACAAGTAGCCATTCCCACTCCCTCCCTTGTGACTGTCTTAAGAAAAGGAAAAAAAACTGMCACAAATTACATTTCTCCTTAAGGAAAGGAGAGAAGAAACAGGAGYAGCATCTGAGCTCCAAGCTGATGCTACTAARCATTGTGAAATGGTCCCTTCTRCTGATTTTGAACTARGTTTCCTTCCCTTCTCCAGTTTTGRTTTCCACATCGATGCACTTGGGAAWCTGCTGGTCCCTGTTGCAAAGGGTGAGARCACAAATACTATTGCAGAACTACAAGTCTGTTACCTCTGCTATGCAAAAGTTTTATGACCTGTCCAAGTATTTTTTTAAAGGCACAACCAAAAAAACAAAAGCTCATCTAAGAACAGATAATATACACTGTTTTTGAAGGGGGAAATSCTTCTTAGATACAAAGATTGTTTTGCTCACAATATCAGTGAGAGCATTTGCAGGGGATCAGGACACAGGAGAGTCTAAACCTTACATGTATACTGCCATTGAGAACTATCTTTTAAGTTAAAACAAAATAACTCAGTAATTTATGATGTTTGGATCTAAATKAAAGTTTACTGTGAAAAGCTTTCTACCTGAAATTAACTTACTTGAAATATAYGATAAAATACTAAAATTGAAATTGGGTGGYTTTTCTTATGCTCTAGGATRACTCTGCTTGAGCAGAGAGGTTGGACCACATGATCCACTGTGAYCCCTTCCAACCTTACTAATTMTGTGATCCTTGGAAAGCCAAAGGCCTTCTCACAACACTAAGTACAGCTCTCCTTTTCTCCCCCAGTTAGTGTGTTTACAGTCGCAAAAGCTCAAGACAACAGTTTGTGCTGTCACTATTCTGGCAGGTCTCCACTCAGAGAGTTAACTTCTGCATTTCTCCACCCGTCAAACATTAACCACAGTTAATTAACACTTTTCTGTTTTCTATTTTATGTCTGCTCATTCACCTCATGCTGGAAGATTCCTTCACCCCTAGCTGGTGACTCCCTTATTTCCTCCTCATTTCTACTCCTTCTTGCTCTGTCTACTGCTTACTCTTCCCTCAGATGCTCCTTTTTCCACTATTCTTTCTCCCAAATGGTCGACTCTCTCCACAAAGCAAGCAGGATCTCAACAGAGAAGGGTTGACTTTATATAAAAGCCAATTTACTGGATAAAATTTCAAGCCAAATTTGAAGTCACAGCTTTACTTGTGATTACATAGGGAGGTTAAAGGAAAGATTATAGGAATTCCTGCACTCAAGGTTAGGAGCTATCTGTCCAGTCAGACCTCTAGTGAATTGATAATGTATTCTACTTGCAGCATAAATATAGTTATGTCTTTTATTTAAATGGACAAAAAAACTTTCATACACAGACTTTCCAGAACTCCATACTGGGATTTATATATGCCTTCAAATGAACAGATTATCCAGCACCATAATTTACATGACAAAAACATACAGAAAAACTGAGAAGGAAAGCACACCACATCATGTTTACACACAGAGGACATATACTCAAAGGCATTCGTTCAATGCTCTATTTTTGCTGTTCAAATTAAACAAACAAAACAAGAACTAACAAAATTTTTTAAAAAACCCCAAGAACAAAGTTTCTGAAAAAAGGACCATAAGATACAGAGAAAAAAAAAATAGTGCCTGCCTCAAAGGAAATAAATCATGCCTCATGCCAATGAGCAACAGTATCTCTGTGCTTGTCTGGAAACTTGAACTTTTCACTGTTCACAAATTCTCCAGTAACGACTGCACAAAACAAGAAGTGTCTCTTCTTGAGACAAATCTGGGTTGGACCCTTACCTTTAATCACCCCTGAACTATACTGCCAGACTCAGAGATAAAAATGTCACCTAATTAGACCCTTGGTCATTCAAGAGTCTCAGCTGAGATTTTGAATTCAGATCAGCTCTCAGTGGAGGAGTTAGTTACTGTCAGAATAATTTAGACTGTAAAGAACCTCAAGAGATCATTTACCCTAATCCACAACTCAAAGAAACGCCATCCTAGACTCCCATCTGCTCCCAGTAACAACCATGGAGATATTACATAGGAAAAGAGATGTAGATTACATTCCTATGATCACATTAACTCTATATTGACTCAGTCTTGAGTTACTCATTCTCCCAGCATCTACCAGTGAATAGACTGTAGAATTTCCTTTTTCACTGTATACAAGTTGTCATCAGCCCAAACTGTAATAAAACATTAATGCAACAGGCATTTTCAGAGCATAGCATTGTTGCAAATATCCCATTTTGTTTTATTCAATATTTTTGTTGAAGATACTACTATTACAGRCACTATATGATGCAGCCTTGGTTGCTTAGGGTATTACTCAAATAATGCTTAAGTCTGCTTTCTTTGCTGTTTCTAAAATGTCATTATTTTAATTTCTTCCATGATCTTGTCAGGCAGATTTAACTGGGAAGGACAGATAAATCATGAATGCAAAGCCAGGTAGCATCCAGTTCAAGAAAACAAGTCAACAAAGACTGTAGCCTGGGGACTTGCTCCCTGTGAATGGCAAGGAGCCAAAAAGGAATGGGGTAGCTTGTGACTATCCCAAAGCCATCGAAGTAGAAACTGAATGTTTTCTCACACAGCTGATAGACAAGGAGCAGCACAGTAAGTCCCTGCCCGTCACACTGCCTACATGCCTCAAGCCAGCCTGGATGAGTCACCTCCTGAAGGGTCACTGTGCTGCTTCAGCCCTGGATTCTCTGCCGGGACTGCCATGAATTACATTATATAGTGGCATTTGCTCCAAGAAAACATTTGTCTTCTAGGAACTGGATAAAAACCACTGATTTCATGCAGGTCAGCAAGCAGCCATCAAAACTATAGTGACTAAAATTTCTTACCAACTTCWGTCTGCTTTGAACTGGTGACACAGAAGTGATGGGGAAGACTCCATCCTCCATTAGGAGTCCCTAAGCTACCTATTAGATGGCCCTTGACCTGTTACCCAGTCACCCTGTATCCCATTCCCACCCTATGTAAGTGAACAAGCATCTTTGTTTACAGAAATTGCAATCCTTGGGATTTTAAAGCTAAAATTCTYACAGTGCATCATCATTACAACTGACACTGACTTCAGTTGGCATTGCTTATTTAAAATGCTTTGTAACTCAGAAGAGTTACTTTGTTACTCACAGGGAAAAACACAGCGTCCCTAAAATACAAGGYAAACATAAATGCTGCCTCCCCGGAAACCAGAGGTACAAGGGTCTATGTTGAGAAATAAGCCCATTATTCAGGAAAACTGGTAATCTCTAAATAGTTAAGTACAAGCTATTTAAACATAAAACCAACTTGGTTACTTACAAGGTAAGAAATTATTCTGTATCTTTTACTACTAACAAAGACTCCAGTATGGAAAGGACTTCACGTGAAACGCTTTACATAAGATCAAGGTGGTTTCATATCTTGTTACATAGGAAGCCAAGTTTTTAAAGCAAAAATATACACAATTGTTTTAGGGGAGAAAAAAAAGGGGGGTTTTGCACAGGTTAGAATATTACAGACTGGACAGTTTCTACTAACTACCCTACCAAGAATCATTCACACTAGGCAAGAGAAGAGATACTTTAATATCCACAAATGTTCCATTTTAAATAAATACCAAGAAGAAAATACCAGCTGTGTAAAACAACACAAAAATCCTGGTGGTTTTCAAATGAAAACCACTGGCCACTGCAACTAAAAACGTATTCTGAAAATTCATCTTCTTATGAATCTGTAGTACATTTTGTGGTTTGCAGTACTTTTAAAAAATCCCTCTGTAGTTCATTAATTACTTCTTTATATGTTTTTAATAGACTAAGAGCTTTCTCAGATAGAAATACCACAGAGACATCAGATTTGATCATTAAATGRACACATGCATGCTAATAAAAAGACTGTAAAAACCTCAAGAATACACATTAGMACTTTTCAGGAGTAAGGTGTCATATCCTTTACAAGTATTTCTAATCTGTGGAACTATTATTAAGTGCAAAAACATCTGTGTAAAACACCTAAGAACAAACAATCCATTTCCATCCCACATTACAGCACACAGTAAGAGGATGCTCTACACACATTTGAAACATTCTCATTACACAATACTTTTACCATCACTTGCTATCAATACAACTGAGTGTGAATCCAGGGCCTTTCTCCATTAAAAACAACACCACCAAATACCCCCTCACATCAATCTAACTATAGCAGTATAAATGTCTCTCTCATATAAATTTATTCAGCTGTTGTACAGCAGGGGTTTACATCAGCACATTGGACTGCCATAGTCTATTGGCTCAAGTTGCACCAATATAAATCCATGTTAATGTTAGCAGTTCATTTACAATGGCTAATCCTACCATGTATCTAGCTACACTGTGGTAAAGGATGTTCATTTTCCCCTGGAGAGATAAATCTTTAGAGCTTGACATGGCATGTGTACCATTCAGCAGCCCAGCATTAAAGCCAAAYCAAGTTTTTCAGAAACTTCACAGAAAKTTTTACTTYTCTTATCCTGAGCTGTCTTTCCTATTTTTTTCCATAAGAMACAGAGGAAGATCTAAAGATTTCTCCCACACAAAACCTGACTTCACTCACCAAAACTTAAAAAGAGTGAAAGTGGTTAGAGCTGATTTACCCAGGGAAGAATTGGCTTCATCTCCTAAGCGATCAGAGAGCAAGAGCTGAAACACTGATCAACAGCTTACATCTGCATTTGCCCAAAACTAAACAATCACCTTGAAAATAAGAGCAATACATATATGTATATATACACAATCAAAYACTGCATTGTGATAATATTTAATCGCAATCAATGTATTAAACACTCATAAAATGGCAATCACTTTAAATTTCTTACAGTGGAGTGGCCTTTTTTCCCTTCTACAACATAGTAAATTACATGCTACCATTCTGTGRAAGCTATGAGTTTTAAGAAAGTTATTTAAATATTTATCTCATAATAATCAAGAGAAAAAACAGAGGAAAAAAAAAGTCTCTTTAGAGTTGATGTATCTTCTCGGCTTAATTAACACAAGCTTTTCCTGTTTTAATTTGCACTTAAGAAGTGGGAACTTTATTCATTTTGCTAATTACTACATTTTCAAGCTGTTTCCTTGAAATAGATGACAGCCTATCACACTAGGAATCCAAATTTCTCTAGTTACCTCGAATTACGTAGTTGTCCAAAGCCTCTTCCATTCTTTTCAGCGCTTCAGCTCTATTAGAGCCATAGGTAATCAGCTAAAGGGAAAAAAACAGTTATTTACATTACCTAGAAATTAGACATTTGTCTCTCAAATTTGAATAGCATTTAAAAATTAAATAGGTTTGTAGAACTTCTACAGTTGCAAAACCATTTCTTGGCCATTGCTGTATCTGTGCTAYGGAGGCTCCCTGAAACATCAGGGAAAAAAAAAAAACATCTCTTAACCCAATGAAAGAAGGCAAATCACTTTTCCTTCATACAACTTAAAGCATCTAAACAATTTCTCAGAAAATCAGATGAGAGGTTCAATACCCAAGCTGACTCTCCTGATTCCTAATGCCCAACAAACTCCTAAGATGCAAWTTTTTGAGAACTGAACACTGACTATCATGTTGTATTTTAGGTTCACCAATATATTCCTGATGGATAAGAACTCCTATTAAGAGATGTTATCAACCATGTCTTTCAAAGCTTCTTTTAGGAAGCCAGAATTATAGACATTTTCATCCAGGTTAGACTATGTTAAAAAAAGATAGATTGGCAGCATCTAAGTTAGATAATAAAAGCTGGTGTTGAAATGAGAATTTTCTCAATAATTAGAAACTGCCAGACAAATAATTACAGTGTCAAAAGGTAAAAAGAATTTTATTTAGAAGTGACACTAGACTTCCTCTATTCCACATCTTCCTTTATTTCTGTCATATTCCCTTGAGGTATGTTATGCCTGGCATCTTTAAAATATTGATTTACCAATCCTTTAATATGCTCTCTCTCATTTAAARGATCTGTGTGTAAAATCAGTACTTCATACCTTTAGAATATTGAAAAATAATAATCAACTCACTTTTGAGATCATAGGATCATAATAAATGCTAATGTCACTTCCTTGCTGTATACCGCTGTCAACGCGTACCTTCAAAAATAAGAAGTCAAAAAAATCATATATTAGTGGAAAAACAATTTCAACATGAGGATCAAATCTACCCATCAGCCTTAAACCATAACACCATAACAAAGCTTATCATAAACATTTTTCCCTCTGGAAAGACTAGAATAATTATTTGTTTTCAGAGAATCTGGGAGSAGGGAAGGGAAGCTTTTTTCTTCACCAGGAAAAACACTTGCACATTATTCTCTCCTTTATGAGAAACTTGAGTGAAATCTTAAGTTGATAGTCAAAATTCTCTTTTGTTCTCTAGAATGCACAGTAAATACACTAAATTAGATCTAAAAATTTCAGCCATGTTACACACTCACTTCAACTCTGAACACATTCCATTCTGATTTAATCCCTGTAATAAAATACAGTTGTAATTGTTTTTCTGACTGACACCAGGCATGAAGGATGACCCTTATAATCACACCCTTTCTGCATCTATATGTAATCACATCCCTCATGTTCTACTACAGCCCTTCCAAGGGCTTCAGCAGGAATAGAGGTAGGGAGCATTCAGCAGGGACTTTGGAGTTCTGATTATCAGCTCCATRGGAATATTGAGCCTATGGTTTTCATGTCTGTAACACTTTCCTTCTCTGTCTCACCCTCTCAACTGTTAAACATTTTTTTTTCTGTTGCTGCTGTTCTCCCGAGGCTTTAATGTTTACACAGCTTTTTCCATGGCTTTGCTTTGTAAGGACACAGCCCCAATTAAAGCTCTGATTCTGCAATATTCATGGAAAAAAATAACACAAGTTCAAAAATTTCTTTTGAAGAGGCTGATTGCTGTTAACCAGCCAGCAAGTTAGTTTGTATATTGCTGATTCTTGTTTTCATCTCTCAGTTTGATTTCATCACTGTAACAATGAGGTTAGCCATATAAAACTTTTCAAATGAGCAATTTCTGGGGAATAAATATTTATTAAATTGCTGGTTTTGAGCACTGGAATCTGAAATATTTTTTTTAAAAACTAATCAAAATAACTYGAGTGATAAATGCATTCTGGGGATCATAAGGATGGAGGGCTCTAATCAAAGCTGTTGAAACAGCAGGGCTCCGAGATACTGCATTGTAAAGGAGGTGGGAAAGAGGGTCCTGGAATCTCACTTAAATCTTCACCTGTGGAAGGAACCTTTGTAATAAACAGCAGCTCATCTGTCTGCAGCAAGGCAGGAAAAGGTCAGCACAACGGCTGTTAGGCCTTTAATATTTTAATTTAGGCAATTATCAAGGGACCACATGTAGAACCTCTTGTCTACAGAATCCACATGAGGGCATGATGATGACTTTATTATCCAAATGACATAAAAAGATACCCTAGCAGGTGTATTCAATTTCTTCAGTGAGAAACATTGTCTGACTAGCTTTTAGGACATTACATTTATTTAAAGAACATTAAAGATGTTCACATGTTCACATTAAAGAAAAAAAATTATTATTACATATTACATATTATTACATATTTGTATTCATCTATTTATATTTACATATTATATTATTTTTTCATATTTATTCATATGTAAAGGCAGTATTGTTTCTGCACCACTTTAATTGTATTTTATCCAAATGTGCTTTATCTGTGCTTAACTGGGCTCCCCACTACTCACATCAGGTAACTTTACCATTAGCTACTRATGAGAAGGTAGTTCATACATATCRTGATTACAGAGAAAACATGCAGTGCATTTCTCAGYTTCCTTTCTTCCAACTGCTGAACCATCCTTCCTCACAGAATGGCTACCTATGTATAAAGTCAATGCATATGTTCTCACATTTAAACCATAAAGAATTWACTTACTCAGTTCCAGATAAATGCCTTGCCCATGGTACTTTTTTTGCAATACTCAATAAATACATACCTAAGACAAGGTATGACATAGCTACTCCACACACACTTGAATTACACTGTGACTTTTGTCTCCAAAGTAGCTCCTATAAAGTGACTGCACACAAGTATTTGGAATGCTTTACGTACAGATAAGTGTGCACATAAGTATTGACATACATATGTCATCTTTTGGCAAAGAAAAAACATGTGAAAGTRCATAATTCAAACACACAATAAACAGGTTAGTCAGACCTTAAAGGTAACCAAGACTCCTGAGGCTATGACTATATGCTCCACCTGSCTCTATATTTCTGTTCATACTCAACACATATACATATCTGCCACAAAATCAGCACTTTTCCCAAACAACATATCTTGAAAAGGCTACCGTGAGTAAAAACTACTTAAACTACTGCATAATGTCCTTTAAAAAAAAAAAGAAAAATCTGGAGTCCTTTGCAGAAGTTTAATTTTCATAAAATAAACTCAAGATGACTGAAAAAATGACAGCAGAAAAGACATACATTTATACTATCTTCAATTCTCCCTGTGGTGCTTACATTTTCAGAGCCTGGTAACAGTAGGTGATTTTATAAACTATATGGTATGACAGAACTTAAKGAATATTGGATGAAACAGAAACCCTAATTCAACAGATACTCACTAGAATGTGCTGAACTTGATAAATAATAGCAATATTTATTAGACCTCCAGCATTTACTTCTGTTTAACATATTTCTTTTCTTTTACTCAGTATTTAAGATATTTRAGAAAGGCTAGGGTTCAAGAGCCTGCTGTAGCCTAGAGCTCATTCATATTACAGTCCCAACACTTTATTGCTGTTGTACTACCCTTATTACATCAGGACAACAGCAAAATCAAAGAAAAATGCTTAAGGAGGAGGGGAGTACAATCTGTATCTCAGTCCTGCCATGAATTCTTCATGCATCAAATTCCACTTAGAAACACAAACAGATTCTAGAATTTCTCAATTATTTGCTATATCTCAGTTTAAGAATCAGACTGCTGCTCATACTGGCAGAGASCAATGCTGGAGCTCTCCAAATATAGCAGAACATGTTGTGTAGGAGCACCAAATATAAAAGCTCACTCTCATACAGGGGTTTGTTTTTAGCCACCTATCTTAAGTTTCATTGTCAAAGACAAAAAAAAAGTTTGGTAGTTAGGAGCACCATGTTCCGAGGAAATAACCAACTACGTGACAAAAACAAAAACAGCCATCATATTGCTCCCTGTGGCTAAGCAAAAGCTCTCACACAGCCATGCACACCAGTTCCACCAGCATGAGCAGCTGAGACACAGGCAGGGTAGGCAATCAGAGCTAACCTGAGACACAGAGGCAATGAATTGCAAATACATTTGGCAGTACACTACTTCTAGTGACACCCTGTAAGTCTCAGCTAATTTTTCTTAAGCCAAATTGTTGACAATTCTAAAACCTAAAATACAAAAAAACAAACACCGCAGCACAATGGGCCTGTAACATTGTACTTTTTTCGCCATATTAATTTTGTCCTTAGCAGCATGACATTCTCAGGAGAAGAATTAGTTTCATGGTAGCAGAAATATATGCACTAAGACAACAAATCATGAGTGTCTACACAAAGATAGTTTTCCTATTTTTAATATCACAGTAGAAGTAAACAGGAAGAKAAAGCCTAGACACTCCCTATGAGCTCCTCAAACCATTGCTCTGAAGCCTCCAGTGTAATTAAAATCTCTTTCTTTGGTACCACGATGGACCACGTGAAGCAATCAGGAATCTTCCACCCTTCATTTTCAATTCACCTCTCCCCCTAAGCACAACTCCCAGCCCACCCCGTCTACCTGACAAGTGACAGCCCAATCTGATTAAATGCTTGCAAGGGAGGGGACTCATGGGCCTCCATGACAGGCCAAAAGTGATCACCATGGAGATACATAATTACAGCTGTCAACGMGTCTACTGTCCTGCTGGCATCAATTTGATTGCTCCCAGCAATAATGATAGACAAAGCTTAGTGTGCACTCTCCTACACCCAATCACTTTATCTATTCCGTGGTCCATTTAGCTGACATGCAACATTCACACAAGCAAATAACAGCAGTAAGCAGAACATTTTAAGGCATTTTAATTGTTTTTTCTTTGTATGGATGGCTCACAAGCGCAAATGTTATTACATAAAACTCCTGCTGCAGCATTAATTGAAGAAAGATTTGGTGGGACAATGACTGTAGGGGGTATAGTTTGTCCATTATCACTTGTACTTTCAACAGGTCTCACGTTTGGAAAATTGCAAATTGCAAAAACTTGCAAGGGCAAAATGTTTGACATCGTGTTAGCTATTACAACATGGTGAAAACTTCTAACAACCACTGGAGTATTCATTATAAATTCTTATTAAATACACTCTTTGTTTCATTAAAAAGAAGTTTAGATACATCCAGTGATACCTTTTCCCCTCGTCTGCTCTTTAAGAGCACATAATGCCTTTTAGATCTTCACAATTTTTTTCTGCTTTCAGGCTTTGAACACAGCATGAAGCCTTAAAGACCAGAAAGGGTCAGGTCCCTTCGGAAAGTACCCGGRCAAAAACAATTTAAAAAGCGAAATAAATCATATATCCAATAACAACTCCACATTCAAGATTCCTCCTGTAATCTCTCAGTATTTTCCRTGCAAGCAATCAGACTGAATAATTGTATTCACAGATGGTACAGTCTCATCATTCCACTGACACAGTGTCATTCACGTATATGTGCACTTACAACTTAAGAGTACATTGATTTTACAGAAAGGCAACATCYTTGCTCTTTACACATAGCACAAAACACTGTTAAACAGCTATTCCTTATAGTTAGGCTGTATCCTGAAATAATAACCACTGTAAGAAACTCCCTTTTGAAGTCTACAAAGCTAAACTAAAAGCACTGGGAGTTTCTGATCAGTGTCCYCAGCTCTCTGTGCTTAAAGAGCTGACTCAACAGCTCACCATCCTTTCTAATTACCACAGTACATTTACTAAACCTGTGTTTGAAAAACTTCAGCTGAAAGTTATAGAACAAATTATATGTTGAAGTATCAACATGTATTGGTTTCCCGTTATGCCCAATTTGAACATTTTTAACCCAGTTTGAGACTATTCATTTTTAAGCAGTTTTTCAGGTTGCATCAATCAGTGTTGCCACGATTTGTCCCCCTCTCTAGCAAAAAGCTGGAAAAAAGGTTTTGTTCACAAAGCTGCTGATTATTTACAGCCTTTGTCTATAAGAGACACTCAGCATCTACAAAAACCAAAACAGAGTTGTTACTTACACTTGGAAGATGCAATGGTTCCTGATACTGAGACAGTTTACCAATGGATGGCAGGCCAAAAGATTTGTAGGGGTCCTGGAAAAAAATTCATCATGAGAAAGCATTAAGCTTTTACAGATGTGGAAAAGATAATGCTTAAAAGCTTGAAGTCAAACAGAAATTGCTACTGGAATGACTATGTGTCCTTCCCCAGAATTACTTGTGTTGAAGAACTCTTCATCCACAACTCCAAATGAAGAAATGAAGCACATAAAATCTCTTGCATCAGTGAAAAAGCCGGAAAGAAGTATTCTGCACCCAGTTACAATACACCAAAATAAAATATACAAAGATGACATTTTCATTATCTACACCTGGAAGAAGGATGGGAAAGAATTCAGAAGGCTCTGCTTGAAAAGAGAGTATAAACAAAATAATTTCTGACATAAAAAGGGTAGTTAGAAATTCAATTATCTTAAGAATTCAAACTGGGTTTTATGCCACTGGAAACCTCCTACATTAATGTACATAATGCAACACCAATATAAACCTAATAGGGAAACAAATAAGTTTATGGCCCACAGAATAACTTAAWTCAGAGCAAAGTACTTGGATTTATTACTTATACATGTGACATGATTCAAGCTGAACAAAACAAAAAAAAGCCCAAGCATCAGTCAACTCCAAGGCAAAGCCTACTAAAATTCAGAACAGTTTCCMTGCCAATCACAGGGCAAATATTTAYTCTTTATCAAAATAGTCTGTACAGCTTGTAATCAGTAGGGCACTTTGGAAATTATGTGCATGTCATGAAARAAAAAAAAAACCCAACATAAAATAAGATGGTCTAGGTAACAGAAGTCACAATAGCTAAGCAACGGAAAAAAGGTGTCAAAGTGTTGAATTAGTTTTGAAAAGCAGAGTTACCTAAAGTGTTCCTGAAACTAAATGAAGGAAGATAGGCATTATTTTCCAGCCCCCATCCCTGAAACTGTTTAAGACAGGCCAGATGGGGGTCTGAGCAATCTGGTCTAGTGGAAGGTGTCCCTATCTGTGGCAGGGGGACTGGGACTAGATGATCTTTAARGTCCCCTCCAACCCAAACCACTCTGTGATTCTAWGATTTCWTTTTTTYCCACTTAACATATCTTCATTTTCATGTATCAAAAGTGACAGCAAAAAGACATGACCCCATRAGTCCTAAAGATGCTTGAAAAAAGGATTTAAACTTTCATAAGCTCCTTTAAGKTGAGATAGACTCATACCATAACTCTAAAGTATTATTTTGGAATGTACTTTGCAAGTTTATCCTATAAACTGTAATTTCAGAAGATGTGTAACTTGGTTTTTCAACAACCTTTTCAAAAGTTTCAGTAAAATAACAAAAACTCTGTAAGACATTGAATTTCAACTGTCTTTTTAAGTCAACAAGTTTCAAATACACACATTTCAGAAGTAGAAGGACTAACTTAGATTAGATTAGGCAACTACTAGCAAGGGTAGTTAACTCTCATAACTAATTAAACATGCAGGCTTATTTCTAATAACATTTGCTTATTTCTCTTTTACCATCTTTAATTTCACTTTTCAGGAAAAAACTATGTTGAAATACACACCATATTTTTAATTTAAAAAAAAATAACTATTCTACAAAACCTCATAAACCATTTGTGTTACATGCTATAAATCATGACTTTCATATGATATTCCTTGATTTCACCTTGGCATCTATTCACACCKGGGTATTATTACACCACAATTCAACCACCTACCCCCTCCTCCCCATTACCACTCATTTACCTCAGCATAAACTCGACATTCAACTGCCCAGCCGTTGATGGGGATATCAGCYTGTTTGTGCCTGAGAGGGTAACCCTTAGCAACACGGATCATTTCTTGGACTAAGTCCAGGCCGGTAATGCATTCTGTGACGGGATGTTCAACCTGCAAGGTCAAGAACTGTCAGTCAGTAGGTAACAAAAAACAGCTTAAAAAAAAMCACTCCTCTGTAAACAAACACAGATAAACAAAAAATTTGACCAGCCAAAGAACAGAGAAAGAATATGTTTCTATTTTGGTCGTTTTCCACAAAAAAAAATTTTACTTAAGCTCCAGCAACCACTGTCTTTGCATGGAAAACACACACACACAAACAAAAAAAAAAATCAGATTACATTACTAGAAATGGGTTACAAAAGGAAAACTGAGAGGTGACCTGGGGAGAATTTGGGGGTTTGCAGGGGTTTTTTGTTTGGTTGCGTTTTTTTCACTTACTTTACAAATTCAAATACACCTGGTTACAATGAGTTAATTTTTCTTCGTTTGGAAGGTTTCCCCATTCGCTTTTGTTTTGAAGAGACTCACATTGCAGCCATAACTATATTTTAACTGCAAATCTCMAAGTAGCTGATAATGAACCCATTCTGCTACACTTAACATGGCACATACAGGAGCCGCTACCAATTTTCCACGGAACCAGCGTAGCCTATATCTCACCCATTCGCCTTCTTTCACTAACCTGTCCTGACAAGCAACCAGATTAGCGTAATCTTGCATCAGCGCAGTGTAGCAGAAATGAGCAGATGGATCCTTCAATTTTTTTCCCCCCTCCAGACTTATCTGTTTAGTGCTTAGCATGCACAATGGCTGGGCTGGACCAGCAGAGTGGCTGTGGCTCTCAGCAAATTGCCGCTAACGGCTTTGGAAGAYGCTGCCCTGGGAATAGCCGTCGCTCGGGCTCACGCAGGATGTGCGTACAAGCGTGCACACATGGGCGCGCATACGCACACACTCCTTCCTTCAAACGGGCAGAGAAACGAGCACCATGGTTCACTTTCAAGAGCCTTCAACTAGGCATAGGACAGTMAAAAAGCAGCCAAGGTGGTTCCTCTGACTGCCACCACATCGATCAAGTAAAAGGTAAGCATGCTGAATGATTCTTCACACAGAAACAGCTATACAGCCTCCCATACTGAAATTACRACAGAACTGCCATTTTTTATAATATGTTTGTGCTCCAAGGAGAAAAATACCTCAAGAAAATGCACTTTGCAACTGCTTCTCTATCGTGAGATGTCACTCTATGTACCTTTTCTGACACAGGAAAAGGTCACTGACCAAACCACTTSTCTTTCTTCCTCTAAGTACACAGTATTAAGGAAAACATCTAGTCATCATAACAACATCATGGCTTATCAGAGCAAGTAGATGCTTTGGTCTTTAAGAAAACAAAGCTTTGTAAAAATAAACAGATGGCATCCATAATKAGCCCTGTGTGTGCTGTGAGTTTGTTTAGAGTTTCAACAACATTTTAAGACATTTTGACATAATTTTAATGACAARTCATGACTGAAACAAGCACCTATTCTTTGAAGGACAAAAGTGACATTGAAATGGGAATCTGATTATACAGTTTAAGGATATACCTTTGGGATTCAATCTTGATTCTACCTAACACATGATACTCTCCAGCATGTCAAGCTTAATAACAGTATTTTGAGAATCCATGAAACATCTCAGTGTCTATCCTGCAGTGTTAAATTGAAGCAATTCAATTTCTATTAAGACTTGAAGTTTCTATTAAAACTCCCTAAGTTTTAATAGATAGCTACTTATCAGACATTCATATTTGGACAACAGAACTTATTTTCCTAGTTTGGAATTTAAGTTCTAAAAGATTACCTTTAAGCTGAGAACTCATTTGGAATTTTAACATTCCGGATAATTAAAACACTTTTTATCTTTCCAGCATTCTGAAGACATTTGCATTATTTAGTTATACTGCCATTTTTCTTGGATAGCAATTGACATTCCAGATTCAATAGCTTCATTGTTGTTTTCAGTTTTATTGTTGATGATCAAAATAAGATGGAATGTTTCTGAAAAGAAAAATATTTTTGTTGTTTGGTTCTTACGACTCACAAACATTTATTTAATCCATTCTTCAATACAGATCTTTGACTTGGTCAATATTTTCTTCTGGTTCTTCAAAATACTCCCTTTGTGTCTCCACGCAAAATAGCATTCAGAAAATATGTATAAGAAAAAAATTTTGAGGGTTTTTTTTTGGGGTGGGAAGAAGTTGTTCTACTTTATTCTACGAYTCTGCTTCAACTACTACTATTTAGGCATAACATAGACAATTTGGGGTACCAAATACATTTTAAATGCATTTTAATATTCATTAAGACTATCAGATGACCCAAAGAGGATGAAAAAGAACTTTAACCTTGAAATCTCTACAACAACTCTAACAGCTAATTGACTAAACTAATTGTACCTGTAACAAAATCACTCTTAAAAGCTAGACTTCAACCACTTTCCTCTTACTTTTCCACTTTCTACTTCAGGTGTCATTTTCATTCGGCCTCCACATTGTACTTTCTTCTATTCATTTCATGCTATATCCCTTCTCCATCAACAGCCTTTACTTGCCATTACATGGAGACTAAGTCAAATACTAAATTTTTTGACAAATGCTCACAAATGGAGCTGAATCACACTCAATTGATCAACTCCTTTAGCTTTAGGCCATTCATACTCAGTTTTGCAGTCAACTCATCCAAGATGTTGCCAGTGAAGCCTCAGTCATTAAAGTAAGAGCCAGTGTTTGTATGGTTATATGAAAATGGGTACGTTCACTCATTATTGTTGTCCTCAACACAAAGAACAAAACCAGACATGTCTGCAGCAAGCAATCTACAGATCATAGCTGTATCAAGGCAGCTGTACCTTATTCTCAACAGATCAGCAATAACTCTCAAATTAATTAGCTGCCCAAAACAACACCTTTACTATCAGTTCCTTTATTTACACCGAATCTGGTCGTAAACAGTTGATAACAAGACATCATTTCAATGCACTTAAGCACAATATATTCCTTCTTTAAAAAGTCTTACTGTCTGTAAAATGCCATTCATAATCCTGCTTTCAAGTCCTCAAAGCCATACTTACTATGACCAGCAATAGCTCAACAAAGTGCTTCCCCTTCATACTGGATCTACCGCTGTTAAGACATGTCACAGCARCCACATTCCCTGTGAGCACTGCAAGTGTTTTTGCTTCAATAACCCCTCTCCATTTATACAGCAAAGAGTGGCAAAGCCTCTCAGAAAATAATAATTAAGTTTACAGATGTTAAAGCTGGTATAAAAGAGTTGAGGAATCAACCAACATCACAGTCCAACTGGCATCCATCRCCAGAACAGTATGGTGATGAACAGAAATGCTCCTAATTCTCCTCCTGTTTTGTGACTGCAAATGGTTTCAAAGCTTTAAACTGGGGTTCATCCACAGCTACAAAAACAGTCATGCAGTTTTTATGGACAGTTGGAGCTAAGAATTAAATCAGTGATGACTACTCCCCTTATATTCAGGGGAATAATTTTGGGACACGTTTTTCTCAAGTCTATCAAGGTACTCAGATCTAACAACAAATGCTTCTGGACACTCWCAGACCTCTCTTGTCCCTGTGTGTATAAGGCATCAAGTTACTCACGCACCAGTTGGAACATTCAAGCACGCCACATCAGCCAAGAAAATCTAAATTTCAGTAGACTTAAAACTACAGCCTATGTCACCCCTACTACTGTAAGTCCCTAGCTGGTGTCATATACCCCTTTACATTCAGATAAATAATCTCAAAACTAACTTTCAACATACACCTCAGTTTCCAGGAAATGTGATTCACCTGGAGTCCCACAGGCTTTGCTGCTGCAGCCAAATCCAGTATCAATTGACCCAAACATGCCAACTTACAGATGCTTCTCAACCCCCTGTATTTCAGTAAGCCTGGTTTTTATTTCGSAGAACTGAACAGCAACAGAGGTGCACACATGTTCTGCTCTTCAGGCATGCAAGCTTCCTGACTACTATGAGCAGGAGCACTCTGGGGTCACATCTTTCTGCAAAACAGTGGGATTTGGGAGCACACAGTAAAAAACTGCTTTTCATAAAGGCTACTGAAAAATAGACAATGGTTGGATAAATGTACAGAATTAATAGAAAGCAGAAATATACAACAGGCTAACTATAGACATAGTATATGAGAACACTTGCTGTTTGTTTTCTGATTTATTAGTATACAATTGAAGAACTGAAGGCAAGACTTTTTATAAAAATTTCTATCAGCTAAGATGTTCAGGTAGAGTTCTTTTATTTTTTCCCAAGTAAGATGTAGAAATAAAAATGAATGCAAAATATTCAGTACAAACTGATTTTTTAATCATAGCATGTAACTTTGAAAAAGTATTTAATCTACTTCTTCATAGGAAGTTGTATTCCAATGATCATTGACACAGTTCTCAATTTTTCTTTGCAAGGATTTGTTTCTACATTATATGGAACAGACACATCTTATGTGGCCTATGAAKTCTGAATCTATCTTTTCTGTGTTTCAGACAAACAGCACACACTTCATATTACCAAGTTAATTAGCTCAAAATTTCAACATAACTTTCTCAATTAACATTCTGCACTTCAAAAACATTTCTTAAMATTCAGTARTTCTAYMCTATTTCCTTTCCACTACAYACTTCATCTAGGAAAATAAAGAAACTAGCATCCACAAAATCTATAYTTTTTTCCCTAAAGATGCAATTCCTGCTTTTACTGTATTTGGCTGCAGTATTAGACCCTTCTCAGAACACTTCATTCAAGATGGTTCTGGTCACACTGCAGCTATGCTTTGGTTTGCTCTACRTCAAATTCACCAAAGCAAAGAAACTAAYATAGCCTTTGAAGAACAATCTTTTRTTTCTCTACTTAAGTAGTCTCCTCTTTCTCTACTTTCTYTAATAGTATTTTATGAGAGTTACATGGGAATGTTGTCTCTAAGATATCACTCCATGCCCTGGCAGCACTGTTAATGGCATCTTTCAGATTCAATGACTTACACAAACAATGTTGTTCTCTTCTGTCAACAACAATTAGCAATGCTTTTCTGTAGTTCTTTTGGGAAGCCTGAAAAGCAGACAACCAGTAGCTACATAATGGAAGTTGCATTAGGAGGCAAGAATGTGGCAAAAATTTGGTTAACTGTTGTCGGCTGACCCTCTTGTGTGAAGAAGTGTTGTTTGGCAGCAAAATCACGTTTTCTTTCGGTTCTAAAAATGGCCATGAACAGCTGGTATAAACTGTGTGCAGAATGGATTCTGGTGGGCTTAGGGGATTGGTAATGGGATAAGAGACCTTTCACCTTTAGGTCAGTAGTTCAAATTCAGCCCAGGTTAGCAGCAATTGAAAGTCTTTACCATCTGACACTGTTCGTTAGACTRTTTAAAATGACTGAAGCAAAATGTTGTCACAGTAAAACAAGATTCAAGTATTATTCAAAAATAGGAAGAGTCTCAGCAAAGATCAGAAAGAGTAGCTTGAGAATTTACTCTGAATTCCCACCATTCTGACTTCRTAGAAATCTACTCCTCTAACTCTTGACAGCCCCTTTCCCTGCTCCCATACTCTGCCCACCTATCACAATTCTTCCTCCAGGCAGCTCCGCACAACCAGGACCACAAAATCATTGCTTGCCATCCCCTGGGTCTGCTGTAGATACCAAAATCACCACCTCTCTATGGCTTTAGGAGGCAATTCAGACGCAGCTCATCACTTTGCAATTTGTATTTTGTTGCTACTGGTACACATAGTGTAGCTACAATATTTTCCAGGACTTCTGTCCTTCACTGAGCAAACACGTAGCAGGTGCTGGACTCCTGATGTGTGAGAGAACRCACATATCATTTGAACCAGGCTGTTAGAATCAGGAGTTCATAAGCAGTGCAGCTCCAAACAAACAGCAACAGGATTTTTACCTACTTTTAGACATTTTCCAAACATGCTTTTTATACTCTTATGAGTGGAAGAGGAAGAAAGAAACGCTGCATGTAAAAATTCTTTCCATCTTTTACCTTGTGCAAAACAGCCAGTTTTGCACAAGGACAAAGCTGTGCAATATATAATTTTCCAAAGGTCAGTAAAATCTGATGAAAACCCATGAAGTGATAAGAAGACTTAGCAAAGGGTAATGTTTCACAGGTGTATGAAGATTCGTTATTTTCATKTTATGCCTCTAAATCAAGTTACTATAAAAGATAAATACTCTCACGACAACCGAGAAACTTAACTGTAAACTAAAAACATAGATACACCATTTGCTCTCAAGAAATCTCTTACAAACACATCAGATGACTCTAGAAAATAAATTTTTATTCCTTTAAAAGTTGTGACAAAAATACTCAAACTGTTACATGRAGAGAAAACCCACTGCTACTCAAATCACCATATTTCTCAAGTCCAGTCTACACAACTGATCTTTTCAATTRCTTTTAGCAAATTCAGTCACATTTTGAGGAGGAAGGGAGTACTCACTTGCTACTTAAATCTCACAACTCATGAGGGAGGGAGAAGGTTGGGAACAGGCCTGAGACACAAACATGCCAATTGTGTTGAGGGTAAATGCTGGATTCACATCAYTCATTGTGCATTTCTGTTATTCTCTAGCCAACAAGGGATGCTTCTCATTTCAAGGTACTAGAAATATTTAAAATATGGAATATTTTCCCTTGGCTGTTACCAACTGATTCAAATGTAGGAAGCTTATCTACACCACATACACATGTATTAACAGATATTTTTTAAGTACAGACCATAGATTTCCTTCATATAAGAAAATGACATCTCTACGTTYTCTTGCAAGAGAACAAGTAGTTTTACCATGTCATTATGCAATCTTCAACCTTATGTCTCATGCTTACCAGCTAGCCTCTCAAAGATGGCAGAAAAGCAGATGCAACAAAAAGAACATTGCTAGCAGCAAATAATAAGCCATTCTAGCTGAATCACTTACAGGCAATAAAACATCTGTAACAACTTTGTGTAGCACACAAGAAACACAATGGAGATGATTCACCAATTTTTTTTGCTCCCATTCTCATATAGTATTGCAGCAACATTTAAAACAAAAACTAAATAGAATATAAACTTCCTTCAAGGTGTTACACTTCTTTTGCATAACATACAACAGAAAAGGTATATTCCCAAAAAGACAGTGAAGTAACAATACTACTCTTGATTACTGCAAAATAATTYGCCAAAAAGACTGAAAGGCAACCAAAAGATACACCAGAGGGAGGGAGAAAGGGGAGAAATCAGCAGACAGTGCAAAATGCTGGACACAGTTTAGTTAGCAAGTATATTCTGAAGTCTGTATCTAAAATAAAAATGCTACAGTGATCCGATCAGAGATGGCTGAAACATTTAAACTGACAGAAAACTGCATAATTTAGTAGAAATGTTCTGTTGATGGTGACAGGTAGCTGTGTCTAATACACACTGATAAATATCTTAAGAAGATCATTTATGGATCAGACACCCATAATTTTGGAAAGTTCTTCCAGCTGTGGAGTGCTCAGCAAGAACAAGCATCTCTGTTAGTCACTGATCACAGTTAGGAGACACAAAAGGAAAAWAAACCAAAACACTGAAGCAATACAGGGACATCTGGAGACTATCCTGGTCCTGAAGTTAAAGCTGGACAAGCTTCATTAGACTTTCTAGGTTTGGTTCTTCATAGTAGGAAGCAAGTACAATATGTTAGTTGCTAAGATATTGTTAGCATAACTGTTAGCTGAACAGAAGTAAAGCTTGAGACTTGGGAGAAGTGAGAGATCAATTGGGTAAGACTGGGGAAAAAYCAAAGAAAATTACTCTCCAGATTCAAGCTGAAATGCTAATGAGAGATAAAACACATTCAGGATAGAGGAAATAGAGAATATCTAAACAAGYGGTTTAACTTCAGATTAGTAAATTTCTTCAGGAGTTGGAAAGAATGAGTTTGCCATTATGGGGGATTTTCAAGGCTATATTGCAAAAGAAGTCTAAAGTCCRTAAGATGGAATTGTGAAAGTTTTTTTACTGCATATGTGGAGACCTCGGAGATTGGAATTACAAACACATACCACTGGGTTGCAGGGGGAAGACAATATAAAACAGCAAAGATAATGTCTTAAAAACAAACCACAACAAAGAATCCAAGGATATTCCATCACTAATTCCATTTAGGAACTCATGAACAATAATACCACAGCAAGGAAATGCTTTTGACATTCTGGTGGGTATGCAGAAAACCATAAATTAGTTTTCTTTTATGCAAACAAGAACATGGAGTCACTGAAGAAACATTGGCTCGAAAACTAGAAGATGGAGGAAAGTGCAAATATGACCAAAGTGAGTGAATTCTTCTTAATATTTTAATGAATGGGCCATTAACCACCACCCCCTTTAATTGAACCTAAGGTAGACCTGATAGTGCCTAGCAAAGGCATGTGAAGTGACTGTCATGGCTAATTCCAAAACTASTGCTGTCCTGCAAGGCAAGAAAAATTTTACCAGCAGTCTTCCCCTGGCACAGAAAATTGCAGCAGCCCCAGATTCTCTCTAACTTCTTCACACAAAGCATAAATTTACCTAAACCATAAATTTATCCAGTTCTTACATAGGGTCATGGGAAGATGTCAGATTGCGAGGATCTCTTTACACTCTATCACTGCCCACATGTACAAGCAGCAGGCAGGACATAACTAATGAAATGTAGCTGAAACAAAATTAGAAGCTTATCAAACAGGTGCTCGATTCCACATTTCAGTCTTGCTGGTGTTATTTAACRAAGTGAGGAAAGGAGGATAAAGGCAATGGAATGGACTTGCTTACAAGTTGAACACTCCTCCACTCTTCAAGAATGACATTCAGACTTCAAATTATACACATTTCTGAGCTTATGACTAGAAATCCATCAAACAGTCAAAAAAAGTAGTAGTGGGGTTTTCCCCTCTACTGTTCATCTACTCACTGATGCAGTGTAGATTAGAACAATTATTACTGCCTACACAAATTGTCACATAAACCCTAYACTGCATCAGCATGCTTTTTATACAGATCCAGTCACAATTTCAATCACATGCAGATAGGTAGTGKTTTTATTGCTGATATACACATATAGTTTCAATCACCCTCCTACAGAAACTCAGCAAGTGATCATCAAAGTATAAACAATAAGRAAGAAACTTCAGGGACCAGTAGGGGAAAGCATCAGAGCAGCTAGCCACTTATGGTGAACTCACAGTGGCACTTACCAGTGACCTTTTGCAAGGTCTTTRGGTCAAGTGCAACAAAGAGCACAAGCTCTGAACATTTATTTGAGTGCGGTACAAGACCTCAYTGCTGCAAAGTCTTGCATAGGCAAGCTTATTTCACTGAGTAGATCTTTTAAGTTCAGTGGCAAGTGCTCACATATATCAAGATACTTATGCTTGAATCTTTACAGGAGCAGACCCTTAAAYACAGGAGAAGGTTATGGTCTGTTTATTTAAATAACACGTTTCTGAATCTGAAGAGCTGTTTTTCTTACCTGAAGTCTAGTATTCATTTCCAAGAAGTAGAAATTCTTACTGGAGTCCACAAGGAATTCTACTGTTCCAGCAGAGGAATACTTTACTGCTTTGGCAAGAGCTACTGCTTGTTCTCCCATTGCTCTTCGAGTTTCAGGGTCTAGAAAAGTGCTACAATACAGAAACAATGACTTTTTTAGTTAAAAAATAATTATTATTCAATCATTTAATCTTCTGTTTAAAGTATGGTCAAAAGAGRAGAACATCATTATTCAAGTTATGAAAACATGTCAAGGCTGTCTTTACATTTATATTACCCCTAAGCAGTTGTACTGCATGTTTTACAATTATTGCTAATGTACAGGAAATTCAGGATTAATAACTATATATTCTCTAAAATATAAAATAACTGAACACAATGCTCTTAGAACAGTGAGATTTGCAATAACACAAATTAAATAAAAAGAAACATACAAAYAACATTATTTTAGAGGGTATATTTAGTATCCATGTTAATTGCAATACATTCTTTTCCACAAATATTGGAAACATTCAAGGTCACCCAAAGAACAGCTCAAGCTACCACTTTGGGAGCCACTGTGAACACTGCACAAATGCCAAGGTTTCTCATTCTAAAAAAGCACCCATCACTTCCACTGGGTCAGAATCAAAAGATTCTGGAAGGTACACATTCTGCTTGTTGCTCTCCTCTGTACCATAAATCCAGATTTAAATAAGCCTATGCAGATTAATTAGAGATATGTCTCTGTGGTATTCCACCAAAGCCTTGAAACCAGTTGCCCCTCAACCTGATACAYTGATTTTCATTGAAAGACAACATGCAGCTGTTCATCTTACCGAAGTTTGTAAATACACTTAATATATTTCTGTTGTAACTTATATTAAGCACATAACTCAGCTAYCATTTTAAAAGTGCTTTTTGCAAGGAATAAGAGGTAAGGTAGAAGTGACTGTCTAAGTTATTCTTTAAAACACCAAGTGTTGCATATTTCTTGAGATCATTTCAACAGTGAGCCCTACTTCTGCAAAGGAGCAATCAGAAGCCATCATCAGTCTAAAGTGGCTCCCAAAGCCAGGGAAGCTCCATCTGGAGCCTCAGGCTGCACTCAYAGAAGCCAGTGCTGGGTCAGGACTTTCAGCACTTACTGTGGTGTTTTTCACTGAGACCTGAACTCACAGAAGAGCTAGAGACTTCTGCCAGAACAAACCGTATTTGATATGATACAAGAAGTGAGCAAATATGTAGGCAAAGTAGGAGATAGTGGAATCCTTTTCTTTACTGGTAAAGAGCTACTTCACACCTCCATCCTTCCARGGCCCACACAGGCAGATTCTGAGGCATTTTCAGAACTTAGGGAAAAAAGTTCTTTCTTGGCAAACAATGGGACAGAAAGGAAAGGGAAGTCAAGTCTCATTCCAAAAAAGCTGTACGAGATCCTACATCAGATGAAAGGGAAGATCAGAAGACTTTAAAACTGTGTCATACCTATAAGAMTAGGCATTGGTAAATGTAAACTAGTTTCATAATATTTCTTATTTTGATTAGGTAAGAGAATAAAACATTACATTAAATCAACAATCTATAATTGAGTCTGGAGTTTCTCCAGGGCTTTGATCATGAAAGGTCAATGAGTGGCTTATGAAGAACAAAACCTTCTCAATATCAGTTTCATACTCTATTTCTAGAATAACCATTATTACCTCTCATATAGATGAAAGACAGTAACTCCCCTTCATTACAGTGGTGTCTTCCCTATAGTTGTTAAATGTAGGTCTGAGATCTCACTGTTCACCTCCTGCTGTAGCCAAAGAATGGAACACAGGTGTCACATTGCTAAACTTGATCTCTGCCACACAGTTAAGCTTTACACTCTGAAATGACTGGATCATCCCTACCACTGGCTTCGTTAATTAACCAAAATATTCATATTCCCCTCCGCTGCTTTACCTTTCAAATACATTGTTTCTCCCTTTTTTAACAATACACCTTTTAARACCAAAATATCTCTTCTCCAATCTAATTAAGCATCACTTGAAAAACACRGTATTTTAAACCTGACTTCAAATCTTTTTCTCACATATACACCTGTTTTTCTTTAGACCAAACAGCTTCTATGGCAGCACAAAGGCAACAATATAAAAAGGATTCACAAAATAAAAGCATCAAAAAGAAAACATAAATCAGACCTAAACACTTCACTCATAAGACCTTAATCAAGTTACTATAAACTTAATTAAGGGGAATGAATACAATTGGTTTGACACATTGTTTCTACACCTAGAAAAATGAACTACAAGGGCAAGGTGTTACCTCTCCACTTCTAGTTCATCTGGTAAAGTTTCCCAAAATACTCCTATCACCTWCACTTACAGACAAGCTTGAGATTTAAAAAAATAAAATGTGTTACACCATAGTTTGGACAAAAAATAAATGATCAAAGACATTTACCCTTCCTCTGAAGATTCCACCACACTGGGGGAGTGAACCTCAATTTTCTAAATCAAGGTCCGCTTCCCTGCTCCAAGCATATTGCCTGTTTAAAAAAATTACCTACCTACATAAAACATTATACTTTGAGATATTTACTATGTGCTACCAGACCATGGGCATAAATACRATAAAGGATTTGAGAACACAGTTCTGCCCCCATAGCTAAATGGTGCCCACCTATGAGTCACGTGCACAGTCACAAACTGTGAGGAGGCTGACATTTCTCTTAACCCAAAATCGTTCAAGGATTCCTAGACAGTGAGAGAAAATGTAGAGTCTGACACATACAGGCATTAACACCTCCAAGAAGAGCCTGTAGCCAGAGTCTAATTCAACAATGCACCTATCTGCAAGATTCCTGCCTACATACATTCATTCAAATTGTCAGTAGCTTCAGGTAGTATTTTGGCAGTTAATCTGGAACATAATCATATTGAGGCCTTTCAGAGTGAGTTTAGTGCTTAAAGAGAGTGAAATTCTTAGCCTATGCATCTTCCAAGGACAGAAACATTCCTGAGTGAAGCCAACAACAATATATGCAAAAAAAGTCACAAAAATCTTAAATTTTTCTGTCACAGGCAGAAATAGAAACAAATATTTTAGGCCTTTGAACATTTTTYATTCTAAAAAGATATTGCAATACTAACATCTAGGTTAGGTGAAGCAAATTCTGAAAGTATGCCACTAGGAATAAAAAAATAGCAAAGATTTAACCTAACAGATATGGAATCAGTGAAGAAAAGTAGAGACAACTAAGGAAAGCAAGCAGGGAGCTAGCAACTTCTAAAAACCTGCTCATTGTAGATGCAAATACAGATCTTGCATTATAGCACAGAATGCAATGGCAGGGCACTGTTCCATTATTCCTTGTCTAAGGAAGACCTGGAATGTAGAGAGTTTATTAGCCAGCATCCTGAAGCTCGGCATTGTGAGATATTATGGTTATAGATCATACCTCAAATACTCTGTCCAGTGCTGGCCCCCTGACTTCAAGAAGGATGTTTTGGTGGTGGAGTGTGCCAGCAAAGGRCAACAAAGACAGTGAAGGATCTACAGTATAAGTCTCATGAGGCAGTGGATGAGGGAACTGAGCTTGTTTTGCCTGGAGAAAAAGAGACTCAGAGATGATCTTATCAATCTGTACAACTGCTGGAGAGAGGCTGTAGCAAGGTTGAGGTTGGCCTCTTCTGCCAGGCAAGAAATGTGACAGGACCAAAGAAAATAACCAAGTTTTGCCAGGGGTGATTTGAATTGTCTAGTAGGGAAAWTTTYTTCACAGAAAGGGTTGTCAAGCCTTGRAACAGGCTACCCAGGGAACTGGTRGAGTACCATCCCTGGAGGTATTTAAAAGATGTGCAGATGTTGTGCTTAGGGACTTGTTTTATATAGTAGATTTGGCAGTTACATTTACAGTTGGACTCAAYAACCTTAAGGATCTYTTCCAACCTATGTGGTTTCTATGCTTCTAAATGGTATTTCATGGAGAATCAACTGTTTCATCTCTTCAACTGCTACAGCCAAGGATAGCATGGTGAGTTAAAGAGCCTTTGCATGGCACTTTTCTATAGCAACATTCCAAAATCTTAACTTTGGGCATCAAATAGTGCAGACAGCCAAGCACCTCTGAACAGATGACATTGCTTCATGCAAGTGATGAGGCAAATTTGAAGGGCTTTAAGAAGCTTCTAACAGTTTCCAAAATTGTTCCTAGGATACGGGTTCCCACCAAAGCCAAGTTTTAGAGCACTCCTCTGAGTTCCTTCTCCAATTATTGAATAGGATGTCAGTTAATACTCCTATGCATTTAATTTTGTTTGGTCCAAAAGGATCAGAGGATTTTCTGAAAAACTTACAAGCCTTGTTTCTCCGCATGGGGAAACAATCTCTTATTAGTCACCCCAGCAGACAGGAAAATACAACCACACTTAGATTTTTTTTTTTTTCTTGCCAAAGTATAGTCCCTCATAACAACTGTCTCTGAAAATGAGCAGAGAAGAGCTTGGGCAGTGGAGAAACAAAAGCTCAACTAAGGAATAACAATCATTAAATGTCACTCATGTCTTTAAATGTCAGCCTCTCTAGCGAAATGAGAAGACCATAGCATATCCAAAATGTGTAAAAGTAGAAGCAAATAAAATTACAGWACACCACTGGAAGCTTTGTGCATCACTAACTTTGCCCAGCACAAATGAAAAAACTAGCAATGATTGGTGTGTCCTATTGTCTCTGCTTCCCAAAACAGAGTAGGACAACTCACCATGTGAAAAGGGTATAAGCAAAGTTTGTTGATCTCCTATTTGAATCTGGGGGATTGACCACCATGAACACCTTGAATACTGTAACCTCATTAGTGTGTGAACTGAAGGGGTTTCTCTTCTCAAAAGAGAGAAAGTGTTTTGTTTGCTGTTAGTTTTTAACAAAAGACTAAACTTCCCTAGGAAAAATTGGAGATACAAATACAAAATAATCCCATAAGGATAAGTTCAGCAGCTACAAGCTTATCTTTAAGAAAACCATGGGTTACTCTTCAAGCCAAAAGGCCCTCAGTCTCTTAAATTAGATATTCATGAAAATGCCATCATAAGAATAGAGTATATCAAAAAGCCATGAGAAGAGGCCAATGTCTAAAGCCCTAAATTACACAAAAGACAAAAAAAAAAAATATTTAGCCCATAGCATCTCTATATCCTGCGCTTCATGAAAGAAAATAAAAAGTTTGACCTATCTCAGAGTTCTTGATAGTAGCTACCATTTAAAACAGGAGAAAAGAGGACAGTATATTTCCTCCATCCAGCCATGCAAGAAGAGRTATGTCCAGGAKTCCCTAAACAATCAAAMTGTTAAGAAMATTCACAGGAAGACTTAACTTCAGRCTTTAGGGTCTCTGYGGYGTCTCACAGAAGTTAGTGCCCTGCTTATCTGCAAGTTTTATAACCCTTTGCATATTAATAGATTCTGCAGCCAAGTGGGTGTAAGGCAGGTAATGCTTCCAAAGCTGCCAACAGAAGTCTGGCAGAGTCTAAAACATTCAACAACAAAAAGGAAGAAAAGTTTTCACACCAAATTTTGGAAGCTATTGACTTGCACACTCTTGTAGAGTTACAGGAGGGGACGAGAAAACTTACAGGCWGCTCCAACAGTGAAGCCCAAGAAAGTAAAAAAGGCTGGTATTTCTGATGAAAGAAAACACTCTAATCACAGCTAGCTGGTGAGAGAAAGACATATGATGCCATTTTAATTGACCACAGGCACGAAAAATGAGCAGGCAGTAGTGACAGGCATYACCTTACATATACTGAGGCAGAAGACACTCCTCTTTTAAGTGCTTAAGTACACATACATGCACGTGTGCATTGTATCAGGACCTGAAGGATTCACTTCCCACACAGAGTCAGGTCTTACTATAAGGAGCATAAGGCTACCAAGAAATCCACAAGCATTACCAGCAAACATTTATTAGTGAATTTGTATTTTTAGATTTAAACTTTGGGGTTTTTTTAATTTAAAATACATGTCAAACAGTGGCAGTCCTGCAATTATGATTCAACATTAACTAATAAGGCATCTCTAAAGAAATTCCATTTGGATGATGTGCTTTTCCTCACATCCCAAATTGCTGCATCACATAGTTCTGTGCTATAAAGAAAATATGGCAAAATCACCCCAGCTGGACAACRTATTACACCAGGAATTTCCACAGGCAGTGAGAAACCTATAACTGGATTTCTGAAATCAGAACATCGTATACCTTTTCATACACAAATTCTCTGATGACTGCTATGCAACAGAAAACACAGCAAGGCCCTGTCTTGCAYAGCAGTAAGGTAWTGCAGCTTCATGTTRAACAGGTGAGATTAAGGTAATTTTMYATTTCCCAKGTACAAGACRCAAAGATCTTAGTTCACTACCATGAAMRGGAACTAAAAGTGGTGCAAAGYATTTTGTACTTCACATTCCAATTCMAATGGAAATATACAGAATTATGTGGCCTTTACACAACTACTCARGCATAGACAAATACCTGTATACGTAGTAAAATTCATATTTATTTCATATTTTACTTGACTTTTATATGCATAAGTGAATATCAAAGAAAAATCTCATACATTGATAAAGCCATCAAATACCACAAGTATTTGCTTAGTAAGGTCTATATACATCTTACACAAGATTACTAAAAAAAATAACTATACAAGACCTGTTTTCTTACAGAAAGACATTGTAAAACAAAATCGAAACACCCTTGAGAACAACATCAAAATTGCACTACCATCAAATGACCATAACAAACACTTATTTTCTTTGTGCTTTTTAATAGAATAACATTTGATTGCATTTGTACAATAAACAGAACCAGCAGCCTTCCGTAAGTGCTTTCAGTTTCTATGAAGCTGCATCAAAAATCATTATACACACCTTGGTGCTTCCTCCACAACTTTCTGGTTTCTCCTTTGAATGGARCATTCTCTTTCATTCAACCACAAGGCATTGCCATGTTTGTCTGCCAAAACCTGAAACAATACCACACTGCTATTAACAAACAGATCTAAGTATATGGTCTTTTGACATAATACTATTATGCAGCATTTAGGGTTTGGGGTTTTTGCAATCTAAAACTAAAACTTGGGTAAAAAAAAGGTCTTGTAGAAAATTCATTATATACTAAATACTTATTGAAYAATTCTTCAAATTCTGAACAGAACTATTCTAAAATCTCTATGCAGAGTCTGTACATATCTCTGACTTCAAAATTTGATTTTTGAATTTTTGGGATCTTCTTACAAAAGACTGAAATAAACTAAAACCACATTYTCAAGCATTTTAAATTGCACTGTATTATGAAGTTACACGAAAGCATATAGTTGAGCAAAATCTTGGATCAACAAAAAAACTCCCAAGGATGCCAAATTTTGCTCTTGTATTACACACAAAAGCTTTCAGAAAGAATGTCAGATGGTGCTTTCTTAGTAGGTAAAAACTTTGTTATCCTTCATAAAGGAAAATAAAATTTGCAACCTTCTCAGTACTTTCAAAGGAAATTAATCTTAGTTATAAGATTTTTTTTTTTTAATCTGGAACTACAGTTCTTGGCTGCAACTTCAGTTCAGAGAATAGGTTTAAAATCAAGAATCTAGATCCAACCACATGACACACTAGAAAAAAAGCCCTCAAGTTCAGCATAGCCCAACTCTCAAATGAGTCTTCAGCGTAGAGGTGAAAGTAGGAAAAGGAAATTTGTCCTTTTATGAAATTGATGATATGATGCAGCTGTTTCCAATACCAAATACCAGATTAGAAGATTCAAGTASACTTCTTTCTTATGGTGATAACTTTACACTTATTCTTGGAACAATTTCTTTTAACACAGACCACACCTGCTCCCTTTCTTCCTTACAAAATTTTTCTTCTAACCCATTTTTTTTCCATCTATGTCCCTGCTCTGATCTGCGGGAACCCATGCCAATATTCATGCTTCATTCTTTAATAGCGCAGTTCTACACTGAAAACTGACAAGATAAAACAAGGAGAAAATCTTTCTCAAACTGTGTGAACTCAACCATATCTATTCACATTTGTGACAACGAATCTGTATTATTTATTATTCCTTTTAGCACCACAGAGCAGGTATAGCAGTAGGCAAGATGAATTCCTGCATCTATGACACCAATGGTTGGTGAGGGGTGAAAAATCTGGGTAGATGTGACTGAAAATGAAGCAGCGAACTCATGAAGACAACTCATGTGCACAGTGCAGCATTGGATCTGGGGTACTCAGTGCCCTGTAGGATCAAACGGTTTTCCTCCTAAAAAATTCTGCTGTGCTCCCATAAATTCATGGAGCTTTCTAGTGAAAAAAGCAATCTAGAAGATTGATGACTTCAGGATTTCCTAAACTACAGCATGTCCCAGAACCTTCTTCCCTGCCCCGGGGGAGGTTTAGCAGCAGCAGCACCAGGATGCTTCAGCCAACTGCTGGAGTGCCTAGCAAGGGACTCGCCACAAAGAAAGGGGAGAGGGAAAAGAAGACAAAGAGAAAGAGAAATACGTATGTGTGTGTGTATATATATATATATATATATATACACAAACACCCAGGTACTTCCTACCCAAGCACTAACCCATCCAATCCAGATGAGTGGAACTCTACAGACGCTTGGGGCCCTACTAGAAATCATTTGGGAGGTCCAAAGATTTTTTTGACTGGGTTTTTGTGTTGTTGCTTTTTGTTTTTTAATACGTAGCCAGTGCCTCTACAGCATAGCATAGTACTCAATGGAAAAAACACTGTCCTGTAAGTAGAATGATTCCTTGTAAGCACTTCTGTTTCACTGTTCCATAGAATCCTGTCTCATCAAAACAAACAAAAATCCTGGAATATTACAATAAAAATTTGTCACTGTACTTTTCTCCTCTCTCTTTGTATTTTTCTGAAGAGGATAATACATTTTTTCAATCGAAGTAGTAAATTTTTTCTTTCACTTCAGGACATTTCTCATATCCTACTAAATTTCTGCAATCTGGATTTTAAAATAAATGTTTTCCCATTATTAGCTAATGGAAAAAGAGATATGCATGAACATCTACTATGAGAAGGTAAYTATAAATAGAATAAGCCAGCAACATTTAGCATTAGGCTTTTACTTTTATTCTGGGTCCACTGTTTCCAGTGTAAGCYTCTAATCACAAAACAATTGTATTTCAGAACACATTTGCAGGATACTGAAATCATCACCTCTGAGATGACATGAGATTCCAGTGCACATCTCACTCAGAAATGCATGCCACAGCTACAGGTTTTGTTTCTACTATCTAAATATTCTTAACAGAAAATTCCCCATTTTGTGGGATTACATGATTATGACATTAGTATACGTTAGGTACATCTACATGCCAAAATAATTAAATATTATGTAGTGGAATCCCTCCTACATGATTCAGCTAAATTCTATTTCCAGTTGTAGGATTGTTATTTAGCCAAGTAGTAGACATTCCATGAACTCTTGCTTTAAACTTTTTATCAGATACTTCAGGAGAACAAGACTTCAAATCAGTTCAAGCATAAAGTGTATTTGGACTCTATTTTCCTGTTAATTGTTTAAGTCTTTTCTCATGTTTTACAAAGTGATTGTTTTATAGCTAGACACAGGAAACTTCTTATTTAACAATTTTAAGTACCAGTGCTTTGGAGAAATACAAGAAAGCTAAAAAAAGTTCTATTTAAAAGTTACTGCTAAATTAATAAATATTTGGCATCTGGTCTCAAATTGTTTGTATATTCAGCAGTTTGAAAATTAACCAAGGTCAACATCTTAAAGCTGATTAGAACATGAAGTTAAAATGATATGCTATGATATTGTTAAAAGGKACCATCAAAGTGTTTGCATAAGGAAAACAACATGCACTATATACCCATTATAAATAAAATTATAAATTATTAATAGCAAAGTCATTTTGTTGAAATTACTCAAAAGTTCTCAAATACCATACTACTTAATTTTTTGGGGTAACCTTTTTTTAAATCCAAAGGAATCAAGCCAATATAAAATCTGCCCCCAATGCACAGAAGGAAGTATGGAGAGACCAATCTCATCAAACTTTTGCCATTGAAGAATCAGTAGGAATCTGCTGAAGCTTCTAAATCTGCAAGCACTGAAACAAATGAGTCTAAGGTGCACTGATCTGGTCATAGGTAGCCAAAAGGTATTAGCCATAGCAAGAGAATACAGAAAGATGTTCTAGCAATCTGACCCTCCTTTGAGCCCTGTGATCAATGATGAAACAGAGTTCACTACACACCTTTCCATAATCCTGTGAAAGAGAATAAGGTGAGGTTTAAATTTTGTTTTTACATTGTTTCCTCATTTYACTGTCTCACTGTTTACAGACTGTTTCTTCCTTTCACTCTTCCATCTTCACTTCTCCCCTTCTATTCCTCTCTGCTGAGACTGCACTGCTCCTGGAGCATCATACCCAGCTCTGGAGTCCTCAGTACAGGAAAGACATGGTAGGGCCACAAAAATGATAAGAGGGATTCTTTGATCAAGGAACACCTCTCCTGTGAGGAAAGGCTGAGAGAGTTGGGGTTGTTCAGCCTGGAGAAAAGAAGGCTCTGGSGAGAACTGATTGCAGCAGCTTTTCAGTACGCCRAGGGGAGCTAAATAAGAGAGATGGAAACAAACAAACACTTTGGCAGGGGCTATAGCAACAGGGCAAGGGGTAATGGCTTTAAACTATAAGATCATAGATTTACACTAGATATAAAGGAGAATCTTTCATTATGAGTGGTGAAACRCTGGAASRGGTTACCCAGAGAGGTGGCAGATGCCCCACCCCTGAAACCATTCAAGATCAAGCTGGACAGGGCTCTTAGCAGCCTGATCTAGTTGAAGATGTCCCTGCTCATTGCAGGGAGTTGGACTAGATGGCCTTTYAAGGTCCCYYCYAGCCCAAACYATTYCAGGATTCTATGATATGCAAGTTAGCCTCACAGGAAGCATCAGGCTATGGACACACATCTGGCAGAGTAAAAAATGCTAAATAATTATCTATTAGAAATCATTCCATGCTATCAAATTTACTGTTGTTTCACTCAATTATTGCGCTACTTCAGGATCTCACTCTTAAAAAAAAAAAACAACAACCACATGCCACAATAAAAAAAGGGTTTAGATTCTGGACAAAAAAGAAATTAAATTTCTGTGTAAACAGTGAAATTTCTGTTGATGAAATGAGTATGYTCCATAGAGATTTCTTGTCAGGAAATACCTCAAGGCTATTGATAAACAAAATTCAGTTATCTACATATTATCAAACAACACAAATTTTGAAATCATAAATCGGTTACTGAGTGCCTAAAAGGAACAACTATTGCTCTGCATTGGCAGATCTGACTTAATATTAAATTCAATAGATGGTAGTAACTAATAAATACGTAAATGATAGTAAGGCAGAAGCTAAAAACACACCTGATTTTGAACCACAAACTGCCCAAACTGGGACACAAATCCTCTTGAGTTCCCAAGAAGGATACTTCAGAACAGAATCCAAAATAATGACAAAACCAGCTAGACCTTACAAGAAATTGTTAAGTATGGCAGTTCTTGAACTCCAACATCCTCTGCTGCACTCCAGCACTCCAACAGGATCCAGTGTTCAAATCTCCAGCCCTCGAGACAGATGCCTGTAACATTTTTTTTTCTCCTCCAACAAACTGAGCACAGCTCACAGTCTTCCTGCTAAAGAAAGGCTAGAGAATAAAAACAGGAAGGCTGTAGTGTACATGATAGCCATGTAGCTTGAGCAATGACCCAAGACACCGGAAAACACAAGACTCTAGTTCTTTTTTAGTGAAGTGTTTAAAACATTTTGAACTTTGATTAATTTACGAGTTCAAGTCTTATGAAATAATTAATAGAAGAATAATTAATAGTAGCAATAGCAATAATAGTACAAACCTGGATTTCTATGTGACGAGGGTTATCAATGAACTTTTCTATCAGTAAGCGATCATCACCAAAACTTGAAGCAGCTTCTTGAGACGAAAACCTAAAACCTTCCCTTAAATAATGAAAACAAAAAGAGTATCTGTATTTAAAAAGTCCTGCAGAATACAAGGAATACTTATTTCAGTAAACAGTCAATCTTCACTAATCCACACACAGATCCAAAAACCAATTTACACCATTTGCTTTTGATTCTGTAATGAGAGCCCCTTTTTTGTGCTTCTCTTATGAAGAGAAAAACAACAAAAAAATAATAATAAAAACAAGCACCAACCAAACTAAACCATTCTTAAAGCAAAGAAAATTTCAGTGTATTTAAAAAGCCTGAACATTCATGACAATTAATTATATTCATTTTCTTTGGTGGCATTTTCTTCTGCAAAAGTAATAAGGTAGTAGAATTTTAAGACCTGATAAATACAAAGTACTTGTTATACAGAAGCGAAGGCGAAGGTCACCATTACTTACAGCACACAGCCCTCTTAATACTCAAGAATAGCAGAGGTTGGTTAGTTCTGCATTAAGGAACTGCAAATGTAATGTTGCAGGCACGGCAAATTCCACCACTGAACACAACCTAAAGATGCAACACTTGACTTCAGAGTCCACACCAGCTTTACTAGCAGTTTTTCCTTGCCTTAAGGCATAAGTGAATGTKATACCAAATATTCTGTATGCTTCCCTCTGTTTCCTCCTTTACATATGAAATTAAACAAAGATTGCATGWTACTTTATTTATTAACTTTTTTTTTCTTTAAATATCAGAAAGAATATTCCTTGGGTCATAACCTCTGACAAACAATTCCAGAAACAGCATTCTCAAGGTGAGACAGAACATAACGCAAGGACCCAAAGGTTTCACTGAAATTTTCTACAGGCTCTGTAAATGGCGTATTAGTACCATTCATGCCAATACATATGGAAAGCTTGGTCAAATTTCTGTGTGAYTGACTACTGAAACACAGTGCCTGACATTTGTGCCTGGAATAAGAACTACACAAAACTGAGTCGAAGTTTTCATGCTTTCCACCTCTTGGATGCAGTCGAATTCCATAAACAAAACCCAGACAACAGAATCACAAGACAGGTAAATTTACAGTAGAGAAATGTGTAAATTTAAAAGTATATGTWCACCTTCTTTCAACATCGTGAGATAATACATGTTGCAATTTTGAGAGATTMTACTCAATCTACAACTTTCCTAAATTCATATTGAGCTTCAATATATATTTTGAATAAAGAGAAAAAAATGGACATCAGAATTAGTGATTTTGTGCACTACCTGATCTGTCAAAAAAAGCAAATAGCTGTAACAAACAGCCATACACAGTGTTTCTGACTTAAACAGATTTACAGCTATTTTAACTCGTACATCAAAGGCTGCTTTGTTTTGTAAACATTTTTGTGTCACACAGTTTTATGCACAATTATTCACAATTGACTTTTTCTTTCACTGAAGTATGTGTTAATTAGAAAACTAAACTGCAATACTTGTTGAAAAAAAAAAAGATGCCTAATGATCTCATCCATACATCTGTAAATCTTCTTCAATTACAGAAATTACTTTCTCAGATATTCTGACCTTGTTTTATCTCACAGTTGCATTTATCCAGTGATAAAAATGACTTCCAACTGGATGTGGGAAAAAAAATTACTGGAAAGAATGCAGAAGCAGAGCAGGCTGTTTAGGGAGGCTGTGTAATCTCAACGCAAGACCCAACCAGATGAAGCTCTAACCAACCACCTTTAAACAGTGCTGATGCTGTTCAGAGGATGAAGCTGGACAAGATGCTGTCCCTAGATCCCTTCAAACATGCACAATTACAAAAGGGCAAAACAGGATCTCTCTAAGGTTCCCTTCTCTCCCTACAGTACATTTACTCACACTGAAGTTGTACAGAAGCATTACTGATGTTGCCACAAACCTTCCTGTGGCTGTCTGAAGTGAGACAGCCATGCCAACTTTCTACCTCCAGCTCAGAGATCAGCAGTGCTACTTTAATTAAAACAACTTACTTTGGAGACTGTCAGACACTAACAAAAGACCGTACTCATTATGCAAAATTTCAGTTTTCAGTATCAGAAAATAGTAAAAGAGCAGCTTTTTCTTGTCGAGGCCAGCATTAGAAGGGCCATGTAGTGCAAAAGTAGATGTTTGATAACTATTAGTACAGTAAAGCCCTCTAAAATCCTGACTTGAAAGTTAAGTAGCCAGTAGATATTCAAATGTTGATTTTACATAGAAAACCAATATCCACTGTTTCAGCTTAACTCCATTTTTTTTTTAAATAATCTACCCACAGCATTTCATGTATGTTTACACATGTAGATGGCATGTGAATATAGGTTTTTCTTTTTTWAAAAAAAAGGATTTTAGGAAACACTGTTCTTCACTCATTCAGTAGATTCCTTGCCCTCACCAGAACAGCACATACCAAAGATATCAAGCCCATACATTCCCATTTTTGGACAGTAGTTTGAAAGSCCAAATGAAATGCTTTGGGAAGATAATAAAACTCAATGCACAGGCTTGTAATAGGTAATGCTGCTGAGTTTTTAAAGCACTGTCCTCTTATATTGCACACTTATTTCCTTTGCTTTAGGAGASGGAAGATTCAGAATGATTTGCTACTTACTATTCCACTTTAACTTGTTTCAGTTCCACTGCTCATTTYTTCAGAGCCATTGGAAAATTACAGTATAAGGGGGAAAAAGTACCATTTCAATGTTTCTAAAGAAAGGTGGGAAACTGCAGAAAATTATTTCAGAGTACAAAAGCACGTTTACTCATTCTCCCACATGTCCTGCTGTACCATCCCAGTGAAAAGCAACAACTGTGGAACAGCAGAAGCAAACACAGCATGGTACCACAGGACCACAGAAGAGAAATTATAAGGACTTGTTGGAATTTGAGAGCAGATGTTTGACTTACATTCACAAAACTGGCATAAACACCAAGAAATTTCAGAAATTGGACAATTTACATTTTCCTATTATTGTAGGTTAAAAGACAAAATCATTCATAACTCTAAATCTGTTGCTGGAAGCTGCCTTAGTGAAAGCTTTCAAAAGAGATACCCTCTAAGCATGCAAGACTTCAATATCTAGGAAACGTTACAGAAGGTGAGACAATAGGGGGGGAACTACTATCACAAAGCTCCACATTTTTCAAAGGTAACTGTTAAATAATTTAATATAAATTTCCAACTTGGAAGGTAGCATGTCTGCAGTTGAAGCTAGAAGCTAAAGAAACGAACTTCTATTTGCAAATCCACAGAGTTTAAAACACAGGCTGCTAGCTCCTGCATGATGACATCTGACACCAAACCTACAAGCCAGTCAGTGCCTTTACGTGCAGAGATCCACCACAAACTCTGCCAGAAAATGTCAATCTGTTCTTTGGAAATGACAGAGTCCTGAATTTATTTGTTTTTCAGAGCTGCCAGCCCACCATTTGAAGCCATGAAGCCTTCAGYTTCTGCACAAAGAAGGAATGACACAGATGATGTGCAAATATTCAGACACATACCCTAGCTATGTTTTGCTGTACTTCATCATGAACTTCATGTTGCCTATATCAGATCAGGCTCGCTGGGATACAAACACAGAGGCTCTTCCTATACAAGACCAGAGCTGGGGTGATCAATCTTACTAACTTAGAAGTATTTTTAGATAGAGACCACAGGAGAACTCTCAGGCTGCAAAGAATCTACCAACTTGAACTTAAAGTAAACTGCTTTTCAGAAATCTGCCCTTCATTTTCAATATAATTTTAAACAAGTATCTCTTAAGTGAAGAAAAGGCATGCTATATTATACTTCTCCAAACCAAGACAACTAGCTAGGGATTACATTAGAGTAAATATACAATATTTTAATTTCAGGTGTGGGTCAGCGGCTTGAACTGTACACAAAATTCCACTGTAGGACTTGATAAAAATTTGGAAAAAGGCAATAAAAGTGAGATTTGAGAGAATCTCAGATCTGAAAAAACACAGCAGCAGCCCTACCCAGAGATGGGTAGGCCTTCCACAGTCATATGCAAGGGCCTATTTAAAAATAGGAAAAAATTATAACATTGACAAAACTAGTATTTCTACTAGAAATATTAAGTGAAAATTAGCAGAAATCTTAGCTATAGCTGGAATAATATAATAATTAGAGGATTTAWAACAATTGCCATCACTTGATATATTTAAGGGACATGAAAGATGAAGCAGCAGTAAGTTACCACAGTGAATAACTCTASAATAGTAGCAACTAATTCCTGAGATCAGTCCTTTATATTTCCAGTGGCTATTTCCATGTCACWCCACACATGCATTGCCTTATTGTACACACAGCCAGTTGAAACAAGAAAGGTTTTTAACTATCCTGAAAACCCCAAAGTATATTTCAAACAAGGAAAAGGTTCTTCACCAACAGAGTGTTTGGGCTCCCCAGGGAAGCAGTCACAGCACCAGCCGGACAGAGTTCAGTAGGTGTTCAGACAATGCTCTGAGGTACATGGTGTGACTCCTGGGGATGRTCCTGTGCAAGCCCAGGAACTGAATACCATGATCTTTGTGGATCCCTTCCAMATCAGGGTATTATATGATTCTATATAAAGACATTTGTTTTCAAACAGTATTTTAAACTAATCCCATTAGACAAAGCCAAAACAAGTTTATAGATCAAAATTTTACCAACCATTCTTTACACTCACCTTGCAGTTATGAACACTGAAATGCAAAAGGCTATTCAGATTTGGCTTTCCAGAGTCTGCCCACAGCTGAGAATTCGTTCATCTTTAGTATTACATGGATTTGAATGCAGCAAAATTATATACAAGATTAACAACTTTTATGTAATATTAAATGTATCAGATATGTTGTTTTATCAGTAACAAGTTTAGGCACCTTCAAAGCACTCAAGTCAGGCGTTCTCTTGATACATAAAAAGGAAAAATATTACATCCATAGCACAACTAATGGACRTACAACAAATCTTTCACAACATCACAGGTACTCTTAAAGACATATTTTTATTTCATATTTAAATGCAAAGTAAATCTGTTTTCAAATTCTCATAAAACTCGCTTTCATCTTCCTGCAACAAGTATCTTGTCAACTTAATTTTCTTTATTCACAAATGTTAAATAAGGATTTCTCCTTGTTTTAAGTTCAATAAATACTGTGGATCTGTGCCTCTCTGGGTGTTTTAGATACTMGTTTAATATTATGCTACAAAGATAAGGCTTGCATAACTACACAAGAGAACTATTATAAGGACTCCATTCCAAATAACRAGGAGCTAAATGGTATTTCAGAATAGAATTGGACTCAATGATCCTTGTGGGTCCCATCCAATTCAGGATATTCTATCAATCAAAGGCTTTCCATAAACAAGGCAAGCAACTCAAATTATCCTTGAATAGGACTGAGCCAAATTAATATCACTAAATTAATTTAGTGATATGCAAATCTACATAAAAGAATCACCCTAGCTAGCTTCTACTGGTACCAACCAGCTCTACCAGTTGACTTTGCAAACCATAACCACAGCTTTTCTCCAAAATGAGYTGGCAATCATGATTTTAGATCCACTTTTATTTTAAAACAGTTAACTTTAACCAAGCTTCTTTGTTTCTTTCTGAACAAAACAAGAAATTAATGCCTTCTTTTCAAGTCCCACAGATGAMAGTGCTGCCTGAACAAGATCAAGGCAGTAATTTTGGATTCTAAAGCGGTAGGAACAAAACGTCCTTTTCAGAAAGCAGCTTTTTCTAGATCTTCATTCTAATGCACAAAACCTTATTTTCCTATTTAGATTTGAATACAAATGAACTAGACAGAGCAAGGTACAAATAAACCYACCATATTTTCTTTAAATCTAAAATTTAACTGCTAGACATTCATTGTTCTTTCATCCAGTCTTTAGGTTTTGACAGACAAATATTTAACAGGGGCCAGAAAAATGACAGGGAAGTTTTGCAGGTGACTAAATTAAACTAATTAAAATTGCAGTTGGAGTTGACTCCAGCACACATGCTGCTCTCTCTGTGCAGAAAGGAAAACATTCAGGGTATTCTGGATCAAAYAGGCTTTTCATTTCAAGTCTTTGAAAAATCAGAAAATACATTTTTCTGTAAGTTCAGTAGCACATGGAGTTGAAATCAGGCTCCTCGCTGCCAGAATATCAGCAGAGAATGGATTGTAAAATTCTGAGTCAACAAAAAGCATTATGAAATATTCAGGATTCACCAATAAGAGACATGAAAACATCTGTGTGTTGAAACACGTTGTTTCAATACAGACAAAAGTACAATAGTTTGCTGATACAAATACTTTAAACACAGAAGAATGCAACTTATTAGAGCACATTCTGATAACAYCATATGTGTTTCCACATATGAATTATCAGTCTCATCAACTTTAACAGAACTAATAGCATGCATTAATGTTTGTGAATCAGGRTCAATAAATATTCTAACTAATACAGAGAATTAATAAATCAGCATTCAGAAAGGCATATTGCAAAATGTTGTTTAMATTCTCAATTTACAGTCTAATATTGGACAAACAGTTTCAAGTGCTGTTTTTTTACTCAAATGAATGGACACTGTTTTGCAAGGTTTATGCAAGAATTAATCAGATATAAGCACACACAAATTTCAAAAGTATATGGCTCAATATGCTAAAGGCAGAAAACCAAATAATATCCAATTTCTCTGTCTAACGTTTCATATCTGCTCAACTGTCAGCTCACAATGGCTTAATGGGACTTCAGTTACTGCAGCATTCATCAAGGCAAGCTTTTGGACAGCATCTCACCTGGTCTCTTCATCATCCCAAGCGATTCTCATGCCTTTCCCACCACCACCTGCTGAGGCCTTGATCATGACAGGGTAGCCTAACAGCGGGGAACAATTAGACAGAAGTTCAAACTTTGTTCAGTTGGTCAGAGGAACATGACAACTGACCACATGTCCAATAAAGTCGGTAGACAATAACTTCGTTTATTAAAACACTTTGTTTGGAGGGAGAACAGAGGAGAAATTTTTCTTTTCAAAACTTAGCTGTCAATGCAGTAATTTCTACAGCCAAGAAAGGCTGTCTTCTCCAATTCATTTATACCAAAAAAACACTGAATTAATTATTCCCAAATAATGAAGTGATTTATGAATAAGGCATTTGACCTTTTTAAACTCACATTTCTTTAGGAATAATTTTTCTGCTTTGTTGCTGCTTAAATAAACTTTAAAATTAATAGCAAAAATTAGATCTTCATAAATTAAGTCTAAAGATTGAGTAAACAAATATATATCTTAACAACACTTCWATTGCAGTACATTTTAAATAACAAAGCAGCTCAAGAACTGTGCTGCTTAGTTATTATGTAATAGTATCAGAAAACAGATTACTTTTCTTTTACAATAAAAAAAGTATTCTCCCCAAACTGACAAGTAGTAAGAAAAAGCGAGCACTAAAAATCTGACAGCATTGTACAYAACTGGCAATATTTTACTCCTAGAACAAGATACTGTAATATGGACATGAGGCAGGACCTTCCTTTTCTAGAAAATTAAATATAGAAAGCCAGAAAATTACAGTAACACAGTATACAGTTCAAATGCAGATTTAGTAATGATTTTTTATCTTTTAATACAATCTTTTAATTCAACTTCATGAAACTATTCCTTCATACCAGAGAACTTCGCCTTTCTCTACATGAACATACAGAAAAMTAAAAACCAAGGATCTGATTAAAATGCTTCTGACATTTCTAGGATAGCAGAAAATTCTTCATGCCTTTGGTCTCCAGTATGTTTAATAAAAATCACAACATTAAGGCAAATATCAGACCAGCTGATACCATCTGGAAAGAAGACTCTATCAGTCCTTGTGAATTGAAGATAGATTGTACAAAAGGCTTTGATCTGGGACAGAAAGAAACATTTGAATATGGTTCCTAGAAGTGGTCTAGTCTACTATCATATGTGTTATTATATTTACAGTTTCTTTCTGGAATGTAGATCTACACTTGCTCTGTCAAGTGACAGCAATCYAATATGCCCACCTCCTCCTCAGAGTGATCTAACTGAAAGAAKGTTCAGGAGAAGATAATTAAAACCAGCAAGACCTGGAAAACCTTTTTTTTTTCTTAACAAGTCTGAAACGGATACCAAGAAAATGGCACGAGACAAGCATAAGAAACAGTAGTGTTGATTGGAAGGCCGGAAAGCAGCAACGGCACAAGAAAACATTAAATTAAGAAAGAAACAGAAAAAAAAAAGTTTCCAACTTAACACATTATTAGACCATGAAACCCCAGGCTGTAAAGCAYTCATGTGGCTGAAAGCTGTAGAGAGGTAATAGTTAAGCACATGTAGAGCACAAACCAAGCTCCTGTAGGCATGGATTACCAAAAGACTATAAATCTTCATGCCTTGGAGTCAAAAGTAGTCTCTTGTTACAACATATAAGATTAAAACCAAATAGAGCCATGCAAATAACCTTTCTAGAATCTCTCACACTTTCCTACAAAATACCTGATGCTGCCATAGAGGGGTATGACATAAATCACAGAGTAGCAATGAGTTTAATCCAGGCTCTACACCCCCAAAGATTAAAGGGTAAAGGCAAAGTAACTCTGGATTGCATGCAGCAACAGTGAAGTTCAACCAACTTTCATGAAATGCAGTATCTGCAATATCTACACAAGTGCATTTTATTGATGCTGTAGCTGTATTTCCAGATCCCAGGCAGCTGCCAGGCTCCTACACAAGTCACTGGATATCTTGAAACAAAGCAAAAAGCATATCTTGTATAACCTTTCACACAAGACGTGAGATTTCACTGGGTAACACTAGCCAACATAARCCTCCAGCAATACTATCACCATCTGGAGACTCTGTCCAAAAYGCTGCAAGACTAAATTTTGAAATAAGCATTGTTTTAAGCCTTATTATGGAAATTGCCTTGGTGYATTTGCCATCACCTAATCTATCTTATTCAGTGTTACATGTACTTGAAAAAACCATCATCAATTATGCTAACAATTTCAGTCTAACATATCTCTTCAATGGTTTGCTGATTTCAACTTTGYAAGCAGAGTCTACTTCTAATTTACCGTTCTTCAATTTCAAAAGCAAAATAGGCGTGTTGAAAGTGAGCCTTKGCAAGTCTTTATATGCTACAAAATATAATTCATATATCACAACTCACATGGTTAAATTATCAGAGAGTATACATGGATTACTAGTATCATTCACCAAGAGCAGAATCACTTTGATTCCCCTCCTTCCCACTTTTTATGTACAGTGATTATATGTCAAGCACGCTTGTAGGCAAGGCAGTTAAAGACTCCCAAGAGCCACTACATAATTAAAAATAAAGTAAGTTTTAAAAAAATTAAGTAAGGCCTGCTTTGAAAAAATACATACATCTTTTTAGGCTGACAAGGAAAAATTGCAATAGACCTCTTACAGATTAGCATGTAAATTAGCCAGTGCCCTGAAAATAAGGGTACTTGAGCTTGCTCAAATATCAGGCTATACACTCCTTGCTCTTGGGGGCACTGAACTTAGCTTAAGAGAAGCTCTTTATCCAAAACCAAAGATGGAAAGGAAGGCTTAGCAAAACTAAGTTTTGCATACATATTGGGTATAGGATACTGGGATCAGAACAGTATTACTCAACACTCTCCACTTTTGTCCTATTCAGCAGCAAACCAAATAGCTGAAGTATGTTCACATGGACTGGTTGGATTACATGTGGGAAGAAAAAGGCATGCAAATTATTTCCCACACCTTTTATAAGTACCCACAACAACAGCAGACACATTTTTGGGCAGGTATTAGGTTTTAAATCATTCCCTGAAATTAGATGCCAATTTATGTGAAATTAAAATTGTATGTGATATTAAAACCTACTCTTGTTTTACAGTTTTACACTCTTGTGATGCCTCTTAAGGATGGGTTTAAAGATCTTAGGAGGCAGGAATGTAAACAGCTGTCAGTGGAAGCTCACTGCCATCTATTTTTGCTGTTAAATAGCTACTATTAAGTTAAGACCGTTTTGTTTCCCGGACAGTTACTATTCTGAGAATCTGAATGGTAAAAGGAGTAAACAAACTTCTGATCTCCCACAGCTGTTAGCTCCCTCCCTTTGCCACCATGATTTTAGATGTCATTTAACCATTTTTACAAAGTTGCAGGTAGTAGACCACAGAACACATTGAGCAGTATCAGTTTGAGCAATATCGCATGTGGTAATACCAGATTATTTTCAATGTCCATTATTAAAAGCTAGSACTAACTAAACTCATGTCAATGAGACATGACAAATAAAACACCTTTTTCAGCTCTTCAGTTTTATACATACATTCATTTCATTTTAACTAACTGCACTTCATAGCTGTTCAATCCTTTCAAATAGAGGAGCCAACCTTTCTAGAGTTGCTAGATGCTTCATCAATGCTTCAGAATCAAGAAGCCAACAGTTCTTGATGTACAGCTTTACAAACAGGCCCAAAAGCAGCATGGGAAATGAGCCAGTGTAATTAAGCACTACAGAAAGGCTCACAAGAGCAGAACAGCCCACATCAACAAATAGAAAAGAGAGACTGTAAAAAGGAGCCTACATAGCAATTTGTGACTGAACTTCTTCCAATTTCTGATTTAGCCTAGTATCTCTGTCACATTCTCTCTTGAYAACTTAGGAAAACATCTCAAATCAGAGTCAAAAAGAAGGTTTCACTCCCACACCCAGAAAATGTGTATGCATAGGTAAGAGTCACTGAAACAGGCAAATGCTGTCTTCTTAACCCYGAGGTGCCATGCTCCACTACCACTGGATCTTTGGCCAGAGCACAGCAAGGAGAAGCAGGAAAAAAACACAGGCAGCAAGAGAGCATTAAACCAGTAAAAACACTGTGTAAGTGTTGACCCAAAGTTGTTTGTTTTTTTTTTTTTTTAGTAATTACTCAAGCTTTCTTAGAAAACAAACTGAATTAGTGACATTAAAAACAATCTGAAACTATTCCATTGCATATCAAGTACTTCATACACAAGGACAAATACATTATTTATATATACAAGGGATTATCATTTCATTGTATTGTAGATCCTTTGAAATTAAAATCACTGTGTTTTATTCTGATCAGTGGTCATAATTAGAAGCTTAACCAAACTGATCAACTCATCAAAACACGGGTGGAGAAAAAGCTAGAAGGGACATTTTTCTTTCMGGACATGGCATCATAGTACAAACCCTTCTTGTATCAAAACAGTTTAAGAATTCTCCATCTAAAGCACCACCCAGCTGTCTGTAATTGACTTCATTATCACAGATTTAAGACTGCCTTSATATAATGACCTCCAAAGTGCTACTGATATCAACGACAGGAACCAGTCAACAGAACACCAGAAGAACTTAGAAGAAAATTAAAAAAGAATGCATTTTAAAGGGTGTCTAGAAAGCCACTGCATGCCTTCTGACTTACATTCATCAAAACTGTTTTAAAAATACTTGCAGGAAATCTTTAAAGCACAAGAGCAAGAAAGACKATTGAAGAGAAACTGAACTGAAATAAAGTTACAATACTATGTCTTTATTCAGGACAAAATCCAGTTTTATTTACCATTCTCTTCTAAATGTTCCAGTTGGGTTAATAAYCTCTTTCTTTTGTTAATGCTTCCATGACAGTGATCAGTTATCACTGGATTTCACAAGGACATAAAGTCTGACCTACAGAAATGCTGACTTCAATTGCATCGACTGAAAAGTCAGACAAGGCTAGGAGGGTTTCAGGGGAGCTAACCAGCACAGGGTAAAAGCCCCAACTTAAACTCAAAGCAGGAAGATCTTACACTGCATAGAAGTTCTCTGTAGCAGGGCAAGTCCCACTTTCTAATTGGTACATAAGACACAGCAATACCTTTTCACACCGGTGGAAAGCTGCTTATCTACCTACRGTAAACCTAAATAGCTTCTCATGGGTACAGTCTCAAAGTGAACATTTAAGAAAAATCCCAAGAAAAGCCAGATATCTCATTGCATGGGATTCTTCTTCTAGAAGGCATTTAAAAACATGTGTAATTTCAAGCATATGGTTTAGTATTTTCACTACTATTAAGCTTTAGTAAATAAAAGCCAAAACTCATTAAACACATATTACACTTAACCTTCATCAATATGAGTCCCAGACTCATTTACTGGTTGCTCTTTTCACCATTCTATAAGATATTCAGMAGCTCAATAGTGACTTTATTCCAGGAAGCTCAGAAGGCGGGTACTCTGGAACATACTCAAGCTAGCTGTCCACAGTGATGAAGAATGAAGATCATAAGTTCACAGGTCAGTCTCCATGTGAGGAGAAATGTACCATGCCTAACTTCTGACTATCATGTCCAGTTGTAGATACACTTTTAAATAACTCCTTTAGTTTGGTACACATTACTGCGTATTACGTTAATTCCAAAAATCATGGCTGCACTTGTTCTGAAAAGTCCAGTTTGAAAAGCTYAAATGTGATGATTTAAGAGACACAGCATTAATGCCTAGACTCTTCCAGCCCTATAGGCAACAGGGAACTTTAAAACTATTAAAACATTATTTGTTCTATAGGGATTACTTATTACACATTCAATTTAGTCAACCATGTCTGCTGAGAGGCACACAAATCCCACCATAGCTAATTTAAGAACTTACCAATTTCCCTTGCAATTCTGACAGCTTCATCTGCATCCTGTAAAAGCAGGAAATGAGACCCAACGTTAATCCCATCAGCCATTGCACTATGTCCTGAGGGCAGTCATATATTGCACTACTGTCTCCTCCGATTCATTTAATGTTTGATTTTACAACCTTCTGACCCTTTTCAGCCAGAGGAATGTAAAATTAATACCATAAGTGGAATGTAAATTCTACCTCATCATTAGTGCACTGAGAAACTCAAAGAACGAGGAATCAGCTGACAGGAAACACAACCAGGATYGCAAAATTATTTTCTGCAGTTGTAGGAATTTAATGCTAGAATTTAGAAGTTTACAATCAATAATGGACCATAAATCAGATCGTTAAAGTTTGTCCACTACCAGCTTGTTTCTGTCCTCACAGGTATTCCTTGTGTGCTTCCTGGTTGCTGTCAGTAGGGGGAGTTGAATCTCTATTGTCTGGGAGTAATCCAAGTTCAGGAAAAAAACATCTTGTAGAACTTCTTTAAAGACAAATGGGGTTTGTTTACTCAAGAAAGAACACAAGCATTTCAGTTTTGAAAGTTTTGCTTTCTGAAGACGAAAAAAACCTTAAATGCATCATTTTAAATTGTATCTGAAAGGAGAAGATTCATTTAATTGTTCTTATTTAAGAGTTGGCACATTACTAGCATTATGACAATTTAAAAAATCCTTCTATTGATGCCACCTATTGCTTCAGCTGTTTCATACTACTGTAGCCGTGTACAGAAAACAGTACTGGGAAATTCAGAGAATAAAAACCCAAATACTTTAATTGCTTACTTTTCAATAACCAATTCGCTCCTCAACTTCTACTGATAACAGTATATCTCCATTATACAGAATTAGAAAGAAAAAGGGTTAAATTACAGTGGTACAGGTTAAACTTGAAAATTCCATCCAAATTTGCTAATATTTATACTATCCCATGACATACATTAAAAAATTTGTATAGAAGGCAGTAATGTCTGGAAACCACCAGCTGCTAAGTGTGTCTGAAACTATGGGGGCTGACTTATGAACATTAAACTGAAACCTGATATTTTTAAAGCTTTCAAGGCAATCCATTTTAAAAGCACCCAGGTCAGAACTTTAAAAAAAATACATAAGAAATGTTCATACCTGGTTCATTTATGTCCGATAATAAAACAAAATCCTCTTTAAAAGTCTTCAGTACCTAGTAACAACCCCATGAAGAATAAGGGGGCTGGCAGGGGAAGTTGTCAGAAAATTTAATTTCCTTTCATTAGCTAGTCTGCTCCACAAATCGGTGCTTGTTAAGTTCAAAGCAGTCCTGAAAGCAACATCAGTTTTAAGTCTTTTTACTCCAGTCACATCTGTTAATGAGATTTTTCCAAATAACAATTGTTTTTAACTCAAAGAGATAAATCTAGCAAAAAAACCTTGCCCCTCACACCCCCCCCMMAAAAAAAAACCTCAAGAGTTTACTGTTTTATTACACCTTGATGCCTTCCATGACCCTGCAGCCTCCAAATTTTAGCTTAAAGGGATAAAATGCATGAAAAGGGTCATTTAAGAATGTTAGTGGTTTCCACACATTGAGTTTGAAGGTTCTTTGTTCCTGCCTGTGACAGTTATGCGAGAATACTTCCCCTTAATAGCCTCTCTGTCAGGAAGTGTTAAACCTGCCAAATGCAGACAATTAGAGCCTCTTGAACAAAATGCAGGAAGAGTGATGACTGATGAAGAGCCACGATTATAGTCAAGAAGGAAACTTTTACATTTCTTTTCTCTTGCAAATTCACCCATATATTTGCAAAATAGAATTAAGGGGGGGAAGTAAACAGGGTAATCTTTTTTCACTTAGTTACCTGCAAACAAGTGGCTAACTGATACACTGCAGTCCACAGGAAGACAAGCTGCAAATCATTATAGGGGAMCTTTTCACTGCCACTGTATTTTTACACATGCATACAACAACTTTAAGTAACAAGCAAATTCATATCAGCAGCACTAATTGTCTCAGTTCTGCTTAAAAAGACTGAAGTCATCTGCCCAGCACAGCTATTAATTTACACTGCTTCAACATCTGTTTCTTTTACAATTCTAATATATTAAGAYCCAAACTCTAAGGTACAAGAAAAAAAATTAAAACCAATACATACTCAAATTTTTGCTCTCAAAGAGCATTTCTGAACCAGAAAAAAAATGCTGTGTTTTAAAGAGGAAAAACTAATTTAAAAAAAATTAATTGATTTATTGAAATCTCTAGTAAGTCTTTTGATCTTTTTCCATAACAAAGAATGTTGAACGTATGTTTAAAGTATCATGAATTGCACTTGCTGATTACATAAATACAAAAGCATTTTGAGTAATYAGTGAAAGTAAGGACAGTTATTTTAGATTTCTGGAACACAGAAGTTATGACAGATACACAGTATTTGCACAAGAGGAGCAAAAAAATGAATGCTATGATACAGCCTAACACACGTCCATATGTGTAAAATATACAAAACCACACTGGTACTAAAAACATTTTAAATTATTATTTAAAAGCAAAAGTCCTCAATGATTTACTGCTGTTTCCTCCAAAAACACATTAGCTACACTACCATTTCCCCAAAATAAACTGGAGACTGTAAAGAATTACATAATTTTAGCACCACCTTTTATTGTACAAATAAAAATGTTCAAGTAATGGTAGAAGTTAATAAAAATCCTAAGAGTTATAAAATTATGTCATAGTGTTTTCACAAATAGGTGATTCCATTAAGTTAAAGAGACATAAAATACCCMTTTAGCATTAGAATTCTTTACCTCCTAATTTCCTGCACATGCCTCTCAGCCAGGTACCAGCAGGTGGAGACAGAAAAGCAAAACTATCCTGATGCAGGGGAATGCCAGAATAAATCTGCTTAAGAGACCCCTAGAACTGTGAAGCATTGTATTAATTATGAAGAACTAACATAACATTTTTCGTGGCTGAGGGTGTTACCCTTAGAGAACCTTCAGTACGTATCCAGTCTCTAACAAACTCTCCAGCAATAATCATCATTCAATCCTAATGTCAATACCCCAATGCAAGAATTCAGCTAAAACAGGTACCCAAAACTTATCTACAGCAAATTCAAAGCCTTGCTGAAGACCTGCAATGTGTTCATTGTCATCAGTGAAACTAAGTAGACACAGAGACATTCTTCTGGGTCTACATCCAGCTGTGTTCTACCAGCCATAAAACCAAACTGGCTGTATGTGGTGAAACAATACAAAAACCATTCTTCCCTTGCCACTCCTTTACAGTTTTTCACCACAGCATGTCCTTATGTTCATTACTCAGCCTTCACTTTTTTCTTGTCTCTTACTCCCCTTTAGTTGTTTACAGTCAATACATCATTTCAGCCCTAACTTTAGTATATAGCCATTGCTCACATGGATTAATCTAATTCTTTTGATTAAAACCGTTTGCCACTACCTCTCCCACTCGGGTTTCAAAAAATTAATTGTAGTTACACGTTTTGAAATTAATTACCTTTGAATGCTTTTGTTGCCTCTCTAGTTGACAGCACAAGACTCCGGTTCCTTACATTTGCAGACTGGATAACCCTTGCCCTGGCCAACTGAGAAACTGAATCAGGGATGAGAACAAAATCACTCTTTGTCAAACTGCCCTCTCTACTCTCATTTCACATCTTTCCATTCTCAGCTTTATATTTGCTGGAGCATTTGCCAATACAAGAATAGTTAGTTSTGTCTGTTATGCCAAGCATCCTCCTCTTCAGTCCTTCCAGCTCTAAGTATACTGCTGAAGGGCTTCCTTCTTTTAAATTTCTAATTTAATTTCTGCCCACTGGGGATTTTTCTGCATGCAACTTCTCCAAGATATTACAAAACCTTAGCAACTACAGTGTCTCCTATGTGTAAGTGCTAAGCAACATAAATGAGCTAAAAAAAAAGRGATATTTTTCCTCTCATAAAAAAGAGAGGGAAAATATCCTTTATTCATGAAGGACCTAAGTATCTGCAGCACTATTTAACAAAGATAAAGACAACACTTCTAGTAACAAAAATTTTCATTGCAGTCCTGAGTTGAATAATGGAACACTAGAAGGTGTTACTCTGTGTTTGCTTGAACTATTTATCCACAAACACATGCAACAGATCTGTCTTAACTCCTGGAATTGTCAGAGGCATGAATGAAGTTTTCTCCCAGTTTTACCAGACACCCCTGTAAAGCTGAAGCCACCTCTAATCAACTCAAGCATCAAGAAGATACTTAACTCCTTCCTAAGAAGGAAGTTAAGTTTCCTTTAAAATATTTATTTCTCAAGAAAAAGAGCCCTCAAAGATTCTGAAAGCTTCATAACTGTGATTAAAATAGGTCTCCCACAGAATGGCAGAAATCCTAAACAGTCTCCAGTTCCTTGTGTATTGCTGTTCTGACTGGAGCTGGTATCATTCAGATAAGGAAGGGCAAATTGTATTTGCAAAATAGTATATCAAGCTCTAACCAAAGATCAGTCATCCTGTATGACCTAATTACTTGGGTATTCATTTGACCAAAAGACATTGTCACAGGAAGGAAATCAGAGGACAAATATAGGCACATATTTAGATCCATAGCAAGTATGACACTACCAATTATCAGAAGATTTATTTCCTATAACTGGTAATCAAAGCACTGGTTAGCCTAAAATCTGCAACTCTGCTTTTTGATGGCAATGCTGGTAATGTCCTTTTTCTKATTTGGTGGGTACACTGCAGGTTTGGGTTTTTTCAATTATGTACTCTTTTTCATCAACATTGTTCAGATAATCAGAACTGGTGTGCGGCTGAAGTATGTGAAATTGATATGATATTGGACACTTTGGGATTAAGCAACGACCACATAGYTCCCTTCAATAGCAGAGGACTGGAGTTGTCAAGTCACTCCTGCATTCCAGTTCATCTGGTTCTTCTAAGAGCATTGTTGCACGTAGCCAAWTGCCAACTGATTCACTTTAGTTTCCTTTTTATGTCAGGAATTTCAGATAAAAGYCAAAAACTAGGCAATTGAAGGTCTACAAAACAAATACATACAAGCAAGCAGCTCTGTTGCACTGGTTATAGGTCTACCTGTTGATTAACCATAATCCTACTTCGTCAGGTTTGTCTCTTTATTAGCAGAATAGCCAACCCTTACCTAAGTTTTAACTTGATACAATGACAAAACCAGCATTCTGACTATATAATTCTGCATTAGAGGATGTTTTGTGGTGTTTAMATGAATAATTCAAAGTTATCTCCTAGTCAGATGCTTTTCTATAAGTTATTTTTGGGATTTCTAGAAGAATACACAGGATATCAGAACAGAGAATGTTATGCACAACAGCTGCTGTTAAACCATACAACTGCTAGAGGACTACAAACACAAGGGACTGCTAAAACAAGCAACAAAAATCTGAAATTTGCCAATTTGCCACTGCCAAACTTCAGCATGGCCATGAGTGCCAGCACAAGAGTCACATGGAGACCTCCCAAAAAGAAAAGAAGTCTTTGCACTTTTTCCTGTTGCAGCATTATCCTGCTACCAGTCATTACATACATMACACATTTCCATCACAAGTACTGAAAAATTCTCTTGAGCATTTTGACCTCAGCTATTAGGTGATTTTCTCATTCTCTCTCATTAGACAAGTTCTCCAGGCACCCTCATTGGACCAGATAATTTTGTGGAGGCCTAGTCCCTTTGCACTCTATTTACATTTCTCTTAGTTGGATTTTGTGGGGGTCTTTGCCTCTTAACAGAGCTTAAATTCCAACTCAGTAACTACATGGCTTTTCATGTAAGTTTTACTCAAACTTTATTTGAAAAAAATCTGATTTGATATCTCAAGCATAAAAAAATTCAGCCCAAGAGGCGAACATTTTATAATACACCAAGCCTTAGGTGTATATAATGAAGGTTTCAAAAGAGAAAAGCATATTTAACTACATAACATAGGCAGTATATTAAGACACATGGGAAGGCTTGTAAGAGCTCACACTTAATTGCTGCAGCAGAAAATAAACAAAAACAAAGATAYACTTTATTTAACCTTACAAACTATAAAGAAACAACAATTTTTTTTAGAAAAATGCTGGAAGTCATTCCATCTAAAACACACCAACAGCATTAACTGTAGATTCTGATAAAGAGCCAYCAACTTCTCCCCATCCTCACCCTGAGCTCTGCAACACGTGGAAGCACAGACCATAAAAAGGAAACTTCACACAGTTTAACAAACTTTACTTAACTCAGAACTGCCAAGATCTTGGCCAAAAGACCTGAGAAATTTAAAGATGTGCAAATAGTTGGATCTACACCTAACATTTAATACATCTACCTGCCTTCATGTTAAATTTAAAGTGAAGTATGTTTCAAGACTCCATTGAAGAACTCCAAATACATCATTTATGATCGAGGACTTTCTCCTCTTCTCCAAAGCTCTCTTGCTAGCAAAAATCTGTACTCCATTTTAATTACATCTTACTGAAAAAGAAGTTGAAATTATAATTAGATTCTGCATCAGACCTTCAATAGGTGTACTTTGATTTAGACACTGTTCCTACAGTGGGCAGACAGTAATTAAATGATTTCTCACCTTGACTACTSCATCAAAGCCAGGGATCGTGTTGACCTTTGCATTCTTGGCTAACAATTTGCTTTCAATCTTGTCTCCCATAGCTTGAATAGCATGTGTGTCAGGTCCAATGAAGGTGACCCCTTCTGATGCCTGCAAAGACAATGCAGATAAAACTTTTAGAGGCAAAAAATAAAAATCAGCTGTTTTATACACAGATATTACTATTAACTTTTTTCTCTTTTTGAGCTGACTAATGCAACAAGACTTAKGACAGTGATCTGTTTACGTAATAACATAGCAATATAAATGCATTTCAGACAGTTCATTAACAATGTGTATGACCTTGTGAAACTATGTATACACACAGATTCAAAGCCCTATAATTAGCATTTGTATAAATCAAAAGCCAGGCCAGAAAAAAATAGCTGCAAGTGGAAGTACTCCAGCCTGAGAGTTAGAAATATCCCTTCAGAAATAAGASGGTTATTAACTCACCATTGAAATAACCAAAAGTAATTTACAAAGATGTGCTTGCCAAATGATAACACAGTTAAAAATTCTATTYAGTATACATTCCTAAAATCAAACCTCAATGAAACATCACTATGAAAAGGCAGTCTTTTGTTCAACATATTTAAGACCTTGAAAATAAAGCAGTACATGAAATACCATTTCCTGATTCTTTCAGGCAACTCTTTGCCAATAACACTGTGGAAAGAGGTTGACGTAAAATATTTTAATACTTCAACATTAATATGTAGGTAAAACACTGAATTGCATGCTTCTCTTTGCCAACAACAGACTTCAGCAAGGTGTTTCAGGTAGAGGCATTTTTTCAAATCTCTTCAGGTCACTACAACATGAAGTTAAAGGCAATTCTATCCRTAATATTCCCTGAAAGTTACTGATGCAACAGCAAGTACATATGTGTYTCAGCCAGCTTTACATCTTTTGTACTGGAGGGGAAAAGAGAGGATGGAAGAAGGGTAAGGATAGAAAAATATCTTTTTAAAAGTACGTTAAAAAAAAAAATCAAGCCTTGCACAATTTTTCCCAGTTACATTTATTTTCTTCTTATGCTAAGACACCTGTAAAATGCCTAAACCAACTTTTTTCTAGCCAATGGGCATCTTACATAATACCCATACTAACAAAATGGCAAATGGCAGTTTCTTATATCACAATTTATGCCTTTATATTTTGTCCGACACATACACATGCTGCACATACCATATAGYTACAGTGACTAACAATAAAAACGTCATTTGCTGAAGCTTTGTGTATTTATTTGATGGTAGTACATGATCCAATTCCAGAACATAGGAAAAGTATGTTTAAGTTGGGAAGCATCCTCCTATTTGTGATCTTTTAAGAGCTGAGAGATCTCAACATGCTTGGGAGTCACTGTTTGCACTGTCAGCAGCTTGCTAGCAGGAAGAGTATAACAGCAGAAGCTCTGTATAGATGATTTCCTACCATCCTAGCTAACAGGGTGCTAGAGATCATGAAAAAAAAGGATCAGGTAAGCATTACAGTCACACAAGAAAGCTCAGTGCAAGGACATCCAAACCAAATGCAGAGTATTAGCTCTGCTCCATCAAAGGATTGATAGCTTTGACTCAATGAACCATCTGGGGGTTTATCTCTGCTCACTTCTCTACAGCATTGGGGTTCTTAGCTCAGTAACTCAGGAATTAAAAACTTGATTAATAGCTTTCTTAGAAAGTTGGGAAGACTGCAATAGGAAGAAGGAAGAGATAGGAGGACCAAAACAACAGTGCAGATCTATAATTATTTAAGTGTTCAGATCTTTTGGCACTATAATAAATTCATTTTCTAAAGGAGAAGGAAAACAAGGTAAAGAGTTGATGCATAAAATCCCAGTGACACAAAGTCTGGAGCTGACTGTTTCAGAAAAAACAGATTATGTTTTTCTCTCTCAACAAGAGGCAAAGATGGGTACCTGCATACACCTGGAGGTAGGACAGAGCTCTCTGCTGTCATCAGATTGTATTCCAATCTCAAAAAACCTTGTGGAAAAGGTCTGCTTACATACTTGACAATTGGAGACTACGGCGTCCCTCTTGTATCCCTCCTAACCTGAAAATACTTGTTTGCACAGTTTTTGCCACAAAACCATGTGACACTGCATGCTGCAACATCCATAAGTCAAAAGTTAACAAATCTAGGAGGTTCTGCTGGTTTCAAGGCAGTGTGTCTAACCATGTCTCATACAGGAAATGGATGCATTCTCTGACACAACTCATAACTAAACCAAGTCTTGCAAAGGTAATTTAATATCCCATCACTCGGAGATACTTGTTCAAGCCCTCTGCCAAAGTTTCTCAGCTCATCACCAGAAAAGTGACCCAGCTTCTTCACTGCCAACACTCAGACAATGTACTMAACAACCTGTTCAAAAATCTATCACCCAATACAGAAAATATCAAAAACAGACCATGAGAAAGAATGTGGTGGCAACATTTTCAGCTCCCACTAAGATTTACCAGCACTCAAACTTTAGCATCTCTAGTTTATCGAAGACAGAGAAGTGGTGAAACTGTAACAGAAAAACTTGCAGTGTCTGATGACACAGGCACTGGTTATATATATATATATATATATATATATATATACACACATATCCCCACACAGGCTTGTCAGTGTGGTTAAAATCTCTGGTGTACATACACAAGCTTACACACTGCATATCAAACAAGTTCTTCCAAAACTTCTTACTCCTCCACACATTCAGCAGCGTATTTCAGCCTTGAAGAGTAATTATCTGGCTGCAGAAAAAACATCAAATTTCACCATAAACATGCACCAGCATTTTCTTTAGAAACATACCTATGGCATCTGTGTATAACTAYCTTGCATAACAAAAGGTACAGATATTTTATAAAAGAACAATTTCATAATATATTCCATGCCAAAAAAAGTTAATTTTTAGTTGTCTTAAGTAGAAGATATTGAGTTTTCCCCAACTCCCYACTATTTTTGAAAGCAGTAGCAATAGGTCTAATTGTCATGCCATAAGAACTGTGAGCAATTTATTCTTGCTTCCTTTTGGTTTGATGGTTTTGGATTTTTTTAAGCCAGACAAAAATCATATTCTACCCTCAGGGAATGCRGGACCTCTAATACAGCAAATAACCAGTATCAAAGTACAAGAAGCAAATGCAAGATTTGGAAAATCCTTTTGGGAAGTTCATGATTGAGCTTTATGTGACCTTCACAGTCACAGTCTGTCAACCATTTGACTACACTGGGAACAGAGTAGGCTATACAGACCTATGTTATCATAATTCACCGATCTCTCAACATCTGGAAAGGACCTGCCCATCTGACAAACTCTAGTGAAACTGAGGTAATGGAAGAGACTCAGTCTAGAAGAGGAGATTGCTTTGCACCCCCTCCTGAAATTAAGAATGCAGATATTCACAATTTCTGCACTAYACAGTCAGTAGTGTAATAAGCCTCAGTGACAGCCTAAGCAGAACTAAAGATAGAAAGCATGAAGGAGGGGAAACTGCATAAAAAACTTTTACACACRTATACTTGGCAACATACACTCTTGTGCGGGTTTATGAATCTGTGGCAAACCAGTCAACTCACTGCCAGGYCTCCCAGAGCTGCAGGAAATGATTGAATAGTTCCAACCCAGCCTTAGACAAAACAAGTGATACTAAAACTTATCCTCTGTCTTTTACTATGTTAGTTATGGACAATTAAACACAGTTTTTGGTGTCCTCATTTGAGCCAAGATATTTGAATCTGGAAGTAATATCAGTTTAAGAGTAGCAGCTTCAACCAACAAAGAGATATGCCATGTACAAAAACACTGCTATCAAGAATCTCGTGTTTTCTCTTTCAGGTCATTTGGTGAGGAGATTTTTCCACTCACAGCATGCTGAYGTGGAAAAACATACTCCAAGTGCCCAGCTGTTTCCAGGTGTAAGAGCCCCTATAGTTATCTCACCACACAGAAGCAGTGACAATAATGGCAGGCTTTGTACTTGTTCCCTAGTACCTGAAAGGACTAGTTCTAGGAAAATATTTCCCGTCTCTGAGGAAGAAATGGCTGAGAGGATATAGAGATCTCAGAAGCAATTGTAGCTGCACAACTTTGCTGAGAATGAGCTTTTCTATGTAARCACAGAGCTGGTTTTAAACAAGTTCATGAAATTTACAGGAGAACCCAAAGAATCTGTTGCACACTGCCACTGAATCATAGGTTCTCAACTTCAGACTTACACATAACATTTTCAAGATTATCCAAACTCAGGGTGATATTTATGGAAGACAGCAACAGTGTTTAAGTGACTGAGACAGCCTAGCCTCCTTTTCCCTCATTCTCTCTCCTTCCCCTCCTGCACATACCTGCTCACAGTTCTTCTATCCCCCTTCACTAAAGGCAGGCTTTAACATACCTCATTTGACTTAGCTGACCAACATGGCAGACAATGGCCGGGGTTGATTTGGKTTTTTTAAGAAGTGTTTTTCATCACTTTCATGAGTTAAAATGAGCTAAACAGAGAAGAGTAATGGGCACTGAAAGAAAGGCCCACACAAGCTCCTGGTGATGCAACTGGGAACAAGAACCTTCTTTGGGAGGATGGCACATCCTCAAACTCTGAGGTGCCCTGAAGAGGRGCTGCATGCTCCATATTGACTTACTCTYCTCATCAAGTCTGCATTACTGTTTACAAGTATGTTTCAAAAATCAAACATGATGCTTCTCTGAGGAGCACTGTTTGAACCACAGAACGGCTGAAGTTTGAAGCACATCAAAGCACTCCTTAAACCAACTCTGTCATATGGTGTCAAATATTCCAACAACTTAGGGGAGGAGAGAGGCAGAAGCAAGATGCTGGGGCAGCAACATAACAGCAAGATTAACAAGTATGGGTAACAAGTTACCACACTTACTGAAGTGTGAATCAGATTATGAAGGAAGTTCCAAAGACAAGGAACTCCAGTAGAAACTTCCTCATAGGTCTGGTTTTCAAGAGTTTTGTTTTAACCCTCAAGGTTTCTTCACAGGAAAAAGTGGAAAATGTTTCCATTAAATACTTACATGTACCTGATTAATTCTATCTCTTGTACTGCCCTCTTGACACACAACCAGTCAAGGAGGCAGACCCAAGGGAGAAGGGAATAGGCAAAATGTTTCACTGTGATCATCCACAAATACAATCTCCCATGTATAGCTTGTGGCGCACCAGAAGGACACAAACCTGTACATACAGCTGCCTGCAGCCACATAGAAAGCAGAGCAGATAAGCAGCACACCTTAAGGATGACTGGAATAGACAGCTGGGCTTAAAAGCCTCTAAATCACATGAGCTAAATGCAGGGCTGAAAAGCTGAGCTGGCAGCAAAAGGAAGGTCCAACAGAGGTATAAACTTACAGAAAAACCAAGCAGAACAGAAAAATCCAGATGAAACATCCAAAACCAGACAACATTCAGGAAAAGAGGAAAAAAAAGGAAAAGAGGAAAAAAAAGGAAAAAAAATTAATGGGGGAGGGGGACCAAAAAAACCCACCACCAACACAAGCACACTGACATCTGTTGAAAAAAACACTTCAGAATATAGGAACTGTCCATCATTGGGAMGGAATCCCTCAAGGAAATCTACTATAAGAATACAGAATAAGAAAATTCCACTCAATAATCTAGGAAATACTGAACTGGTAAAATGCTTTACAACAGAATGTGGCAGACATAAAAAAAACATCCTGAAGCTTTCTATGAGATGCACAGAAACAAACTATCAGCTCAAACCCGTGGGCTCTGTTACTGCTATCTTGAAGTCTCAGAATTAAGAACATATGCACAAGTGGCCAACGATTTATCTGGGCATCAACCTGCAAGTTTAATACCAATAAACAGAAAATTTCATTCTCTGCAGATTAATTTTAAGCTGGAAAAGGCCTGACTCAGTAAAACACCTACATATTGTCATGGATTACCAAGGGTAGTAACTCTCCAGCCGTTCAGTGAAAAAAGTTCTGCCAACATTTCTTACAATAAGCAGAACTTATGAAGACAAAGGATCTTTACAATGTACACGCAATTACACAAACACACATAAGAGAAAAGACAGCACTTACAAGTAGCATCCTTCATTAGAATAAGTAGTTTTACAAAATGGGCCATGCTGAGGAAAAGTWAATTCAAGTCAGCTGATCAGGCTTATTGAAGAGTGAAGATATTAAGTGATGGAAGCAAATGGATAGATAAGCAAGAGAGGGAAGGGCTGCAGCATCCTACTGTTCTTTGACTACACCTGCTTTTGRCTATTGCAGTTATTTCTGGAGGTTTGGTTTTTGTTTTGTTTGAGCGTTTTGGAAGGAGATGGATTACTACAATCACCTTGAGTTGCAGAAGCACGAGGCAGATAGACTGTGACAGCAGGCAGCCTCAAAAGCAAAATGTAAACAGGCAGTTGGAAAAGTGACAGTGCCTGATGCAACTTGCACAGGAAGAGGGTGGTAATATAAGGAATTGTGCTGCCCAGCCTATCAGACCTCATGGTTTCTTCCAAATTCTACTTCAAAACTGCTACTTGGTGCCACTGAAATGTACAGGTCAGAACTCATCACACAAGGTATGCCACTACTTGTGACACTACACTGTGCAATTTTAAACAGTGTGTACACACTGTCTCAAACAGGAGCATATGCTCCTGTTTGTAAGAGAAAATAATACATTGGAAGTGTTTCCTTTGAAAACAAAAAGTTAGCASAAGAGAAAAGCTTTACCTAAAATTAAACACAGCTGCAAGAAGTTTGTCTCACTTTATAAAACTGAATTTAAAGAACACTAAAGCATTTTCAAACCACTACCTAAAGAAAAGAAGACAATTACTGGGCAGAAATACCCMAAAAAATTAAAACTAGAATACATTCATTTATTTGAAAATAAGCCTATACAGATGCCAGTTTCCCTCTTTAACCTTTGCCATGGTAAGGGAGATGTGTTAATATACTCCCTTTAAACCATCATTCTAAGAAATATTAACTCATCTATTTAACCCTGTTATTAATCTGTTAATACGTATGTCCAAAGTATAGTTTAAACTATGCAGAGGCATGAAAATCCATTAATCAGTTACCAGMAAAGCCAGACAAACTTCTGCAGAACCCAAAGAAAACAGGCTTTATCCAGGCCCCAAACATGCCTYCTTTAAAGTAGGCTAGGAATAGAATGCAAGAACAACATATAGAAACACAGATATAGAGAGACAGGCATAATTATTGTTTTTAAATGTAGTGTAAGTATATTCAAATACTGGGGGTGGAGAGGCTACAATCTAAGGCTACTTAACTCCACTGGCAAAAAAAAGTGTACACCACAGAAAAGGTACAYAACCTTCTGCATAAACACCAGGGAGGGGCCAGAATAAATCTAAATGTCAGGACCACCTTAAGCACRAATGCATGGACAATAGTTTTTTAAATAAACTTTAAAGTAATCTCCTATTTAATTCACAGAGCTGGTAAGTTTACAAAGTCAAAACTAAGAACCAGACTGATCTGTAGACAATGTCCTTAACAAAATACAAGTCGTGAACTATTATTGTGATAGATCATATGTACAAAGGGTAAATGTGCTTGCATCAATTTAATTCTGCATTCTGAAACTAAAAATTCTCCTTTACCAAAAGTTTGATAATGTATATTGTAACTTTCAAGTGGAATACATGGTTCCCAGTCATATCTTTGCAAGCRAAAAGAAGCACAGTCAGCTTTTTCCAAGGCCTCAAAGCACAAGACACTGAGAAGAACAAGTACCACCTTTGTGGCTCTAAATTTACAAGTTTTCACTTTGGATCTGATCAGCAAGCTGAAGTTTTACTTGATAATTTCACTTTGAAACAATTTAAGGTTTTAGATGGTCTATACATTTTATGTTAGTCTGGAACATAAATGTAATATTAACTGAGTTCAGAAGTATTTCTCAAATATAAAATTTGAACATACAGTAGTTTGCATGACATGTCACTGTAAATCATTAATTACTTCATCTGTGAAACACTACACAGACACCACCCGAGGCACAAGCACAGGAACTTAGCCCTGATATGCTAGAAAAAGTTAGAGCATTTGCGTATATCAGTAGTAACAAATACTCAGAAAGTTTAGGGAAGAGACAAACGAAACCTAAGAATTTTTCCTGGATGGTTTCCATATTGCTTTTCTTCACTTAATGGCATTGAAACCACCCTTGATTTTTACATGATAAAAGAAATCCGTGGAACTAATCCTAGAAACCTCTTTCTGTTTCCTTGCTTAACACCTCCAGGCGACAGAAAAGACAAAATGCTTCATTTGCATCCTTAAACATTAGAAACTGCGAATGAGYCTTTTCAGCTGCAAATGTTATTGCATCTACATTTCCAGAAGAGAAAGAAGGTTAAACAGCCTACTCAGGTTTATGTTAACTCATCTCTTTTTAGCACCCTGAGCAGCACAAAGAGCAGAAAATGCAGAAGCTTAACAGCAGAACCTCTTTCTTCATTAAGTTCAATTAGATCCTGGCAATGGATATAGCTGCTGATTACATGATGATAAAGAGAAGGAATCAGGTATGCACAAAACAAATTGCAAACACTAACAAGTGTAATCTTAGTCTTCCTGAGATCATMCAGCCTCATGAAGACCATTTCATTTTTCATGCAACACAAAATAGTTCTACTAGTTGTATAACTCACAAGATTTTGCCCGATGTAAAAAGCAGCATTTTTTAGTCATTAATTCAAACTTAGTTTAAAATATAATAAGCCTGTGTTGTGCAAAGCCAGCCTGAATATGTTAGCAAGGTAAGAAAGATTCCTTGCTTATCAGTAAGTACTCCACCTTATCAATTAAAGAACAAATTTGAACTACAAATAACCAAACCTATGAGCTACTTCATTTCAAAACACAATCAAGTACTATTAACTCTTGAAGAGCATTAGCTCTCTCTACATHTTTTTTTTTTTTTTTTAATTAGGATTTAAGCTACATGTTTTTAATTTGTTTGGAGGGGGCCAAGCACTTGGAGCTACCATACTAAATTCAGCAGACAAAGTTAGGAACACTTTATCTTCTAGGCCATTTGGCTTCCAGTCTGGAAAAAGTCTTCAGTTTGGCAGAGAATATTCCATGAGATGTTCAGCACAAAATATACATTAATCTAAATGAAAACCAGGCAGTCATGGAGAAAAAGCAGGACAAAATGATGAGAGGGAAAAACAGGGGAGCATCATTCTAGCCGAAACASTACCTGACGTTACCAAGGACCCAAGTTTATGACTATATACAGAATTTTGTGTATCAAACTGAAAGTTCAGTAAGKAAGAAATATAGAATTCAAACAGTTCAAAAACTCCAGTGTTAGAGCAGATGAAGAGAATGCATGGACACAAGACCTCCTCTTAATACAGCCATACTATTTCTTCTGTCCTAAAGCTGCATGTGAATTTCTGCAAATTAAYAGAGAACACAAATATATAGCTTGCTTAGTAAGTGCACTTTGCAATACCTTAGGTTGTGTTCCTCACAGGAGAGGCCAAAAACCACCAAAAACCAAAACATGAGGATATATTTACAAATGAACAAATAACGAAAAATTAGCACTGTGTTATTGAGATGWAACATTGAGATTGCAGTCAAAGGATATTCATTGTATGTCTGTGTGGTGAAAAAAAAATCTGTCTGGTATTTTTCCAGACAATCCACCATGCTTTCAAGGTTAGATGGCTATGACTATACTCACATTGCACATTCAGAAAACAAATGAAAACTTATGATGCCTGTCCAAGCTCACACAACCCTGAATTTACTGATGATTTAAGCACAAGGAACCCTGGTGTTGACAGCTAGGAAGATAAGTGACCCTAGAATTATCTTCCTAGTAATTGTCTTCTTTAATAACTACATTGAAAAAGTACAAACATTGCAACAGACAAAGACACTGAATAAGCAACATTCTTAATAAAAACAAGACTGCTAAAAACTSATCACCCTGACCAAATTCTCACACGGGTAATAATGTCATTCTACTGACTTACAGTGCCCTTTTCTCAGCTGGCCAGTGGACTTGAAAATCCTCTCCACTGTCCTTACAAGAAGGTTACTCATTTATTTCCTGTCAAATAGCTGCAAATGCTGATATAGACAAGCCTTATTGCTTCAGTAGAAGTAGTCATCACCAAACGTTTGATAAAGACTGCTCTAAAGACCTTCAGAGATTTATAAAAATTCCCAAAACTACACTAGAAGATACAGAGCATACCAAATATATCATCAGAGCAAATCAAGCTCATTTCAGAAAAGTATAAGCAGCTRCATCTTGTTAGTAAATTGGAGTTATTTTTCCACAAGAAGAGAGGCATTAAACAGCATTAAATTTAATTTCTGACACTAAAGAAACCAACATTAAATTATAAACAAGCAAATTTATGAAAATAAATATCACATTAATAATAATTAAAGAACTAAAGAAGGAWTAAATATCAGTAACAAAATGTGCATGCGCACATGTTTGTGGTTTTGTTTGCTCATCATCACCACCACACCAAACCAAGTTTAATTCAGTGAACCAACACAGTCTTCCAAAGCCAAGATATATTGACCCAGCAATTACTTAAAAGCACAAAACACCACACAAGTAAGAGAAAGAAAGGACTGGGGCAACAGCTGCTCAAGCATGAAGACATTATAAAACCCAAGGACAGGATGCTGTCCCATAGATCATGGTAAATTGTCACAGAGTAAAGACCACAAAGCCAATACTACCACGCCTGGGTCCAGTTCCTCCTGACTCTCACATCCCAAGCAGCAGCTCTGCAGCCATCAGTTGGGGAATCATAAGAGCTATAAAATAGCTAAAGGGCAGGCAGTGCTTAGAGGATTTTGAGGGACAGTCTCTAGAAGGGATAACAGCACTAGTGACAACTGTCAACAAATACACAGTCACCAGCCATCTAACAGGGTACCATGGGGGAAAGCACCCTGGAAAGGTATAGGGAGGCTGACTGAAAACTACATTTGTGACCACAGATGCCTGTGGCAGTCACTAACAGGCAAAATGGGGAGTTGAACAAATACTCTCATGGCAACAGTGATGAGCAAGTGACACATGAGGTAGCTGTGATCTAGGAAGGCAAAGAATACTGGAAGATGGTGGTCAAACACAGGAATGGGTAGTCAAGAAAGGCTGTGGAATGTTCATCTGGATATGATGCTGAGCAACCTGTTTCAGCTGATGTCACTTCAAGAAAGGGACTAGTCTCCAGAGCTCCCTTCTAAACTCATCTACTCCACAGAACTAGCTGAAGAGCATCAGGAAGATTATAACATCTGATCAGGGGAGGAGGGTTACAGCAACCATCAGGAGAGAGAGCCTGGCACAATCCCAGTCATAAAACAGCCAAAACCCTCTTAGGTTGTCTGAGATAAAAGAATATGTGTATCTTCCTACTGAATCTCACAACATACATTTTTTTAAGAGAAAGCAGAGCCTGATCATAATGATCTTTCTTCTCTAATAACTGGTGGTACTGATGTCTCTAGMCATTTATTTGTACATCTGTACCAAAGTATGCTGTTCCTTTAGCTCTGCAGACAAGTGATAACCATTAGACCAATGAAATAATTGCTTTTTAAAAATCCAAAGGTTCCCATCTCTGAAAGGCAAGCTTATCCAATCGTCTTATCCAAAGGTCAACACCGGACACAGCTGGGAGGCAAGCAAGGACAAGAGGGAACTCACTACATCAGCACTGGCATGGAAGAAGYTGGGAGAAGCTTCTACAGTCTGAGGGAGGATGGTAAGGTAGTATTTCCCTCCCATCAGCTGAGCAAGCACTAGTGTACATAGGGGGATAATATCAGACAATATGACCACAGCAAAGATACTATTTCACAGAACTYTTATAAACACCCTCTGTCTTATCTCAGTCACTGCTTCTTTGCAAAAGGATGCACATAGTAGTATTATTAATAGAAGATGTTCTTATTTAAATCTTACACACAGTTCCTTGGAGAAAACTGTGGACTAATTACTCTGTAATGAAAGATAAGTTGCTCTTACAGCTGCCCACCAAGAGATGCTCAATACACTATATTTAAGTAAATGAAAAATTAATTAATTTTTTTTCCTTTGGAAATTGTTCTAAGAAATCTTTTTTTTCCCCCTATATGTTTTAAGAGTCAATGTGCATAGCTCTCCCTCTAATTTCTATTTTTTCTGTACTTATATGAAGTTTACATTAATATTATGGGCAGAGATGTATGTCATGTTGTCCTCTTAAAAGTGGATGCTCAAATAAAACTARGAAAAAAGGGTCAGTTGCTTTTGTAGCCAAACTTAAAGATAATAAAATTAGGAATAATATTTTTCTTTTTAAGTAACAGGACTTGTATATACAAACTCAGTTTTCCACCAAGCCCTGTTTTTACTCACACATATTTTTATATGAATGAAACACACAGATTTGGGTGTTTAATTTTATTTTTACATTGAAGGCAAAGAATTACATGTGATAGTAAACATCACTGAATATTTGAAAATAATTTGAAACTTTTATGAGTACATATAAGTTACACTTCTTGGCTAGCATAAGAAAATAACAGTGAATTTGGCACATTTAAGCTATAGAACAAAATGTGATGGACAGGCAGTATTACATCATACAAAATGCTACAGTTTTGGGATAAAAATCTCTCACTATCTCACTGTCACAAATAAACCAAGTCAATAAATTGTATCAATATGTAGCRCCAGAGAATTTACAGGCACTTAAAAAGAAGCAATCCATGAGATCCCCTTGTGGTCTTGCTCCTATGAACCACAACCATTCTGATCCCAGAATAATATATTATGACAAAAGTATCTACGATGTATTCCTGAATACCACCAACCCCGAATCTGAAACAAATTTTATCTGGCTATGGGTGAAACAGCTTTTTGGAACAGATACAATTGAGTTCCTCCTTTCCCTTCCCAACAGATGGGCCTGAGAGTTGGACAGTCTGGCTTCACTCATGCTATAAAGTAATTAGACAAACAAATCTGGATCCCGTAAATAAGCATGTGCTTGAAATTAAGCATGCTTAAACAGTTGCAGGCCTTAAATTTCAACATTTTAACCTGTAGAGAGACTCAGCCTATTAAATTATGGCAATCTTTCTAAAAAGTTGTTATTTACTTATTTTCAAAGGCAAGAAGGGAATGAAACTTGGGTAAGCAGAGACAAGAAAACTTCGAAWTTTTTTATGAACTGATTCATTATGCACATCTCAGAAGTACACAAGATAGTAAATAAGATCACAGTACCCTGGAAATCTTTTTCTACKTTAGTAGTTCAGCTAAAAAATGGTGAAATGCAACAAGTTCCAGAAGTCCAAGCTCCAATTTACCTGTTGAGCTAGGATTACCTCAAAATTCTTAGTAAACTGGATTTTCACTTGCAAACAATGCTGAAAACTACATGTTCTTCAAGGCTACAGAAAAAAAAAAAAATCCTTAAAGGTGGGATATACTGTGAGATACTAGCAGCAAAGCATCCACAAGTATACACAAAAGGCTACATTTTACCTCATGCACCAAAGARGAGAGGCAAACAGACAAGGAGAGACAACAACTGCACCACAACACAGAGAATGAGCAATTGAGCATAGCGTGGCTGAGCAACTCTAATCCCAACATGCTCCAACTCTTGAAAACCAGATTTTACAGTCTCAAAGTCCCTTCATCATCCTTGTGGTCACCTGCTAACAATACAACAGGTAGCAGCAAGTGGCTTGTTTTGATGGGCTCAGCCCAAGAGGGAACAAACAGGAAATTTAAATGTCAACAGTGAGAAGTGCTCCACCATGGTAACAAAGTCAGAAAGTAGTGCCATTCTGCTACCAAAAAAAAAAACAGGGTCTTGATCTCCAGCCTTTTCATTTTTCACATCTCGTCCATTGCATTTTGTTAACTCTCTTTCCAGGTTACTTTTAAGTTTGCTCTAGATGACTACATAAATGGTAGTCCCAGTACAAGAGAGATGGCAGGAACATATGACCAGGGCCAACACCTCCTTACAACAGCAGGAAACTTTTAGCTGATAGAGATTATGAAACTGCATTTTTGCATAAGTGTGCACAAAATGTAAAATGGTATTATGTCTCCCATTTCTTGCTTTGTAGGAGCAACTCAAGTACCACTGGCAGCAGAAGCTAGAGCAGGACTTGAAACATCGATTCTGGAATCCATGGAGAAGGAAAGGCTAGGACAGAAAGGAATTCACCATGCAAGCTCTGTATCATCCTGCTAAAATGTAACTGGTCCCATCATTGAAACTTGTACAATAATTAACATTGCCTGTTAATCACTTGTTAAAAGAACTGTATTGCCCAATTCCAAAACAAGTGTGCCTTGAATCAGTAGAAAGATGGGAAGGAGCTGCTCCAAATTATAAATTTTGACAAGCTGCAGAGTTACTGCTGAAAAACAGCTCTGCATCGGCGGAAGTCCTTCCCCAARCCTCATCCTTCATGCACTACCTGAATCATCACAAACAATCTCAAGTGGATACAAAGTAAACATGATCCTATGAAGGCAAAATTATAAAGTAAGAATCACCACTTTCAGTGAAAAATACTTCATTATTTTAAATACAGTGTCACAATGATCTCTCTACATCATTATAATAACRGATTTTTTTAACTGCTCGGCCATAAGTTAAATTTATTCCTTCTCTATATCAAAATTCCAGTCTGTTTATTTTTGAACAAAAACAAGCTAAAGAGTGTATTTATTAATCTCTGTGCGTAAAATTGTTGCTCATCATGTCACCAACAAATCAAATTCAAAATAGAAAAACAAAATTAAATGAGAACTGACAAGGGAGCTAGCGATGTAAAAAAATTAGCTAATCTGACAGAAGATACATTATGAACTAGAGCTGGTGTTTGAGATTTGACTTCTTTTGGAAGAACRAACAAACAAAGATCCTGGCTCCTAAGATTTTCAATATAAGAAAGAAATGTGAAAATAAGGAACTCATTCACGTCTGGAATAAATAATGTTTTCCACTGTTAATATAAATACATTCCAAAAAGAATTCAAAAATATTATGTATATGMAAAGAAAGCTCMARAAGTGTAAAAACCAAGACTAATACTCTCACTCTTTTTCAGGCAAATATGTCCTCTAGTTTAAGGACTACACTACAGATACTAGGCCCTTAATCCTGCAGGGTTTTATGCATTAATAYAAAGAGTTTATTCTTTAAGACAACAAAAGTTACATTAAGTAGTCTTTTAAGTTTATATTGCATCATAGCCATCACATTGCATTATATTGCAGMGTAAGGTTAGAAAATACTTGGGTCACATTTTAAATAAGTTTTAYGTTAAAATGTTGCTAATAATGGGAAGTACAAGACTCGTCCCACTACAGAAGCTTAAGAGGAAACGAAAAAGAGGAGGGACAATACCTTTAAATACTGCTTTACCCAGCCACAARGACTGCTTGCATTTCTCCATTTTTYAAAGAATATTGGGGACTGAGACCTTTTATGGTTGTAGGCATTAAGGTTTTCCAGGCTTTTCTTCYCCATTTTAATATTTTTATTTTCTTCCCATTTTTATTTTTCTTTAGATGCTAACAGAATTGGAGGAAGGGGTAAAAAGGCATAAACCAACTTTTAACTACCCATGTGCCCATGACATCAAGCACAATGGGGATGTGGCAAGCACAATCAAGTTCTTTGGATTTCACTCTAATACAGATGAAGTCAACAACAGACATGAGTGATACTGTAAGGTAATCACATTTAATATAATGTGCAATATCCACCATTACACTTAAAAAAATGGAGTGCAATATGTTGAATACTCAACAATGTAATTGAAGTTATTTCTAACCTTTGATCTTTCAAGCAATTTTTCTTCAGCTAAAGGACTACATCTTCACTACTRTTTATTATTCAACTTCAGAACAGAAAACATAGAGCAACCTTTGTGCAAAGAGCAAATCTTTACTTGCAGCTATATGAATGGTTAATACAAGAGTTCTTGCCATTCACAACATTAAAACTACATTCACTCTAGATTCTCAAGGTCTTCTTTCAGTGTATTATCTCTCAACTAGTTTATATAAGCATACATATTTTAAAGGTATTTTACAGCTCTGCCAYCTAATAATGATTCTCTCATTTACCATACCTTTTCATGAACAGCTGAATACGCTGGTGAAAGGACAGCTTCTGTTTTACTCACTCATATAGAGCTCTAATTCCACAACATATTTCTAACTCACTATTTTCATCTCTGAAGATAAATTTCTATAATGCTCAACATATTAAACATTATTCTCTTGGTCCAAATGCATATACCACTTAGGCATATGATGATATGCTGTTGCAATCCATAAAGGAGTATATRCATCACCTCACATGTTGTCTTATASCCAGTTTAATTTTCAGAAAGGCATGGAGAATTAAGGCCYTCAACTATTGCACATAAACACTACTATGCAGCAAATGTCAGCTGCSTTAGTAATGGAAAATTATAGTATATAAATAGTTCACACTTTTTTTTTAATCCCTGTGAAATATTTGAGCAGTTTCAAAACTCCCTGAAAGATCACACTGGATCCTTGTTTTAAGGAATATCTCCATTATCAGCTATTAATATGAGGATAATGTAGCTGAATGCTAAATTCCTTTAAAGCACACAATTCAAAAAAACAGCAAGACAGAGCAACTACTTGATGCCTAATAACATTTCATTTCCTGTCCAAAGCATCTCAGTTATTTTCTGTTCTTTAAAAAAATTACTCCTCAAAAGCTAATCTCAAAGTCATAAGGCAACAGCTTTGTGATAATTTTAAGACTGAGGTTCAAGTTTTTGTACTTGCAACAATAYAGCATCCTGACCAATCTCTTTTCTGGAATAATTAGCATAATTACTACATACAGTAATACCTGTAGCTTTCACTGTAACCCTCAAAACATGGTCCAGTGGAATGAGAAACTTTAGGTTTATAATTTTGTTACAAGACACTAACAAAGGCCAAACTCCAGATATCTATATATGGAAATATAAGATCAAACCGTGAGTCTTATATTCAAATTGCAGAGTAAGGAACCAGTTTAAATTTAAACTCCTAATAGTAGCACTAATTAATTTACATCACTCTTTATCACTGGCATTTAACTAGCACTGAAACACAGGCTACAAACTTTTATTTACYCATGCTGAAACCTAATCATTACCAAGGTTTTTCGTTAGGCAGGTTCCATCTCCATTTCAACTCCTCTAACTTATCCCTGCAGTAGCTTTTCAGTCCAAATATTTTAGGAAGATTTGTCATTCCTAGAATGGAATCCAAATATCATATTTTACTTCACTGTATCAGAGGAAGATGGAAACATGCTACACTAGAAACTCCTTAAAAGGGAATAACACTTTCTTATTCCTAAAGGCTCTGTTTGCTTTCACTACTTTTCAAAGGCAGTTGAAATGGTTGCATTTTTATAGTACTGTCCATCAAGACTGATGTGCCATTACACGACACTGAGAATACATTGCAATATAAATATTTCACTCATTGAGTCACATTCAGGAAACTATTTCTATGCTGAATTATACTGTAGGCCTTGAAAAAATTAGCTGGACTGAAATCTTAGTACAGAGATAAGAACTTTTGCTAGACTGRGTTGGTAAGGTTTTTCTTTCCCCTACTCTTCTGCTGCTCTTTAAACCAGTTTTAAACTTTGGTCACAAATTTGTTAGTCTCCCATACTGTGGAACATCAAATATGAAAACAGATTTGGGTATTGCCCCTAAATCATACAGAAGTCAGAAAATGGAAAAAAACAGATTCAAGAACAAGAAGTAAGGATAACACTGGAGTTTAACYGCAAGAAGGCAGCTAGATTTTGAAGTCCTCGTGAATGATACTTTTTCTACAGAAATGTGGCAGAATGTTAAATGATTCAAAGTTATATAGACTTCAGTTCATATATGCACATACTGCAGATACTTGATCACTACTTCAATTTTAGGCTGTAAAGGAAAATTCAAACTGCAAATTCTAAGAGAAATAGTAAAATATTTTTCTGGCACTTTGAGCTAAAACAATAGCCTGGATCATATTCAGAACATAACATGCAAAAACACATGAATACCCCCTTCCATGGATACCATATGTGTACTCAATTCTTYAAGCCATTCTTTACAGATATTTTGGTGCTGTGGGGTATGTAGTGTGTCAGATTTGTATCTGTTATTTTTTTAAACAAAGCAGATGTTTCAACACTAAGTATATTACAGGACACTGAAATTACCATATTTAAGATACATCAGAAAGAAAAGCACTTGCAAGAGCAACAGGCAAATTAAATAATCAAAACAAAAACATTCTAAGAAAGCAAATACAAATTTATTTAAGAGAATCCTTGGCTTCTTTCTATAAGAGTTGTTTGAACCTCCCATCCTTTCAATTGTGGAGGCTRCTTAAGAAATTCTATGTCAGTCAGGACCAATACTGAAATACAACTATAGTAGCCCACTTTCAAAATTCTTGAAAAACCATTTAAGGATAGCAGTAGGGGGTAAATTAAAGCTGTATGCATTAGGAAACTAATAATTTGAAAAATGTACAGGGGCAACAAACCCTAAAGTTATCAAGCACTGAAATGACCGGAAAAGTGTTTTGTATAGTTGGAAGTAACTAAACACAAAAAAAAAAAACTTTTTGTAAAACAAAAGAAGATACAATTGTAATTTACTATACAACCTAGCATATCTGGAACAAAATCTTGTAGATAAACCATTAATTTCTTATCAAACAGACACTTTGGTATAAGGTAGAGTAGACAGATAGAGACAATGTAGAACAGCAGAACCCAGAGTGCTCTTTACATTTTGGAAACTCTTGAATATACATTTGTAAAATTCCAAATCTCACCAGACTCAAGGATTCCACTCCAAGATTCTCCACAAGAATTTCTCTCAGGAGCTGCAAAAGGCTAAAACCTTCAGTAAGAATAGTTCAGAAAAAATAGTGATAATACTGTTTACACTGTTATTCACAATAAGGTGAAAAGGAGTTTCATACAGAAGCTAGGAAGCTTTAATTAACCACTCTGAAATCAGAATAGAAGCCATCCTGTACCATGCCAAGCATGATATATCATAAATAATGCCTTTACTATTTTCATGAAGAGGTTATCCATATTTCAGTTTATAAGCCACATAAAACCTCAATTTGCACCACTTTCTAGGGAGAAAAACATCCACACTATCTGAAATTGCTCCTTGCAGTTGAAAATAACTAAAAATAAGGCCACTTATCTCCTGAGCTCCCTGTGTCTTCTAGATGAAAAACCACAACATTCTTGAACACAGAAAGATGAAGAAAACATGCAAGGAAGTAGCAGGACAGGATCCCCTCCTGCTCAGCTCAAAGGCAACAAAATATTTAGAGAAAAAAATCCATTAACATGTATAAAATTCACAAATATGATAGAAATGAGTGAAGTTTCCCAGATAAATATACGCATGCCCAGTGCAAGGTTTGAGTACTGTCTAAAGCCAGACACKGAAGAAGGAACACAAAGAAATACTTAGCCTCCAAGGAAGATGAGAGTTCCATGTAAACAAGCAAGCAACTATGTATGGCAAAACTGTGTCAATGCCTACACGCACACAAGACCCAAATGAAAGCAGTTTTCATTCAGGCATTTTTTATCTTTTGAGTAACCTGTTTTTAAAAAGCCTGATGTTATTTTACTATGGTGGCTTTGAATTTATACCATAAGAAAAAGCACAGCTTGCCAGCAAGATGCCTTGACCAAAAGTCWGGGCAGGAAACTTTTTCTTTCTAAATTCCAGCCTAAGCACATTAAACTGAACTTCTGTTGGTGGGATAGACAGAAGCACCACTCTGCAGCACACCTGCTCCCTGCCTTTGAAAAGGAAATTTATACATGGGATTCCTGAGAAGCCCTTTTGTGCTGAGAGGCATGTTCTCCATATACAGACATAATGCACTTTCAGCTTTTGTACATGCAACAGCTCACACAGTATTTGGGTACCCCACTACAGTTATTTACCAAAAGAAGTCACAGCTTCATAATATGGCTGCTATGGGAATTTTTATCTACATTATTAAAACAGAACCCATGAATAAAAGTAACAGTCCTACTAAATTCAAGTGTTTCCATTCAGTACTACCTTAAAATAACATGTTCTTTCTGCAAGCAGAAWAAAAATACACACTGAAAATAAGATACTGCAGTCTGCCTTATACATATAATTCTCTGGCTTCCTAAACTCATTCCCAACCTGTGTATGTTTATTGTCTGCCCAAAGACTAAAATTTTTTAATCACATTTTGGGACACAACAATTAATGCCTAAAGTATTTCATATGTCACCATACCAGCTACTTAAGTTGAGCAACTTGAAAAGTATCCTTTGAACACTACCCACAGTATTGGGCTGCATGGGGGTTGAATTCCCTGGACGCCTTCTAACAAAAATCTCCTTGAAGACAAATATGGTTATGAGCTGCACCAATTTGGCTGACCAGAATCAGCCTCTACTCCATAGAAAGCCAATTCTAAATTTAAACTAAGAGAACAAACAACTCCCTTCCAAAAAATAGCAAAACAACCAACCTGTAGAAAATCTTATATTTTGAGATCAGATCCTGTTCCAAAAACCAAAGAATCRTTCGTCTACTGAGAGCTACCTTTAGTACGGTAACAGCTCTGCCCCAGTATTCACAGYTATAATCTATTCCTACCAGATCACATATAGAAACTTACAAGCTGCTCAATCAAGAAGAAGATCAATTCTCCAAAAGTCATAAGATCCAGAAAGCAAACAGCTCACTGCCTTTAACAACTGCACAACCCTGCACACAAATATATACAATRGACAATGCCTTAGGGTACAGCTTCACATTAGCTAAATGACATGGGAGGGCAGTGGCACCCRCAAGAGCCACAGCATGTGCTTTGTTAGCCATCAGAAGCACATTCGGCCAGGCAGGAGCAGGTCAGAGCTAGAGAGCCTATTCAGTGGAGGCTAAGGTCCCATCTCAGAAATCTACTCTACCWTAACCCTGCAAGAGGAAATCTATATTGAAAGCACTCTTAGCACCCTCTCAATTTGATCCACTCACAACCAAAGACCAACTGCAAGACATAAATCTGCAAATATTTCACAAATTCAGCTGCTACTAAAAGAAAAACTAAAGCCACTCAAAGTCTAAAGTATAAAATGTTCTCCCCAGTTTTGGCAAGCTCTACTCAAGCAACCTCAACCTTTTGCTACTTCCAATGACTTTGCCATACAAACATCTCTAGATTTCTGAAAGAATAAAGAACATACAGGTGTCCCGACCACGARGCAAAATATCTTACACAAGTTTTTTCATGAAAAAAAGCACAATTTTCGTCAGGTCTTTTTATAACAAGCCATGAAAAATGTTGTGGCTCGTAGTCAGAAATGTCTCTCCATTAACATCCATAGATACTTTGCTACTTGTTARCTCAAACTAGTATTTGTTGTCTAATAACTAACTGTCTCAATCATTTGAGGTTCTGAATTGTAATTGCAGATACTTTTTCTGTGTTAGCAAAAAACTGAAGGACTCAGCCTTTCCAGACAACCCAAAAAGCTATTTTGCAAAATAACAATAGGAATTACAAATCTGACTATGGCAGCTATGAAAATATTTTCAGCGTGTGAAAAATATTCTAATGGCTCTACTTTCCGCAAACATTTTCATTTAAATAGGTGCACTTAATGTTCAGATAGGCTAATAAAAGGGTTCACAAATTCTTACACAATAAACTGGCAGGTTTTATTCACAAGAATGTCCTGGAATATCTTTTGCTGGCTTTTCCCCCATACTAAATGTTTAATGCATTCCCCATCCTCCAACTGTATAATAAGTAGCTTGAATATAAACAGTGTTCACAATACCTTGGAGTGAAAGTGGGAAAGAGTAAGCACCAGTAGTCTTTTGCAAAAGCTCTGAAGAACATGTCAGTATGATYCTAACAGGCATCTGGAATAAAAATGCTTCGTTGTCTGTGTACATATGTAAATTCAGCAATACCTATCCTTTCGGACAGAAAATATATGCAGGCCTTCCTACAAAGGAAAGTATAATTTCACAGTATAAGTTTCCACATAGTGCTCTGAAAATAGAGTAGCTTGGAAAATCGCAAAAATATCACTCCATCARGAATACATTTAGCTAATCATATGGATTTATTACCAAACTAAGCTGTTGTTACATGAAAGCATCAATTTTCCCCCAAAGGCAACCGTTGTCTKGCATCTGAATTGCCAACCACAAGGCTACTGCATCCCAGCACACACATATTTGCCATTACTGCAGTGAACCACACACATCTTCAGGCCAAGTCAGTAGGAGAAGAGGCAAAGGAAAGAAAAAAGGACAAGAGAAAATATTCACTGAGATCCTTATCACCATTATCKGAGAGCAGAAACTGCACAGCCTGCAAGATCCTCTGTTTCTAGGACTCACTGCACAAGTTATACTTTTCTGTACAACCTCTATATGAGTAACCTAGTTGGGATGTCCATCTAATGTACCACATTCTCATATTGAGAGAAGGCCTACTAAGAGAGGAATTTTGAGGAAAATTATGTAGTCACAAAGAAAAAGTGGTTTGAGGGTAAACCTACCTGAAGTAACCTTTCTAAACATCATCTTTGCATTTTTCTGCTGCTTCATGCATTGCTAATCAGTGACCCACTAGAAACTTCAGCACCAATTGAAAAGCCTGGCAGGGTATTTGGCTTTCAATTCTTCTACTCAGTTTATTCCCAACACAAGTATATTCATCAGACTTAAAAACAACTCTTGAACAAGGGCAGCTACTCAGCAATGAAATGTAAATTACTGACATGTGCTAAAACCTGCACTTGCCACTGCTAATGAGCACATTAAAGGAAAAAAAGCTCACTAGATATTACTGCAACCTTTTCACTTAACCCTGTGTGTACTGAAAGCCATAATTGAGTATCAATTAAGGAACCCATTTCTAAACAGTGAGACACTGTTCAGCAGGTGTATGCTTTCTACACAGTTCCGATACAAAAATCATGATGATGGACAAATGTGTGCACACAGATAACAGCATTATTTTTAATCTTCCATTAAACTTTTCAAGAGATCAGTAAAAAAGAATAACAAACATGACAACATACATAAATTTCCAGGTTTACAACATTAACAGAGTAAAATCTTAGGTGATCAAATGAAATAGGATTAGCTACTATAAGCCCCAGGGTTAGAAGTCAACTTGTAGCAACTTTTCCCTCCCTATTATGCTGGCAAGGAGTTGAAGACCCTGAAAATAATCTTCTCCAAGTTGTCTGCAGGCAATTTGGAGAAGAAAACAACAACTTTACCTCCACAGCATCCAAGAGTGATGCACTCCACAGTGCAATAAAAGCCCTACCAAGTACATAGTCATTCTAAGTTACAAAGCTTTKAATTCATACTATCAATGTTGAAAGAAGCTACTGTAAACTTATACATGCTGGAGAAGGGGGAGAAAAGATTTAGTGAAAAACCACACCCACACAAAGAGGGTCTTTGCATTTTGAGGATGAAGGAAATTATTTAAGAATTATTTGGTAAATCAGGTTCTTCAAATGCTTTATTAAATAACATTTTTGACAACGACACATCATAAACAGATGGTACCCAGAACCAACTTTCAAAAACTAMATTAGGCACCTGAATCAGCCTAAATTAAGTACCTAAATCCCCCTTAGTAAGGTTTCTGTCAAATACAAATTCAGCTATAAATAARTTAAATGCTTATTAATTTCAGTTGCTCATTTTTCCCTCTCATACCCCTTTACCCCAATCCCAGGCTACCATACCTTTGAGTTTGCCTTCATTCTGAGTGAGGCAGAAACTTGTTAACTTGTTTCTGATAGAATCAGCWGTACTAACCTTAATAATTTATTGGGGGACTCAGCAGCAACCGATASAAGATTTGTTTAAACAAAGACAATTTTAACAGAACAGATGTACCAAGTGACTAGATGTCACTGTCATTGCAGCACATCCAAGGAGGCCAATAACCCCTCTTGSGGACAGACAGCAACAAGCCACTGGSAGCAGTAAYCTCTTGGTCACAGAACAGCAGTCTGATCACAGGCTTAGCAACCTGATCCTCAGGAGCTGCACACGCAAGTTGGCCTTCAGGGAACAAGAAGCATTTCATAGGTTCTACACAAAACCTATCACCTAAATTTAGGAAATCAACTTTTACAGTTGTGTTAATTCAAAACTTCATTGCTGAAAACATTCCAACTGCTAAGTATTTTAACAACTTTCCCCACAACATGCATGACAACTCTAGCAGGAATTGCTCAGATGCAGTACTTTAAGCTACCAATCTTTCTGAGCACTGTCATTCAGTCTGAAATAGAAATGAAATACACTGTGAAAATAGATAAAACTTATTTTTAGGAAACAGAATTAAAGTGAAAAGGCAAATACATTTATAATTATAAGCAAGAAGTATTTTAAAGGAATTTTAAAGCGTTCCAGGGAATTCCTTAAGAGATTTTCAAAATGAACCACTAAACATAAGAAGGTCACTGCAAGCAACCTATTAAATTCTTACTCTTACCTGGGGGTCATGATTGCTGTTGCACTCAGTAAAAGCTTTCATTGACAAAATCTGACAAACCAGGTAAGTTACTATTAAGTAGAGCTTATGTTGATAAATATTCATAGATTTTTTTGTTTGAGCAACTCTCCTGTGAGGAAAGGCTGAGGAAGCTGGGACTGTTCATCCTGAAGAAGACTCAGGGGGAGATCATCAAAATAAATGAGTGCCTGAAGGGAGAGTGCCAACGGTACAGAGCCAGGCTCTGCTTAGTTGTGTCCAGTGACAAAATCAGAGGCAAGAAGCACAAGCTGAAACACTTGAAGTTCCCTGTGACTATCTGGAAATCTTTTTTTGACTGTGAGAGTGGTCAAACACTGGCACAGGGCTGCAAAGTCTCCATCCTTGCAGCAGCAAAAGCCCACCAGACATGGTCCTGGCAACCAGCTCTGAGTACCCCTGCCTGAGCAGAGGGCTTAGACCAGATAATCCCTAAAGGTATCTTCCAATCKCAACCMTTCTGTGAAATAAAGACTGTATTTGACAGTTAAAGTAGGTCCAACTGATTTATGCACTCTACAACCATACAATAAAAATGTGCAACTAGCTGGAAGATATTGTAACAGTCTAGAAGGCKGTAACTGAATGGCTAAGAAGTTAAAGTGTCATTAAACAGGTTAAAAAATGGAACCTCAACATGACTGAATACAGTGTCTCAACTCACTTTCAGTAACCAGTTGTACCTGGCATATTAACAGCGATTCTCTCAACACACAGAGATAACTGGAGCAGATCTCCCATCACAAAGAACAAATCACCCCACAGAGGCTACATGACCGTCTCCTGCCCAGGAAGCAATAATGAAACAAGGGAATCCACAAAGGAATCCTAYGGTATACTAGACAAACAAGTATGTTAAGTCTTGTTTCTGTAGAAACTATTCAAAATACTTGAAAACTTCACAGTACAGCACCAACATTACATACTGTACAGATACTAAATAACACCTATACAAAATGTAAATCAAGACAAATACAACAACATAAAAGTAACCAGACACATAATTTCTTTTGTTTATAAAATTAAGTTCTAATAATTCAACATTATCTTTAGTGCTAACTTCATAAAAATATTTCCTGAAATAAGATTACAGTCAAAATATGTGCCATGAAAAGAAACTCTCCCCAAAAAAAAATTTTGCCCAGTCCGGGATAACAGGTCATCTTTAGAAACATGTTCACCAAAAACTTTCAGCTAGCATCCTTTTCCACAGCTAATGTAGAAAACCCTCACATTTCAAAGACTCCACTAAAATTCAAACCAATAAGAGCCAACTACAGGTTGTGAACTAGGAATGAAGACTCAGTAGGGGATTTTCATTCTTAAGTCACTAAACCAAAAGAAGAAAAATATATTGTATCAACGATTAAAACAATGATAGAAAGTTGAGGTAGGGAGAAGTGACTATTGGATGCCTCCTAGTCCAACCTCCTTGCTCAATAAGAGACCGCTAAAACACATAACTCAGGAATACTTCCAGACAGTCTTTGAATAACTCCAGGGAAGGAGACACTCTGAGCAACCTACAYCAGCGCTCAGTCACCCTCACAGTAAARAYCATCTTCCTCATGCTCACATAGAACCTCCTATCCATCAGTTTCTGCCCACTGCCWCTTGTCCTATTTCTTGCACTGCCAAGAGCCCAGCTCCATCCTCTTGGCTACCTCCCTTCAGATACTTACAGACATTTTGGAGGTCCCCCTCAGTTGTCTCTTTCCAAGGCTGAASAGGTTCAGCTGCCAGAGAGATGCTCTAGTTCCCCTCATCATCTTTGCTGCTCTCCACTGGACCCACTCCAGGAGCTGCTATGTATTGAGGAGCCCAGAAYGGGACACAGCACTCCAGATGTGGCCTCACCAGGGCTGAGCAGATGGGATGGATCATCTCCCTCGACCTGCTGTTAATGATGTTCCTGATGCACCTCAGGATACCATTGGCCTTCCTGGCCACAACAACACTGCTGGCTCACAGACCTCTAGGTCCTCCCCCTCAGTGCTGATTTTCAGCAAGCCAACCCAAGCTAAACAGGCTTCAAGAATTAAACAGACAAGCTWCTCAAAACTTCCCTCAAAAGTAATTACCTCCTAGCCTTTGGATAAAAGATACACAGCATGTTCATGTCCCTCCTCACGTAACACAGCACTGTCAATAACAAATGCCCTTGTGTATGAAAATACAGCATATTGCAAGAAGACATCTTGGCTAGTAAAGTGTGMGTACAATAGATAGGTTTTGGTTCTGTTGCAATTGGTTTTTTAGCTACAGGAGAGAACAGAAYAGTCAGAATTGGATGGAACTATTTTCCCCATCACACATTATTGTTTCAATATATTTCAATTGTAAGAGTGCAACAAAAAAAAACCATTACTAAGCTGCACTTATCTTTACAGTCACAATTCATTTTCTTGCTACACATTTTATGAAGAATACATATAAACCTTTAAGTATTCAATCTGTAATGCAGATCTACTGAACACAGATCATCCATCACTATAAAATACATCATTTCTTAAAATGCAGGCAGAAAACAGAAGTAATTATTTAGGAAACACTGTCGAATTCTAAGCTGAAGTTTCATCATCCTTGCCACAAAAGTAAATTAAAATCCACAGAGAAACAGAAGTTCTTATTTCAAAGACATATTATCTCATAACTRTTTGTGTTAAATCCAGCTCCAACATTATTGATCTGACATTTAARACTGATTTTAGAGAATGACATCACATTTGCAAGGTTACCACACAAGCTTACATSAGTTATATAGGTCTAATTAACAAATCATCGTAGCTCAGAAAGGACAGAGTTGACCATAACCAGACAAGCTTGTCTGCATCATTGCAAATCAATAAGAAAATGAACAGGCAAAAYGTGAAAGGAAATATCACCTATGTAAAAAGAGAATTACATAGCATTTTGTTTGCAATAACTTTTGTTATTGCAATGAAGAAAAACACACGTACACACAGGTAATATAATTGCTATCATGAAAACAGAGCAGTACATTCTCATTGCCACAACCAGACACAGGAACAGCAAAAACAAGAGGGCAGAACAAAGTTTCAGAAGAAACAGGAAGAATTCCTGTGAGCCTAGAAGTACTGCCATGACAGTGCACATCAAGAAATAATGAATTTTTACAAATCAGGAGTCCATAAATCCATTCATCTGCACAACCACACACCCTATTAAGCGTGCCAAAGTACTGCTGTTGAAAGGCATCTCACTGGARACATTAAATGACTTATGATAACCAAGACAGGCAACAATATCTTTAATCTTTTTTTAATCACATGCACAGCATTAAATCATTCCTCCACAAGTTATGCAAACCCACAGTTCATYCACCAAAGTCTCAAGTTGCCAAACACTGCTATTCCAATCAAGAAATTTGCATTTTTCTTAAGGACAGTTGTACATGTTAACGCTTTMAAACTAAGCCACTTTAAAAAAAGACATAGCTTTAAAAAATACAAGTTAAAAAWAAAGGCTTACTCTAAATGAAAAACAAATACAAATAGGTCAAGACTTCCACGTCATAGGAAGTTGCCTAATCACAAAAGAGATCAAAAGAAAAAACATAATACAATTATGAAGTTTAGGCAAAAGGATAAAAAGGAGGGAGAGTGCTTTTGTCCACTTCAATGAATCTTTGACAAAACACTACCCTGTATCTTTAAATACACACATACAGGCTACACATATCCACAAGGCCTGTAGTTAGGCATCCTGAGACTTTAGTCATAAGCAGTTCTCAAAACAGCTATTTGAAATYTGCAAGAGCAGAACTACCAGAACTACATTCTGTAGCACAACAATCTTAGACAAGACACTGATGACATAAGTCAAAGGCTTTTGGCAAATGTATTTGAAGTTTTCTACAGTAAAGGAGTAATACAGCCTTCCTACTTCCACACTAGTAAGTGCTAAGCAGMTAGCTCAGGTAACTCAATTTCATTTTTCTAACTAATATGGACCAGTAATGTCTGACAAACACTGCTCACGATTTAATACAGGCACTTTTTGTCTCCCCCATGGATTTCACCCAACCTGATAYAGAGGATTTAGATTTTATTTTCTATGAGAAAGGGTTTACTCAGAATTAAATACAAGRACACAAGTAACACTCAGATACATTYTKCCTCAGAACASAGTAAGTCTCAACATTATAGGCTCACAGCAGAGCTCTTCTATGTGGCAAAGTAGTGACCAGTTCACCTAGACCAGTACATTGATTAACCCTTATTACTTGTACAGACAAAATCTCCAGTCTCCTACAGACAAAGCACCGGAAGCCACCACAGGCAGTGTTAGMAGAGACACTGCTGGCTTTGGTAGGCAATGAAACTCTGGCTCGCAAGGCATAACATATTTGAAAGACATTAAAAGCTCTGTCTTCCCCACTCCTTGAAGGATACAGCCTCTGCCATAAGCAGCTTCTTGATACCCAGCTTCCACCTTTTAGTAATTTGGGAAGCACAAATGCTAACCAGTCACAGAAGTTGTCAGGTAAAAAGCTGATGCACTTGGGAACAGCAGGAGAATCACACCAAATCTCAAAAACACAATATCCATTGAATCATGATAAAGGAACTTCCCAATCTGCTTACAAATAACAAAGCCGTGCACAACAATGGTAAAGAAACACTCCTGCCAGYAAGAGTTTACATTTTAAATGGTAAGAATCCCATAATTAGCTGTGCATATGCCCATAAATCCACCTGCACAAAGCCCTTCACAGATCAAACGTGTCCCCTTGCAGAAGATGACACAAGTTGTTCTTTGGTTTACCTTTTCCGTCTCAAACTTAGCAGCCATTTACAAACATGTGATAAACCATTTCCGTATACATTGTTTGCCCATTTATTTCAGACAATACATTGTTCGGATTTTTAATTCCACCAAGAATGTTAATCTACCTTCAAAGGTAAAGAGAACTGGCACTGGCTGCTTTGTTCTCCCCCTAGTCATGTCCAACAGTAGTTGCTAAAARGGCACAAAACCAGGTTCCACTGGGAACTCCAAATAGGTTCATATCTTATGCCAAAATTGAACACTATTGTATCACCATGTTTAGGGCTTCTATTGCAAGGAGAAGATTTTGGCAGGGGGTAGTGGCTGGCTATTTTTGCATCAAGAAACAGTGTCCAGAATATTATCATGGCTGCATTCAGAAAAGAATATTCCACATAAAGGTTGCATTTGTAAMTCTCACTGTTATCATTTTGAGATGATTTTATGCGCATATTAAATAATTTTATTGGAGAAAATACACCACAATGCACCACCTTTTATAAAAGCACAAACTCTATCATATACATAAAAGACACCAAAATACTCTGAAGATTCATAACCTTGCAAACTGGTATTTTTCATACTAGGCTTGCAAAGGAATAATTTAGCTGATTTTTTTCTTTGTTTTGTTTTTTCAATGGCATCCCAAGGGACCTTCATGGCAGTCAGTAAAGTGGAAGTTCATTCATGTTTCTTTTAATTAAAAAGAAAACTGATCCCATTATCACTAACTGCAACACAGAGTGTTGCATCAAGGTTTAAGTTTAKAATCATTACCAGGAAGCAAGAGCATACACAACCTCAACTGCAAGAGTAAGACTCCTACTTGCTGCCAACATCAGCTAGACAAGCATCAGCACTGACTCTGGAACAATGACTGTGCAACCCAATCACACACTTGCTTTCTTCTCATTCTTTTCTCCCCCATTCCCTCCCTCACGCAGATTTAAAAAGAAAAAAAAAAAAATAAAAGGAAACAGAGTCACTGGGACCTTGGCCCAATCCTCCCAAACTATTCAAAATGTCAAGGGATCTGACTCAGMACTCCCATCCCCCCAAATGAACAGCTGTCCTGGAGGTTTGCAAGCAAGGAAAGTAAAATAGCAATTTCAGAAAAGTGTATCTTTCAATTACAGGTCAAACAAATGGTTCATCTTAGTCTCAGGCCTTTCTCATTCCCAAATTCCAAAGACAAACTGAAAATAACAGAGGTGACAGCTTCTTAAAAAGGGTCTGTATTAATTTTAAAAAGTGGGAAACATTAAGCAAGCTAATCTAGATACAGAGGTCACTGCCAGACTCTTCTAAAGCAGGAAAGGAACAAACTGCTCTTGCAATTCTGCATAGCATATGGCAAAGGATGCTAGTACTTTTTTTTTAAATGCAGCAATAGATTTTAACTTTACCTTAACATTTATTACAATACTGCATATTATGCAATTATATTTCAAAGGAGGGAAATTACTTACATGAAAATATATTTGCATGCATACACTAAAAGTACAAACTCATTCACTCATTCTAAGGAAATGCATTCACTTGCACAAACCCGCATTTTGTTATTCTACAAAATAATGTTATCAGCATTATCATAAGTTCATCAAAAGATTTCATGGTCAAATACCAATCTTTACCTTAATATTTATTGGCCTTAATATTTATGAAATCTTGACAGATTCACTCAGTACAAATGCCATGGATCTCTTTCATGTTAGCCATCAACAGCAACCAGAATAGATACACAAAGACAGGACTGAATGCACCAATTTGTTTTTTGGATCACAATACACAACATGCCAGATATTCACCCACTGACTTTTTTGGAAATTTTGTTTTGGGAACAAAGGATCATTTATTTGTGWCTCCCTTGCCCATTCTAAGGGAGAACAAAATTAAGTTTCTAAAGAAGAAAAATAGAGACCAGCAATTTTCAATACTCTAAGGATCGACCAAATTCTTCAAAAGTACTGTCTACAGCTGTATGCTATTCCATGAATCAWTCAGACAATAATGAACAAAAAGATACACTTTTGTTCAAATCACACACAGTGGGATTACATGTGAACTGACCGTCCATGTGTTAATTGAAGACAAAGCTTTGCTTTTGAATTCGGTGCTGCTCTTAGAGATAGACTGGAAAGTTTAGGAAGTTTAGTGTCCTTCTCGGTTTCCCAGTTTAAAAAGTTTGTTTTAAAAGTGCACACCAGGAAATAAGCCCAAGTTTCCTAAGTTCCATCACTGCTTCCRGTGCAAAAGAACAAATAGGGTATATGCAAAGAATGGGATAGGGAGAGAGACAGAACAAAAACATCCCCAGCAACTTCATAACAGTTTAACAACATAACAGTTACAGTCTTCAATAAAGAAGAGAATCAGCAGGCAAGTTTCCTCTTAACTGTATTAATTACGGTGTCTTGAAAAAATATAAGTGGCCCTAGTGATAAGAAGATAGATCATTTCACCCGTTCTCACTAGGGGTTTGAGCTTCTAGAGCCACTGACATCAAGGGTAGCATGATTATGTCTTAATTGAAACTTTAAATAGTGCATCTCAGAAAGCAAAATAACATTACCTTATTTTCTTATATTTTTAGAGAACTGAACACACCAGGTTTCTGAAATATAATTAAAGCTATTTTGAGACTGTAGCACCAGCCTCAGAAAACTCAAACATGTTTTTGGTCACCAGCTTATTTCAGGAAATTGTTCAGAAACTGTTCTAGGATCTGAGTGAAAAAAATGAGAAATAGGAGAAGGAAGAGGATCTACAGGAATGTTTGTAGTTCCTCCATTTCTGTTTAATCCTGCCAAAAAAAGTCATCCAGACTGTGACATTACCAATATTGTAACTAACATYACCAAATAACCATACTACTATGAAATGTGCCCAGTTGAGAATAATAACTACCAAATTTCCAAGTTTGGCAGCAAAATATAAAGCAAAATAGCATACGTGAGCACTTCTTTTCATTAAAAAAACTACTAAAGCCAGTTATCCTGCTGGTCTAATCCAGCAAGAAGAGAGTTTGTTATAAATTAGGCCAGGAATCTTCCTGTAAAAAGAGCCTCTGGTATATGAAGCTGATAAAAGAAAGCAGCTAAACTTCATGAAAATAACATGTAACAGATTACCACAGATTTGGTAAATCCTGGCAAACACCAAGTGTTTAGAAATCTTTTCAACTTTAACATCACCAGCACCCAGCAGGGTGTATTCAACATCCAACAGAATCCGCACTTGTTTTTGTCTAGGGGCTTTAAAAAAAAATCAAAATCACAGCAACTGTGAAGTACGAAAGTTTTAGATTTCATTCTCAAATAGTCTCCTTAATGAGCAGGTGGTATTCTCTTACACCAAATAATCAATTAAATAGTAAGAGTCTGCATTACAACTATAACTCAAGCCTAATGGAACACAGCCAAGGAAGATATGTKCAAGACCTGTTCCACAATTGCTAAGGACAAAAGAACTATTATCTTAGAAACACATTCTTCATCTAAGTATTTTACCCTGAATAAAAGAGGTGCAAATTATTCTCAAAAGCAGAAACAAATTTATCTTGCTGCCAGGAAAACAAGGTATTTCTTCAGCTACATGGTTCATTTACTCCATAACAAAGTCAGTAGCTGCAATGGCTTTTTACTTTGAACTTCAATGTAGTAGGTGCTTGTCCTTATTCTGAGCAAAACCAGTAGACAATAACACACGATGTGCAGTGACTACACATACAGCATCCACTCAGGACTTTGTTCAAACATTGTGAATGTAACTTCCTCCTAGGACTGCTCACATTTTTAAGCAGCTGCATGAAAGCTTGYGGCAAAAAATAAAATCAGGCCATATATCAGTTCATGATATACAAAAACCCCATTGAAGTAAAGAGGTTTTGAACAATATTTTTTATAAATTTAGACAAAGTGAAAACAGTACCCTCTTGACTCTTTGGTCGTGTCAGAGAATGCAGCTCCGTGATGCTATACCACCAGCAGAGAAGCCAATTTTTAAACAACTTTCTATTTCCATCCTGAAGTGCAGTTCAGCACCTTCTTAGAGGTACTGCTACAGCTGTTCACCAGCTGTGCTATGAATCACCAAAATGATCACTTAAAACCAGGTACTTTTAACCTAGATCATTTCAGTGACCCAGTWTTGCAGAGCAGCCTCATAAACAGCCCAGGCATAAGCAAAAATGCCTAAAGGTTTTTACATCCTGGTTAAAGTTTTTACAAATAGGCTTCTCCCCTTTTCCCAAAAGAAAACACAGGCTGCAATTACATCCTCAAAATGCAAGAAATCCACATGTACATACTGAAATCTCCTATATTAAGGTATCTTTTAGACCTGCCTTGAGTTGCTATCTTGATTCCTCAGACACCTTGAAATATTTGTCACCTAATGCATCAGTCCCWGCCAAGCAAATAAAAATAGCTTACCAAACGTTTAGCAAATTCTTTATTTTCTGAAAGAAATCCATATCCTGGGTGTACCTGGGAAGACACAAAATTCAAGCTGATTTGACTTCTGAAACCAGACACAAAAATTGCTAGCACCTTTTCAGTTACTGGGAACAGTGCAGTAGATCACTAAGCATTTAAATAGGCAGAATACCTTAAGAACATCTCTTAACACACTGATTTTTCTGCCCTAAGTCAAGCTGTTGAGCTACCATTTCTGAAACAAACTTCCATTACTTAACTAGGGAGAAAGGGGCTGTTTGCAGGGCAAATTGAGCTGTTTGCAGAGCAAATGGACATTCCCTTTGGTGACCCGCCTTTTGCTCTTTTTAGCTCCATTATAGACTTCCACATCCATGCTTACCCATACTCTTCTCAGTAACCACTATAAAATACTCTTTGTCCCAAAATATTTCCAGCACTAACCACAACAATGGTGCACAGGTCCACAGTCAAGAGCCWCCTGCCCTTACTGACCCTGGCTGGAGAGCACAGTATATGCTCTTCATTAGTCTAAGTCAAGCATCCTGGGCACCTCATTTTCTATTCATATCCCAATATACATTCAGCCTAATTATTTGAGAGGAGCATCAGAAATTTTTTGTTTTACTTTTTGCAATTCATGTAAGATTCGTGATCTAATATATGCTGATAGACAGAGTATAAGCCATTTTATCCACATATTTTAAAGAGCCAATAACTTGGTTTCATATTCAGAAACTCAAAGGGAAGAAAATACTAGTTTTCTTCATAAGTAAGTTTTTGGCCCGTGAAAGCACTGTAGCAAAACATCATATTTGAAAGAAATTCCAGTTCAAGAGTAGTGTTGCTGATATACACACATCAAATTTTCTTTTACAAATACTCTGTGCACGGTAGCTCTGAATAACACACTTATTTCAGTAACAGAATAAAGAACATTAGGAATGTGAACATGACTACATATTAGCTTTCCCACAGATTTTTGTTRAGCTTTGAATTTCTGGCCAATTTGAAGGGAGAAAGGCAGACTTGCCCACATTCACACAAATAAGCCAATGTGCATTTTGTAAACATTCTGAAACAAAACAAATTATGGGATGCACCATTTACCTTCCTGGTAGTAACATTTATATAACATAGAAAGTGATTTCAACTAAGTTTAAGCTAAAGCCTTTCTGGACACACTTCGTAAAACATTGAAAAAAGCCATTATGGCATATAAAGGGTTAGCGCTCAAAACTAATTGGGATTTCTTTTCCCCCAGCAAATTTGGAAATGAACTGAAGCTGCTCCCTGGTGTGAAAGCTGAATCCAGCAGCCACCTGCAGGATCAGCGACCAGTGCTGCCAGATGCTACAAAGCCTTTGATTTCCAGTAGCAATTTCAGACACATTTAACTCATGTGACACGAACTAACTGGAATAGCATATTCAATCACCTCCCCCCCCACACCTTTAAAAAAAAAAAAAACTCTGGCTTTTCTGCTTTCTATATATGAAACAGCTGCAGCAGATAGACACATTCAGACTCACAGCTTGGGCCCTGGTTTTCCTAATGACTTCCATGATGGCATCCATGTTGAGGTAGCTTTTGCTGGTGGGAGCTGGGCCAACGCAGACAGATTCATCCGCCATTTTCACGTGAACCTGAAGAGGGAATATTCCACATTAACAGATGCTACCAGCAAAAATAATTACCATCACCCAGTTACATGCACACAAATCTGATTGTGGCAAAGATCATTTACATACCATAACCGCTATAAAATACACACTAAAATTACCAACACTGGCATACAAGTACTTGCACAATAAATCTCATTTCATTTAACTCTGAGCTTAAGTCACTGTCAAAATGTTTTCTTATTCTAACACATTATTTTGAATTTGATTGAATAAAATCATGACAAATATAATTTCAGCTTCCTATACTGATCATCTATATGTAAATTCAGACTGAAAACTACTTTGTTACATGTAACCAGGGTAGTCTAATATCTTAATACTTAATAACAAACATTCATGACCAGTTCTAAGCAGGCTCCCCAGGAAGTTGGGGATAATTAGAGTGAATTGAATGAAGGGATGCAATGAGTGTCCCTGCACAGCATCAGGTCAGCACCATGCACAAATTAAAGCCTATGACTAAAGAGTTCAATATCACTACACGTGAACCAGAAAATCTTGAGAATTATTTAAGCAGGCTAATGTTTGATTTCTAATCCATTGTATCCTCATTTATATGCATTTGCCAAATATTTTTTAGTCCAACACAAAAGGGACAAACACCTCCAGCATTTTACCAGGAATAATAAAATAGCTAGGTTTGAAGTTAGGCATCTACTTACATCTCACATGAATGCTTATCTTTAAGTTTAAAAAGTTTAATTAGGTYGGTCTTTAACATGTTTCCAGAGTTCAGACTACTTTTCTTTGAAGTAAGATACACATATAACTATGAAACCAAACAATCAGTTTTTTCTCATTCTGCCTTTCAGTATGTATTTAAGAAAGTATGCCATCACTTAAACTGTTTAAGATTGTTAGCTGTCAGTAAGATTTGTTTAAAATGACTGATATTTTCAATACTCACCAATTTTTTAAAACTATTTTTATGAACTATTTGATATMATTTTCAGCATTTGAAATGGAGAATACGCAATTTAAAAATTGTGTTCTTTTAGAAAATTAGTATTACCATATGAGAATACAAGACGTTGAGATGAGCTCAGTTGGCCAGAGTATGGTGCAAATAACACCAAGGTTGTTGGTTTGATGCGTCATTCACCTAAGAGCTGAACTCTGATGATCCTTTTGGGCCCCTTCCAACACAGACTATTCTGTGACTTTGCCTAATATTTTTGTTTTATTAATATGAATTTTTGTTCTTTGTGAAAAAGAATTTTATTTGGAAGCAGTATGAAGGCTGTGAAGTGTGTCAAACTAGTTAGAAGTAATGTAGTCTGCATATACTATTGGCTCATTCAGAAGAAACAAGGCCAAGAAAAAAAACAAACTGCTGACAAGCAGCAGTCAGACARTATTTTGCACAATATGATAATAAAYAAGTWGCAGGCAAATATAACAAGCATATATCACATGAACAAGTGTCACTTATTAAACATTAAAATTTTTTCTTCAGTTTTATTGACCTTTTCTGAACTTTGCAAAAGTTAATCCTACCAACAAGCAGCATATTAAATCTGCCACCTAATTCCATGTTTCTTTATAGGGACATTTCTTAAATAACTTCTGAATTTGCTATATTCTCAAGTATAACAGAGTTCACATAACCTCCTGGAATCACCACACATTTCACATTTCAACTATATTGCTTCTATTAAGTCACAACTGTTTTGTTTTACCAATACACCATTGGTCTCACAATACAAACAGAGCAAAACCAAAAAAATTCTAAGCACTAGCACAGACAATCATGCAGCAGGTTTTAGTGCTTTCAAGCATGTACATCTCAGCAACTAAGCAATCTATTTTAATCAAATGCTATCAAGATTAGCCTGTATCATCCTTCCTGCAGTACTAAGTTGAAGAAACTATATATGCCCCTTTATCTTCATGACCAGTTTATATGCTTTAAGTGTTCTGAATCCCAATGTGATTTACATTTCTAAACAAAGTCATTCAACTTTAAGCTTAATTAACCACGTATGTTTTACAAAACCGAAAGCTTCATTCTAGAAAAGGACTAAATATTGTTAGCTATTTGGAGATATCACAAGGAAAATCCCATACCCACACACTTCTCACACCAACACAGTCTCACTAGTACCAAAACCAGCCACAGAAGATATTGYAAACCTATTGATTTTATACATATAAAGAGTCTTGTGCACATTTCCCCAACATTCCACCACTGCTTTCTGAAATGTCTCATTGCTATTCAACTCTTTGGAGTTTCAACTCTTCCTTTCCCACATTGTCCTGTAACCTGGTAAATCCATTTCTCCTTGCTCACCTTACTGCAAGTTATTGACGCCTGCCTTGGTTTGGAGACAATTTTAGAATAAAAGTTTCTGGAATGAATGTTTCCTCTAAAGACAAAGGTTTCAGCAATCCCTGCTGATAAGGGGATGCCAATAAGAAATGAATTTTCTGGATGAAAGTGAAAAAAAAACCAAAACTGTATCTGATGAGCAAGGTGCCTGCAGGGTAACTTGTAGATATTGAGCCTTCAGAATCTTATCTCCCCCCAGCAGAACAAACAAACCCAAAATGCCAAGGGAAAGGAAAAAACTACTGAGCACGTGGTGAGAAGGAGCCAAATGGCAGACTGCCCTTTGTCTTGGTAAGGGGAGGAAAGCCCACAGAGGAGCTCAAGGGTAAAAACAGATGGGAACCTGGTGAACCTCTGATATTGGTCTCCTCCTCACAACAGTCAAAGCTGGTGGATKTAGAGCCCTTTCTTTTGTTGGTTCAGTTTCTCTCGAGGTCTGGGGCCAAGATGGGGTGCCACCGCAACTTCCCCGCCAGTCTGCACCGACTGGTTCCAACTGATGGTCTGGTTCGGACCAACAGACCAAGCCAACAGTCCAAGAAAAAAACCAACAGGAGACACCCAAGAATTACTACTACAATTCAGGGAAAATGTGCCTCAGCTAACAAAAAACAAGCCAGCCAAGCAACAATGTAGCCTCCTATCTGCACMGCAAGCTGAGCACACAGGAGAGAGAGCTTGAACAAAGGCCACATCACAGTTCCCCCAGCTCCCAGCCCTCYCCCAGGCTCACCTCAAAGCTACAGGACCCATTTTTGGGCATAATGCAGATGATCAGGAATAGAGTATCATAAAATCACCCCAAGACGGTGTCTTCAGTAGTTAAGTGCCAGTTCATCCTTGCATACACCCTAATATTATTCACACAGGTATAAACACAACAGCACATCAGTAACCACATCACATTCACGTTACCTGATACTCCTTCTTGGCAAATGTCTCAAAAAGATAGGTCTCCATTCCACCTTCACTAGTTTAAAACCTCCAGATTTTCAGGTGACGGTTCTTTCATCTAGGGGGCTTCTCACACCTATTTTTATTATGAGTACACCAGCACACATAYAAACTGGAAATCTGCTACTTAGTAATTCATAATGACAATTACCCTTAGCATTTAGATTTCTTTGACATTGTACTGTAGCTCATGAAGAATACCCCAAATTTAGTAACACCAACATGTCAYAGATTTTTTAGTACAGTACAAATATAATTACTACCAAATATTGTAACAAAAGCCATCATTTGAGTCTRCATGACAACTGAAACTTTCAGTTTACTACCAAATGCTGCCTAGTTCACACAGTAATTCACTAAATCTCTACTTCTGCTGAAGCTGACTAAAAGAAAAAGTCTAAAGAATCTCGCAACTCCCCTTAGTCAAGCACTACAAGTTTCAAATATATTGATTTTCAAATTCAAGAACTGCTTAAGTGCTCRGCTTAAATCACACAATCCTAGGTATTCAAAACCTAACAGCTAAAACCCCAGAGGTGTAATTTCTCTTTTTTTAGTTCACAAAAAAAAAAAAAAAAAATGTCAACAAAAACAAAGAAGCAAGTCCCAGGAGGTCCTTGAAAAAAAGCAATTCCTCCATAAATATCAGAATTGACCCTGCAATCTCAAGCATGAATGGATAACAACAAAGGCTGGAAAAACAGAGGAAACTAAGTGCTTAATAGTTTATACTGTAGGTTTTAATCATATTGGGCTACCTGGGCCTCAAGATAAATCTCAAGCAGTTACCAAGGCCATGTTAAAGAATACAAACAAGCAGAAATCACAGAAAGACATCTTGTGTGTATAAGCAATTCAATTTCCATAGAAGTTTCATATTTTAAGCAGTCTAACATAAAAGTTTCATATTTTAAGTAGTCTATTTCATAAAGGCTAACTATATTTCGAAAACAACAGATATTCATTGAAATCTAATGAATTTTCATTTTATAGAGCTTCAACTTAATTCAAAAACTAGAGACTAAATACAGTCACCTTYGGAAATCCAGACCTGAAACTAATCACAAACAGCCAACCAGCTCATCACTGACTCCTGCAYCTATGAGAAATAAGCTACTAATAATAATGCTCTGGATTTAATAAGAAGTCCTAGCAGAACAACATTGGAATGAATACTATTAAATGATGTCACTACTTTTGGATTAAGATACAAAGTCAACAGAAAATAATTTGAAGTACAATTATCTTATTGCAAAAGTCTTCCTGACCACATACAGACACAAGAACTAGCTCAAGTCCAACAAGCTTATTGATTCAGAAGCAAACTGCACAGAAGTGCCCACTGGTTCAGAGGCTAGTTTAGGTCCAGCAGCAAGGCAAGGCACCTAAATCAACAAATCKTTACACAGGAGCACCTTCATGTTTCTTCACCRCCTTTCCAGYAAATAGGAAAATAAAGCAAGATCTYAGGGTGCAGAGTGCAGTTAAGAGGTAATAACAGTAGCAGCAACTSGGTTTGGAGGTCCTTTTACATAAGTTTCAGTAGTTCAGGAGGCTATTTATAAACCAGGTTTGGTGCCACAGCTTAGCATCATACTCCAGAAGACAAGTATGTCTATAACCCAAAGTCTTGCGTATGAACACCACAAAAACAGTCAATACCTGYCCTGCAAATAGCCCAATTTAGAAGGACTGGATTGAATCAAAGCTAGTACATACTCAAATTACTTAGATTATATTAGGTCTCCGTTACCCTGGAGAACATGTATTTATTTGACAGCAGCATTCCTTCTTGCTTAGCTATAACCTGAATTTACTGAATTATGCTCATARTTAAACCTGTATCTCAAATCATAATTTCAAAAATCAAAATAACTGACTATCTAAAATATACATAGGTCTCCTAGAGATGTTCTATTTAAGACCGCAGTATCAAAGTAACCTTCTCCAGGAATCACTCAGCTGCTGAAGATCACTAGTTGAAATCCGTATTATAGACATATCTATATTATATTACATTTAAATATGCACTCAACATTTAAACACAGAAACATAGAAAAGTTCTCAGTATGGATACAGAATGTATTAAAAATTTTTTTAAGACAAAGAACTAAACCACTTGCCTTCAGTACATATACAATCCATAAAACAATAAACACCAGCAAGAAAATTTACAGATCCCTAGCGTTATAATCATACAGCAGCTCAAGTTTGTTACCTTCTYATGGATCCTGGTTCTTGACAAAAATCATGTTTTTCCTCCACCTGTTTCACAATAGTTCTCATTTAGTAACTCCAAAAAGTAAAGGCTGACTTTGTCAACAAAGATAAATGTATCTACATGTTATTTCCTAATAGAGTGTTTGATATCTGTGTAGATTCCACAGATGATTTTATATACTCAAGCAGTTTCTGAGGCTTATCATGTGACAGATGTAATTTACTTCAGTGTAAATGCCTAATTAACACATACACACACACACTCACTCCCCTTTTCCTCCATCTCCAAGGAGGTAAATGTCTGGGATTCCCCAGTGTCCCAGTTTCTCAGAGCAGGTCAGCCTACACATCCCCAGGTCTCAACACAAGTTGATATTCATGCAGCAGAGACAGTTATACTGAGTTGCAGGCTGTGTTTTCCCCCTAATTCTTCTGAGCTGTTTCAGAATTTATATTATAAGGAAACTGTTATAGCTGCATATACAGTGCTAATCAAACCTAAGAAGCAATTAAAAAACCTCAGAGAAGAGAACACTTTTGTTTAGTACACTAGATAAGATTGAGCATTGTTTAGACAAAGAAATCTAATCAAACAAGTCATTCTCCTTTTATAGCTCAAATCAATATTACACATTGGAACAACATCCGTTGGTGTAAGTGGATTCACTTAATTGGCCCAAACTGCATAATACCGCTCAGCAAGACAAATCACAATTAGCTCAACCCATAAAATAGGGCTAATGAGTAAATCCTTTGTAAGGTAGGTAAAAAAAAAACCAGCCACCTCAAATCTTGCCAGCACCATTGCCAAATGAGACAGACAAAACAGAACAAAAAGCCTGTGGCATTGAACAGTCTTGAGTTTGAAAAAAAAAAAATCAAATAGATGCAAAAAGGTTTAAATTAACTGCTTTGCCAAAAACACATCTTTCATCTGACCTAAGTGTCTTTAGCATCTTCACACTAAAATACACACACCAGTAATATAGTAAGTATGAGCACATAGTGTGCAGTATTCATACAGCCTTTAAAGAGCTATCTGCAAAGAAATACTGCCATACGATTACAGCATTTAACSTTAAAACTAAATAATGGAAACATGTCTAAAGCACATGAAAAACAARACCATAAAAGACATAAAATAGTGTAACTATCCTATATTTCCCACATTTATTTTTACTCAGCATTTCAAAAAGCTAAATAAAATCTATGCAAATAAACAGGTCAACCTGCAGATTCTCTGCAAGCCTATTTTAAACTATTATAATTTGATGGCTCACAAATAGTTACACAAGGACTATGTAAAACAATTCTTCAGTGGCCTTCAGTGTTTTGGTGAAGGATATTTACTTACAATCCCCTCCAAGCCTACAATGACCCTCAAAACAGCCCATCCATTAGCATCTGCAGGATTAGATCCCTGATTCATGGACACCAGCTGAGAAAAACAAATCTAAAAAAATAACACCCTTTCCTTTATGCTTCCCTGTCTTGCCCTTAAGTTTGCCAACTGGTCAAAAAATGAAGACAGTAAATAATGCCACTAACCTAATGGCCTCAAAAATTAACCGTTTTAAACTAAAATTAAACTTAATGGATYCAGGTTAAACTAAACAGTCTCTAAAAGATAAGCAATATGAACCAGGCAAGGAAGACTGCATTTCTAACCAAGACTAAGGGCAAGCACATTTCAACACATATCAAGATTTTCATCTGTTTGCATTCTCACTTATACACATTAATCTATTTTTATAACCTTAAAAAAAGAAAAAGTAAATCTCAAAATTCTATCTTCCATGGTTGAAGCTCCAGAATATGGCTTGCTGCTAAAAAGACACCGTTTTACTTGCCTCAYGAAGAGGAAAGGACTCCCCATTGTACCTAAAGGCCTAGGTACACTCCTACTGTGAAAACCAGACCATGCTAAAGCTGTCMGAGTCATATTCTCAAACTGTGTTCTGCTTGCGGGACAAGCAAGAAAATGCCTCCTGAAGTCCTGAAGCCATTACAGATAAGACTCTAGAGAAGAGTTYTAGAATGGCCTTGGCTCTTAAAACCCTTTTCCTAAACGTTAATTCTTTGACAGACAGCTTCAGTGAGGCACCTTCTAGAACAATGGTGGTAAAGAAGGCTTCTCCATCAGAATTTTATTGCAATTGCTTACTGCGTTGAACTCTCCAAAACAATAAAGGCCAGGAACTAGCACACAAGTTTGCTATTGAAAATTTTGCAGAATGAAATCATTTCAATGTCAACCTCCAACATGTTTTACTCAACACCAGTCGGGAACAGCCTGTCTTTGGTAGAACAACTGCAAAAGTAGGTCAATAGTCACCTTGTTCACTAATCTACYTTTGGATGAACTGAAGGATTAAGACAGGTAGCACAGTCAGGAGGGGAAAACCAGAACATCCCATTCTTTAACTCCAAGCCATTGCATCARTAGCAAAACATAACCTTGAGGGAAAAGCATTCCCCTTGCCTCCTCCCACTTGCGTCTCCCTTGGTGGGGCAGCAAAGTTCCTTTGCTCAAGTGAAGACTAGAGGCAGTACAGCCACTCAAAACAACCTTTCCTGATGTCTGGGGTGCTGTGAAGAAGGTTTGCAAGCTTGCAACTGCACTCATACATCTGCAGACTATTTTTACTTTGGAACACATTMATCTAGAGCAAGTCTCCAGGACAAACAGGAGAATTTTAGTTCAGAGGATACACTAACAATTAGGGAAGATACTTGATGTATTTACCAAAGAAGGAGTCTYCATCTGTGGCAGGAATTGAGCAATTCATCTTTATTTAGAGCAGTCCACTATGTTCTGTCAGGATGCTCAAGTTTCATCTTTGCAGTGTGTGTGATTCTGCACTTTAAATGTTTTAGAAAAAGAATTGAGTTTTTTGTAATGTTAACAAAATAGTGATACCCTACAGTGTTTTTAGTAGCCTGCCTGCATTTCAAACATCTGCACCCATAAGTCAGTCTTTCCCTAATGGAATCTCAGTTTCTAAGCGCATTAGCAAAGCAATAGGAMAGGTCTTTCTCATGCTGTTTCTTTTTCCTGCCTATCCCAAAAACAAGCTCATCACGGAATGCATTTGACGCATGCTTCTTTGTTCTGTTTTCTAAAACGGGGTAAGATATGTAGGAGATGGGAAAGCTGGCAGTTAGGCAAGTCTAGGTAAYAGTATCGCAGGGTAGGAAGGGTAGTCAACTACAGAATTTCATACGGCAGAGATTCAGCTCTTAATTAAGCTAGCTATCCCAGAAGACACTTGGGATTCAGAARAGGTAGGTTAAACTCAGCCACATTRCAAAGCAACACAYARTATGCACTGGTAACATGCTCCTATCCACCATTTTCAGCTCTAATTCAGATGGAGTTTGCCTTTCAGATGGATGAATGCAGTACACAGTCATTCAGATGTCTACAGCTGCATGGACTGCAGAAGTTACTTCCAGCATCCAAAGACCAGTGATTCCTAAAACCAGTTCTAGTGCTGAGAGAACMGGTCACAAGAGCAGCAAGGTGAATTCTCAGCTATCTGGCACTTCAGCTACACAATAGTAATTAAAAGAAAGGTGAAAAGGGAAACATGGATGTCAGATAAATGTAATATATTCTGGATCAGAATTTGAACTTTTTTTTTTTTTAATGAGAAATGTTAAGATGCAGACCTACAGTGAATGTTCTTCCCAGTGTRGACTAACATCAGGCCCAAAATTAACTACATATGGAGACTTTAAGTTTTATAGTAAGCTTCATTTTAGGCATATACAAGATGCCACTCAGAGGAGGAGCCCACTCCTAAACTCTCCTCCACGCTCAGCTCTAGCAATTACAGTGCTGCTGAGACAGATCAATGAACTGTACAGTTGAAAAGTAATCTAAGGGGACAAAAAATTAACCTTCTGTCAGATCAGCAAGTTAAACCATCTCCCAGCCAYGTGACCATCGCATCCCATACAGTGCATGAATGAGAGGGGGCAGGAGAGCCMAAGCTCTCCTTTCAGAAGTAGTTTAGACTTAGAGAAATTTAGACATAATATGAAGCAAATTCTACAATGTCAAATAAGCCAAAGAAAATACCAGAAAAAAAAAATCAGTTTTTAAGTGAATGCAAAATATGTCAAGGATGACAACATTTCAGAGCATGTTTTCTAAAACAGTTTTTCCTCATGTCTGTGCAACATATATATGCTCAATAGAAAATACATATGCACACACATGTATGTATATATGTACATACACATACCCTTTAATCACTTAAATAGCCACTGTGAGGGTTTTTTCCACTAAGTACTAAAGCAGTACATATAATAAAAATTACATCATAGAAGCTCAACATGGCCAGTATAATCTTACACTTTTATAAGGAATGAAATATTTTAAAATACCTTACAAAATATTCATACTTAATATAAATGCTGTTACGTAACATTTACAATARTAGAGCATTTTTCCTTCAAAATTCCCAACGTGAATATTCAGATTTCTTTAAAAAAATATTTGCTAAGTTCTTAAATAAAACCATTAGTTTTACAAGAAAATTACTTCTCTGCTAGTGTATTATAATTATTCATTATAGCACAACTTTAAAGAAGATAGTCCTCTACACAGGTACATAGTAAGTCTTCCACCTTCAAAAGTCTTCTTTTGAAAGACTAAGATTTCAAGATGCAGAGGGCAAGATAGTCTGTAAAAACAGTGCAATGGAGAAAAAGCACCAAGCACCCCTGAAAATCACTGCACAGACAGTGCAGTGCACACCAAGTCTGTAAGGACTATGCGCAGTCTAACAAACAGGCAGGAATAGACAAGGAAACCTGCACTGTCCAAATACAATTTTCACAGTTACAGTTATTACCAACAGTGGACAATTCACTCATGGATGCAGACGCCAGACTTAATGTGGTCCCATCCTTTTCCAGATCATCTGACAAAAATATCTTCAACATTTTCTTTTCCACTTACAGCCCTCAGAGTTCTGCCATAGCTACAACACAAATTGCAAAAATTTTATTTTAGCAAGACTCTAGAARAATATTTTATTTGCCTGGGGYATTTTATGTTATTGAGTATTCTCCMTAACAACCTTTCCACCTCCTAGCTTATTTCCTACAATATATATTTTTCTGTCTTAAATTCAATCAAGGATAGCGAGCAGAATCGTAGTCTACATTGCATCCCATTAATCTTAGACAATATCATTTCAGCACATCAAGCAGATTTAGTCTATAAAGGGTGTACACMTTGAGGAAATRGTTCTTGGTATAYAAATGAKCATTCTTTGCAGGACACTACAAAGYTCTCCCCACCCAAGCACACAYCTTGTTCCAATGAACAAAATGATAGCAAGTGCTTCCCCCTCACCTAATTCCCAACTTTCTATCACAAGCTAACACTCCTTTTTTCTGAGGCAAGAATTTASAACCTGCTAAGACAAATGCTCCAGATCTTCACCTTTGAAGATTAAGTAAAAACTGGACAATATGAGAAATACCAMTATCAGCATAGCTTAATTACAGTAAGATAAATACATGTGGCCTAAACATACAAATTCTATAAATWAATTTTTAGCTCTTCAATATAGCACACTTGGTCAATGCTAAATATATTTCATATGATAAAAAGAGATAATTACATTCTATACAGGCATACCTGCACAACGCCAAAGGCAAAAAAACCCTGTTTCTGTAAAGTGACAACTGTTTCGATTTGAGAGGCACAAACTTTTGCATACCTTACAACATATAGATAATATTCACAGGTTTAACAMATTAACTCAACCTTGTGTATAATTTTATAAGCCATTAGAATAAACATCTATAAAAATAAATTCCTATTTTTAAAAAGCCTGGAATTTTAAAGTCTTTCCAGGTTGCATGGAATCTACATGGCACAGCAACATACACTCATACAGAATGGTTCSTTCTAAATCCTCTTTCCGGTTAGCATTTAGGTTTGGGTTTTTCCCCCTCCAACCTGCTAAATAAAGTCATATTTCCTGCTGACAGCAAATGATTGGTTTACCTTTAACTCCAGGGGGTTTAACTATCCATCCTTTAAGAAGCTTTGACAGTTTAACCTGCTGAGCTCACAGCACCCAAGGGAGGGTCTTACTCGCAGTTTTACTTCTGCTGCTGCTGACCACTAATACTGACTCCACAGATAATGGATTTCAATAACAACCTCCTACAGGTTAACACTTTGGGTAGTAGCCATGATACTGCTTTAATTAAGCTAATACATGAAGGTTACAGTTTGGTAGAAAGTTGTATTAAATTTGGCAGTGCYTACAATAGCAGGAAAAGTGCATATGTTCACCTGTCCAGTAGCTCTGAGATAAATTTGCCTACCAATATAATYGAGTTGGTTCAACTTTTTTTAAGGTGGGCTCAATTTATTAATTCCATTTCCTATAAACATGAATTTTTCCAGCAYAACTGATAATTTCATGATGGATAGGAAATGGATGCCTCTAACCATGCTGAGCACAGAATGTGTCTACCTGGCATATAAATAGACCATGCACTGCAGTTAAAGGGTGCTGTGTTTGGTTTCTTTACAAGGTTTGGAGCATCCTGATAATGGAAAATACTAGCATGTTTATTTCCTTGAAGCTTAGTTGCAAACAATAAATTTTATATTTTAGCAAGCTATTAATTATGTAAAAGCTTAAAGTTGAAAGTGGAAAATWATTCATATTTAGTGAAAACAAGCATTTGACAAAATACAAAAGCCTGCAGATTGGAGTGGCACRTGTATTTTGTAGGCCAAGCATTCACTTATGTTTTTTCAACACAGCACTTAAAAGCACACATTTGCTTAAAAATAGAGGGGGAAATAGGTCTTGGTTCAAAAACTTGGTTATAACTTTACCTGAAAAACCATCCATTTGTTGGATTTCATTATATTTTTTTGTTAAAGTACACAATCTGACAGACACTCTACATAGTAATAATGAAGCAGCATGGGAGCCATTTAATATATTTCTTGATTAACTCATTGCCTGTCCAGTTCTCATTCAGACATGTGCTCACATGTCATAATCGTCATAACTCCCATCATCCCTACAGTTAACACACAAGCTCCTTGATTAGTGCACAACTCCCAGACGAGCCATTGCTAATGCTAAATAATTCCCTTCAGCCTCCTGCGACTATACCGCAGGCTCTCCAATTAAATATAATGTCTCTGATGAGCCATATTAATACAGACAAATTCCTGCCACAGATTCTAGCCCACTCACTTCCACMAAAGAAGCAACTGAAATAAAAAGAAGAAAGCTAAGTACATAAAAATTAGCCAAAAGAATAATTTTGCCATGAGGCTTTAATTACTAAACTTCAGTCACAGGTATGTTATTCTTGGATGTATCCAGGAAACTAGCATATTAATTCAAGTTTGCTGATAAATGGCAGTAAGTAAATTACCATTTTAATAATTGAAAAGCAAGCATGTAAAACAGATCACTTTTCAATCAGTTAATTACAATTAGCAGTATCTAATCACATGTGATAAAATTGACTCAAATCAAATTGCTGCTGGTATAACAATTATATTCAGCTGGTCTTGTGCATTAAGCATTATTTGCAATACTGGCATAGCTGTACACACCTACACAAGGTTTTTTCAGGTTATAAAAATACTTCACTAATGATGCATCCATTCAGAACTAGTACCAAGAAACTACTACACCTATTAAAAGCCTGGTGCKGTAATACAGATTATGTCATGAAGTCCACATTTTTAAAAATATCTACAGATGTACCAAGCAACATTAAAATAYTTTAATAATATAACAGTCATGGGTCAAATATAACAAGCCAAATTATAGTAATCTCTCTCCTTTAAAATGGGAAGAATCACTGGAAAACCTAACCTTTTCAGTGTACACTGAAATTTCTTAACACTTAACTCAAAATTGCTGCCATTAGCTGGAAAATTACCACTTCTATTTTATGAAAATCATAAGGAGTTCCCAGTCCTTACAGGAGAGAGTTTAATGTCCTTAACCTTAGTGGTGACCCTCTCACTGGAAGAGATATCAGCAAAGGACATGTAAATAGACTGTTGCAGAAGTATCCTTTAGTCGTTTAAAAATATTGCTTGCAACTGCACAAATTGTAAGATATTCAAATARCCCCCATGAAATTTTGATAAGCTCTTCCCCAAGGTCCTTGCACCTTCATCCTTACACTAATGCACTTCATCTTCATTTACCTGATCATTAGTTTCCAGTTTGTTCAGCTGGAAACCAACACACACTAATTACTTTGACATCACAAAGTCCTATCTGTCTTCACCACCTCCCCAGACAGCAGGGAGAAATTATCAAGGGTAGGCATGATAATATCCTGATAAATGATGATTCACATCACCTCACTGTCAATCATCCAGAAGTGCTCACGCAAGATACCACTCAATCTCATTACTGAATCCTAGGGCTAAGAGTACAATACACACCAGGAGTCATATTTCAAACAGCAGGCCACCTGGATAAGATGCAGCTCTCAGAGATTTTCATGAATTTTGTTGGCTTTTTGTTTTAACATGGTAAATGTCAAATATTCATCTATTTTACCATGTGTATATAGGCTGGCAGAAAAGGACATGCTGAAAGCAAGGCAATGCATCTCAAAGGTTCAGGTGAGAGAAAAGAATCTAGGTTCTTYGGGGGAGAGGACAGGTAAATTTTCTTACTTTAAGAAGAAAATTAATCAACCTACCCTAAGTTTCAAAGTTCAGTTTCACAATTTAACCATCCTTCCTGCTGAAACAATATAAATGTATATAGAACTCTGAAAGAAGTAATACTAGCATTGAAACTCATTGACATAGCARAGTTCACTTTCCATGACAGAAAGCAGATACAAGTAAAGACAAGGTTCTTGCTTCAATAAACAGCTGTTGGGGGTAGTGGGGTGATCAGTCAAGAAACAGTAARAATTTATTAGTAGCTGCTTTCTCAGAAAATATTATATCTTTCCCTACTTCCAAAGCAGTATCTTTCCATCTCTGTCAGTATCCTTTTAYCTCTCCATTTAGATACAAAACTAAAGCAATCTCCAATAGTAAAGCCCATGGCTTGCTATCTAGCACAGAATCTATGCAGCACATAGTGCTGAGGAGTAGGGTGGGAACAATAAACGACAGCATCTTCTAAGTCTTCTAGGAATRTAACACTCCATTTTCGTGCCCAAGATAATCACACACTGTGATAATCACTAAACCTGCACAGTGTCTGATCATATTCTTCAATGTTGCATCACCTATGCAACAGATGAAGGAAAAAAGAAGAAAACAATACTCAAAGAACATGGGGAGAAAGTGTGAGGAAATTCCACAACCATGTGTGSTTGCGCTAGGTATTGTCAGGGAGGGGAAAAACAGTCAAAACTAAGGACCAAAAATTGAGAACATTATAGAAACAAAGAGTAGACAGCAGAACAAAGAAAGTACGAAGATGCACATTCTACCACCCAACAGTATTCTTCTGGCTGAAGACACTTTGAATACTCAATGCAAGGCAGAGCAGCAGGGCGCTCTCTTGCAGATATGGATGGTACTGCTGCTACAGGCACACTGCTTCTGCATCCTGTGACTGCCTGCCCGCACGACCATGCCTGAACTTGGCAGGAACCCTCACACACACTTCCTTGCACCTCCGCTGCCCCAGACTGTTTGAAATACGATCACAGGCTCACAATGAAACCCTTGTCCCATTTCAAAGTACTCTCCCCCTGTGGCGCTAGAGAGGACAGGCAGCAACTTACGGGCTCCTGYTCAGATAATGTTAACATAACATTTTTCAAGGAGAAACTCAGAGGTTTCTCCTTCAAACATTCTAAGTGCTCTAAAATATATGTAAATGCAAATATAACAAATGCAAAGCTCCATAAAAACTCTGAATGAAGTCATTTAGGCGTGGATGCACTATATACCTGAGACATACACTATTCAAAGTCTACTTTTCAAAGCAAGCGTGGATTACTAACAAAGTTCAAAACCCAAGAGCTCTTCAGAAGCTTTCTGTCAAAATACACTCCCTAACAAAAGACAGCTTCTAGTCCACATATGCACACAGATCTTTCWCTCTCAAATCTGTGACCCACACTCCTCACCTCTTTCGCTTATCAAATGTACCTTACCAACCCTACCAATCTTGTTAAGTACARAGTGTACAGCAGCTTGTTCCAGAAATGTTAACCACCACATGCTTGGATAATGGTATTCGAAGTATTCTCCCCTAAAGAACCAGAGAGTCTGAAGATAAAACATAACTTATTCATTCTAGCACATGAAGCAGGGCAAAATTATGAGCAAAAACAGAACGTTTTTCCACTGAATGCAACCTCAGTGCTTTCCTTCCTAACTTTACAGAAGGGCKACTAGGGTAGGAACAATTATAATATGAAAAAAATTGAAAGTATCACTCCAAACAAGCTTAAAAGTTAAAAAYTTTTAGAAGCATCATTCCATTATGAAATTTATATGTAAGTGTGTTAAGTTTTCATTTTAACTTAAAAGCAAACAGCAGTCTTCATCCCAGACTTACCACACCTCTGTTTCCTTAAAGAACATGTGGTCTATTTGTACTGTGTACTGTATTGGCTTAACTGCTTGAAGGTAAACAACRGAAATTGCTTCTACTGAAAGAATATTGGTGCAGAGAATATACAGGCATGCGTGCATGYCTGCCTCCAAAATGAATTTCCAAAAGTAATTTGTTAGCTTTACTAACAGAAATCTGAGAGCAGGAAATTGTAATAGAAATTCTATGCTTTAGTTCACCTGACGGGCTTCTTTATGTTAGAGCTTTACAAAAAAAAAATCTTAACACAGCAGTGTGACTTCTTGAATCTCAGCGACCTAATTTAAGAAATTAGCTTTCAGAACTAATTGACAGAAAACACATTTTTCATTTTGTTAGTTAAATCRGAAAAGAAAATTCTCTGCACAAAAAAGAAAAAAACTGGCACAGAAACAAATTTTATTATCAGATGAATACAGAGTTAGACACATTAAGACAAAAAAAACCTACACCTTTCTCTTAAATTATTGAAGAACTTGCAGTAGAGTTACAGTACTTCCTCTAAAGAAAAAAAGAGCAGAGCAAACGGGAAACTGCTGTCAACAAGCATCAGTACTTCAGAGTTCACAGTCTAAGTTTGCCTGCCAATTTTGAGCTCCACAGATATTGAACAAGAAGCACATGACAAAACTTCAGGCTCAGATCAACCCATAKTCAAGAATGATACTACAAATTCTCCAAAACACTCAACAAGCAGAAATCAAATCCAAATTACACTCAAACTATCACAAGAAAAACAAAAATTACATTTCCTATTCAAGTTCAGGTTATTCTCAAAAAACCCTTATCAATCATACATCTAAAATCGCTCCAACATTAGTCATTACTTTGTGTTTACTGAGAACAATAATCTATTTAATGTTGTTACAGAACCTCTACACACTCTTATCAAATAAAAGACAGCATCTAAAAAAATATGAAAGAGCATTAAAATTACAAAGTCCAATAGCAAAATCCTTACTAGCAGTCTTATAAAAATGAATTTTTGAATTCATCRTTTTTTAATTCATCATTTTATTACYGCAATGAGAATCACCAACTGCTGAATTTATCAAGTATTAAAAAATGGCTTCCCAAACTAAAAGCACAAGAGCTGTTACAGTGGTTTCCACAGTTCTCAAAAATTTTGTATGTTTAACAAGGTAAACAACACAAGCAAACACATAGATAGTTACGTTTCAACCTAGCTAAAATTTAGGAGCAAGCAAAGCAGTATCTTGCCAAATACATAAGAGAAAAAAGAACAGCATTGAGTTTTCAAATCCCCACAGCCAGTCATTGTGGCAGGCAGTGAAGCTGCCCAAGCCCAACCATTTTACATTTCACTTTCTTTTACAAAAAGGAAGGTTCACAAAACCCAAGGTCTGATTCTACCATGCAACAGAACTCAGGCCCCCTCAACCACAGCCCCTTCCCTCCCACATACACAATGTTTCCAGCTGCTAAATGCATACACACAAGCAGTACTAAGTCATCCACACGCCAAGGCACTTGGGATCCTTTTTCAMAGCACAAGTGAGTGACCTAGGAAGATGTCAGCAGGCAGACCAAGCCAGGCAGGCTTCCAGCACCAAGGCTTCACTGCACCAGGCAGCAGACCTGCCAAAGCCCTAATGCTACAGAAGTGTCCCAGTATCTAAAACTTGTTATCACAGCCTTTTTCCTTTTGTTACCTGTTCCCCACCCCCCGGTTTTTTTTTAAGCTGTTGGCTTTTTCTCCCATGCTAGCTTCCAACACATTCCAAGTATAGTTTCTCACCTGCACAGAGCACAAACATTAGCCAGGCAATACAACCAYCTTTAGCATATTCAGGAAAGGACTTCAAGGAAAACAATAATGTGAAGCTGGGTCAGCAAACTAACTTTTTCTTGGGTTCAGAAGCATTTCTAGGGGACTGAGAGTTCCAATACTTAAACCAGCAGCATYATCCAGAAGTGCTAGTTAAGCACAACAGCTGTGCATGTTGGAAGAACACCATCATCCAAAACTTGAAGAGCTTTCAAACAGCTAAAGCACCATATACAAAATTAAAAAACATTAAGATCRGCAAAATCATATACAAAAGTTTGTCATAAACACGAGCTATTAATACACTTCTCTGGACATTCTTGAAATTTTACTCTCAACTTTTATTAAAATCAAGAGACAAGTAGGGACTTGTACTTTCATTATTACCTTTTTATACCTCCTCAGAATCACATCAGTATTTTGGTAAATTTGTAGGCCAATAAAAATCTTCACTGAAAAAAGCTTCCCCAAAGCTGAACCTGATAGTTCTGCTATGGATGAAAAGCCATTTTAAAAAACATCCCCTAAGTAAAAAAAAAAAAAAAAAAAAAAAAAAAAAAAAAAAAA
>NW_026623293.1:794862-817165 GCF_030028575.1 Malurus melanocephalus
TAAGGAGGCTTCATTTTCTCATCAAATATGATGCAATAAATGGCCAATGAGATAGTCTCTTTCTTTCCCATTGCATAAGCAAGGACTATTGATTAATCATGTATTTGTCCATTCATCAACATAAATAAAATTAGTCTGTTTTGCTTTGCAAGTCCTCCTCCCACTTTGTGGGCTTTTAAAAGAAGCATAAACAAAAATGAACAACTACAGCTGGTCAGGACCTCTTAGAGCTGATCAAATTTTTCAATCATTTAGTAGCTTACCTAAGTTGACTACTTCACAAATTCAGCTATTATGCAAAACCTTCCTCCTGCCCCACCATGTCCTTCAATCTATAGTCAATATCAGCAGAGCTCTGGTTTCCTTAGTTATGCCCCTGCATACCCCATCTCCAGGAAACCTATCCCTGCCTTCATCTGCTCTATACATTTGAACCCTGCCCGAGTTCCTGTGCTTGGAGAACACTATATTGAGTATAAATAAGCTCTCCTGGGCCACTTTGACTTCCAAAACAGCCTTTCATGACAACCTGGCAAGAAAATCCTTGGCTCAGGGAAAAAAAAAAACAAAACAAAACAAAACACCCACAACATTTCTGAGGTCCATGGTTACAATTCTGCTGTTTGTCTAACTCCCCTTGCAAACCTAAACCTCACCATTTCAGAGTAGTCTGAGGCTTCACATCCCTGAATACTTTTTCCCTCTTTGTAAGGGAACCAGCACAGCATCTCCACTACTTAACTCAATCATTTGTGTAAAAAAGAAAAAAAAAAGAAAAACAACACCATTCTCCACACATTTAAGAAGACTACTCAAGAGTTTTCACTCTCTCCYACAATATGACTAGTGTCTTGGAATGATGACTTTTCTTCCAGTTTTCTAGAGCTGGCTTTATCTGCTTCTTTTTCACAGATCAGGTCTGTGGCATCCACCACCACATGGCCAAGTGGCAGGAGCCACAGCCTTTCCTGGACTTGAGTTCTCTATCCTCCACTTACTCAACCAAATCTGTTGGCTCTGCAGCTTCTCTGCAAAGAGCCTGTCAATCTGTTTGTCCTTCCCAACCCTTCAAGTCAGCTCATCTCTTCCCTGCAACACAGTGCCTGGACCAGAACACAACTCATATTTATAAGGGCCCCTAGYTCCTACTCTCAGTCTCAGGGAGAAGCATAAGGCAATTGCTAGAATCCAAGATATGAAAGACCACAGCCCTGCTCCTTCCASAAACTTTTTAATACCAACTTATGACTCCTGGAGAGATTTATGATTAACACATGCTCAGTTACTCAGATGCTTTTCTTCTACTCCTACAATGTGATATAATAAGGAATTAAGGAGGGTGTGGGACAACTTTTGCCAGGAGTATCATAAGAAACCCAACCCCAATATTTAACTAATATTACTTTCAAAGCATCCTTTGGAAATACAGTGTTCATACCATCCAAGAACAGATAAACATCTATTTAAAAGTTTTAAGAAAGAAATTGCACTATACAAACAAGYGCTAAGCTCCCCAGGCTTCTTGCCAAATGCATAGAATACCAGTCTGATGCAGGGCCCCTATCCAAGGTCTGATTACAACTCAAAAGAGCTCTCTTGCAGTCACCAAACTGGCATCTTCACCACACACATGCACCTGCCCCCTTAYAATCATACAGGCAGAGAAACAGGACTTGAGCTCCCCACAGATTTTCATRTATCTATATTAGTGGGAAAAAAGACAAAACCACAAGCATTCGCAAGCCAATACCAAGGCATAGTTTTCCACTAACTAGCCACTAGACATYCACATGAACAAAACTTAATAGAAACCTTCTAACATTCTTCACAATGTCCTCCATTCAGCACAATGACAGAGCCTTAGAAAGGAGTAATCCAAATAACAAGCATTCAGTCTCACACATATGGAAAAGTAATAATTTATGTGGGACCCCATGACACTCAACAGGAGAAATTTAAAACTGCCTTTTAGTTGCTGTTATTTTCAAGACACAACCACTGCCAAGGTAAATAAAGAAATAATCTATAATATCTGTACTAAGACAATCACCTAACTCTTGAGAAAATGTCTGTAACATACTTAGGTAAGAATTTCTCCAAAAGTGCAACTAGCAAGAGCTGGAAGATCACCTGGTCACACCTGTTTTGATGCAACAAGACAAAACAACTGCAGTGACAGCTGTATGCAGCAAGAGAGCTATGGGACACACAATTATAACCTAAGACTACMAAGAAATTGCAAAGGCAAAAGGGTACAAAACAAATTTACGATTTTTCAACAGGCTTTGTAGGACAGGCATTAGYCCAGACTAAGACTTCTGTATTATTGCAAAAAAAGGTCTTTGAAGATGAAAAAGGAAGATATCGGGTTGATACCATCAGGTTGATACCATCACAACTTCAGTCAGGCAGCTCAGACKACTAATGTAGAAGAAAGGACATAAAGAACTGTGTCCCCCCATGCTTTTTCCCCTGCTCCCCTCTTCCACAGCACTATAATTCACTGCCCCAAGACAGGTACCACCAGTGCCATGCTGAATCTATAGCTTCTTTTCAGATTCATTACAATGCTTCAGGAAGTCACACATWGAATAAATCACATGAGAACAAAATTACAAGAGATTATTCTTGGGGATGCACTTCCTGGACAGGAATGCTCCTTTGCTACAAAAAGCAGACAGGGCAGATAGCTGTTGACAATTTTGCGACAGAATGCCAAGCCCATATTAAAAACAATTACACTTTCAGAACTGTCAGCACCCTACTTTACAAGGCCAGTAACATTACAGGTCAACAGGTGAGCTGACATTAAACACCAKCTACAAAGGGACTGAGAATTCATGCAATGCTATATATCCAATTAAGGTCCAGAAATGAAACTTGAAGTATTGCCCAATTAGCACAGCAAGACAGAGGCAGAAACCAGGGGGTACTGTATCTAAACAGAATACATGCATTTCTATAAATCCAAGTCAGTACTCAGTACAGCTATTATCTTGCACCAATAAGTCAAAAGCTGATTATTGTTCTTCCTCTATAATAAACAGGATACRTAAAGGGTTTAGGGAGATGGTTGATTTCAAACAGCCATCAAAAGGTGCTAGTTGCTGCCTACAGACAATTCAGCAGTAATAAGTAAAACAGTATCTCAGACTCATCCTTTATATAGTGCTTTCTTGAGGAAGCAAACAAGTGGCAGAGGCTTTTTGTGAGTACAGAAAAGAAGATAACCTAAAACCAAACATCTGTAAAAGTGACATATGCATTTGTACCTTAAACCTCACAAATCGCACCTTCGTTTCCCGTCTCCGACCTTGAGCTTTTCAATCTTTCAGACACTTCAAGCAATTAAGTTTCTTGTTTAACACCCCTACCCAGGAAAATGGCACCAAGATCTCATCTCTGGAATCCCACACTCCACAACTGCCTGGCAGCTGCTTGTTAATACATTCTAACACACTATGTAGCTAACAAGGAAGGAAAGTATCTGGATTTAAGTACACCATTTCTTACAAGGATCTTTTAAGATGACTCTGCWCAGCAATCCAGCACTTCACATAGTGTGAGCCTATTCCTTCCCTACTCCCTTTTCCCCACATCCCCCACTAGTAGGATGGGTGACAGCACTAATTCAAGACACTAAATCTAGACTACCTCTCAAAAGGTTAATCAGGTTTTCATTCTCCTTGTCCCCCGCAACCACGTRTCCTGATGCCATCAGCTCTAGCATTCATTAACCTATGCAAAGAGTCACATCAGCCTGCTGATCCACATTTCTTTCTTTTTTCCCCACTGTTCTCATATCCAGATAAGCAGCCTGGATCCATTTAACAAAAGGCTGCACATGTAGTAGGTACACAAAAGATAGAAAGGAAGAAGGGGAGAGAACTAGTAGACAGCACAGTCTTATATCGGTTGTAAAAGTAATTTTCTAAGTACTTGTGGACATTATTCACAGAAAACCTGCCTGAGGTCCCTTTCTGTCTAGAGCTTATCCTAACAGTAAAAAGAAATTCAGCCCAGGGCCTGCTCACCAGTGTTTACACCCACACAGACAAGAAATCAGAGATCATATTACAAAATAGTATTGTTCATTAACAGTGAAAACAGTTCATCCTTGAATAACCACAACCACAGCTGGTAACAAATAGCACAACAACTAGGACAATAYGGACCACAGAAGCAACAAATGTGCACAGTGAAATCGGTTGAGGAGTTGCTGCTGAGGACATGGGTGAAGGAGGAAGTCAGGAAAAAGAGAGGATGCTCTCAAAGCCTCAAAGAAAGAATACAAGAGACCTTCTGTTCTGTCTCTAAGGGGATAAGGCACCAGGACACCATGATGCTGCAGCCCCGCTTACAGAGGAAGACAGTAAAACTATCTTTTTTTGGTCACACTGACAATGTTCAGTTGCATCAAGATTACTACATACAGCACTTTCCAGCACCTCTGGAAAGGTCTAGAGATCAGCAGAAGCCAAACAGGCTACAACAGATGTACACCCAGGTGGTTTCCTAGGGAAACCCACTGTAATAAGAACAGTAAGTCTGAGCCAGAATTACGGCAGCAGGAGCCATTGATCCAGAACAGTATTTCAGATCCGATGACAGTATTTCAAGCAGTGCCTTGAGCACATACCTRTGGCTTCAAAGGAAGGAACTGCCTGCTCTCTGCCCCTACTGCCCAAGAGAGGCAAATCTCCAAAATATGTGAAGCCTAATGACTTCAGCCCTGCTCAGCCTAAAGCATAGAACTGATCACTGAGGTGCCTGTACATCTCCCCCAGCCCCATAGCTCTGGGTACAGCAYCAGAGCCCTGCAGACAACCAAGGCAACAAAAGTCAATTCACTGATCTATCCCCAACTCAATTTGCTTCCATACATGGCTACAGCATCTGTCACACATTCCAAAGAAATATTTTAACACTCAAACAGTAGAAAAGAGAGCTAACTAACTTGACCAATAAGGTGCCTGACGTGTTCAGAGCACAGAAAAAATGCAGTACAAGATCAGTAAAGTGCTAGAGTACCAGGAGGGCAGTCCCATGCAAGCAATTAGAGTGAATTCAGTACACATCAGTACTGAAGTTAAAATCAGGACTTGTTTTTTTTTTTTAATAAATCTCTCAGTCATCCCCACTTAAAACACATTTGTCTCTGAAAACACAGCTGTCCCAAAGCACATGAACCAGATACCTGCCAGGCACATCAAACCACCACAAGCAGATACTGAGCCCACAGCACCAGGCTAGAACCAACCACACAGACACTGAAAGGCAAAAAAGAAGAACACTATGTCTTCAGTATGAGCCATTTCACTCCACAGACACACTCCTGTTACCTCACACTGCCTACTGATATGGACAGCCATCGGCACCCATTGAACCACCACTTGACTCTCCACAGCATTAAGGACCTGCATCCTTAAGTTGCAACTAACTTTACTGATTTGGCTTCCACATTTTCCTCTTCTAAGGGTAATTCAGTACTTGTAATAGCTGCCTTCCCTAAACGAGCTTTGTGACAGGAAATTATTCTTAATTCATGCATTGAACCTTCAAATAAATCAACTGGCAATTGAATGACCATCTCCATGAACGTCAGAAGATCTGGTATTACTTCCTTCTTTCCAAAATATACTTTCCACCTCCAAAGGAACATCCTCAAAAGGGCTGCAGTGTGATGCTTAAAACATTCTATTCTCCATCCTTCCTCTCCTACTCAATGGCAGAGYTTCAACAAGAATCTAACAAAAGTGCATTTCTGCTAAACCATCAAACACTGCAATAGGAGTCTGACTCATTCCAAAGGTCATATATGCATTTCACAACATCCTATCACTGACGAAAACACAGAAAAAGGGTGAAACTTTAAGATACTAGAGCTCTGATAAGCCCCTCAACTTTTAAAATTGCAGATCAAGCTTGCATTGTCATTATAGCCGATGAAAAAATGGCTTAAAAATACTTATCCCAGCAACCCACTCAGTTTCAAAGCAATGATAAACTTTTAAAAAGAAAAAAGCAGATTACTTTGCAGGCAAGATACAATTCTGAACAAAAGCACATTCCTTCCACAGAGGTATTTCCCTTCATGGGATGACCACCACCTGCATTTCTCATGCTTTACAAAACCATTCCAYAGTTCCCTCCATAAAGCATTGCGACAGGACAGCAACATCATCGCCACCCCATCTTGTGAAGAGATGAGCAACATTCTGTCTTGTTTTTGAATCAGAAGGCAAATACACTGAAGGAAGAACAGAACAGCAACAGAAACCTGACCCTAACATTTCCTTGGKATGATTTAGTGCAGTCCTGTTCTGCACTCGATGCAAACACCACCACTTATGAAAAGTGAATTTCTCCAGACAGTACATGGAGGCAGATTCCATTCTATACACTCTGAACAACAGCCCAGGAAACAYGTATTTCAAACAGGCACTAAAATATTACTTTTCTTTTCATACAGGTACTCCAAACACATCTCTCCAAGTTTTCTGAGTACAAATCCCTGAAATTCCATTGGGAGACACTGAGATGTCAAAAGGGCTGAATTTCTTGTTTTATAGCAGATGATAGAAGAAGGCTTTGCACATTTTAAAAGACAAAACAGCAAAAAAAAAGTCACAGAGTTTGGACAAATGTTAAAACCTCTTTAAGTTAGCTACAAGTAAATCAAACTCCTTAATTTTAGATAAATTTACACTTTTCAAACTAAYTAAATTTTTTAGACAAAAACATAAATACCAAATTCCCCTCCAACACTTATTTTTGCCACCTAGATTTCTTAAGAAATCAAAAGAATTAGACAGCACGCCACTAAGCTATAGAGAAGTCTCCAGCAAAATTCTAGTTTTGTTTCAGGAAAAACTCATCTTACTCTCTCAGGTTCATTCAGCTCAATACAGACTTGGTAYAGAAACTTATAACCCTAATCAGCTTTGCCATTTCCCTAAAACAGATTCTTCTCCAATGTCCTTCTGAAATGCTGCCTTAGACTTCAAGCTTAAAAGAAGAAATAAAGTTAGGAAAGGAATATAGATATTCCATTTATAGTTGATTTATTTTTTCAATTTTCTGTCACTTAGAAGACTACAGCTTCTGGAGAACAGCTCAATTCTGTGTAATTACTTTTACATCAATAAGGGCATTTGCATTTTCTTTTGTTTTGTGTTATGTGGCAGAACAAGATTTAGAACAGGCAATTTAATACTGTAACACCTGAAGTCTCATGTGACTGATAGGAAAAACCTTACATGAAATAGTATAACTGCCCCCTACTCTGTTAAGTTTTARTAGTTTACATTACTTTCCCATGGGATTTTTTCAGTCATTTATAGTTCATTGATTCATATGGCTATAGAATCCCTGCTGTGTTAAAAAATGCCAAGTAAAATTATATCTCATTCACTGCTTTATGCTATACCTTCTTTTGTTCAGATCCAATTAGTGAAAGCTTGTTCTTCATTTATCATACTTTTAGCTGATTACATTAGGCATTACAATAGTTCTCTAGCTTTCCTTGACAATGTTTGCACCATCAGTGTTACATTTATGGTTGAGGAGGCTCTTTCATCTTAACCCTCTATTCCAATCAGTTCAGGGGGAAAAGTACATATGATTACACTTGTTCAGACAAAACTTCTTTGCTTGTTTTCTCTTATCAAAAATAATTCCACCAGAAGTTTTAATTTAAAAAAAAAAATCTGAATTTTACCGGTCCTTCCCACTTTACCTATTCAAGTGTAAAGAATTAATGTTTTGAAAGTTGAACATAGAAGTTAAAAAAAAGAACAAAACTCAGCATTTTGAACAGCATCAACGTTTTTCTCCGCTTTCCCCAAAATAACAGATCCACTAAAAGAGTATTAGCCACTATTTTCAAGAATCTGAAAGCACCCATTATGACCTATTTTTTTTTCGTAATATTTAGTACCACATGAGCAATTGTAATCCTCTATGGGGGTCTCAGCAGCCATTTTGTCAGGCTGTTTTTCCCAACCACCACAATTACTTCACAGCAGTTGTTAGAGCAGCAGCTTCTCTTCTGCAGCACAAATAACTTCAGACAACCCTTTTTCACCAGTTCACACACCCACGTCCACAAAAGTAAATGCAATTCAATTCCATTTAATACCATTTCCAGCTAACTGCAACTTTGCATTAATACAGAAGCATCTAAAAGTCTCTCAAGACACCTGTCTCCTTCTAAGTTTTGTTAATGTTCTCATCCCTATCACTGTAACAATTTTCAGCTACAAAAATGTTTCAGATCTTTGGTCATTTTTTAAATTAATTGCACAAAACATTATCTTTTGTTCTTTATCCTYTCCCTCTTCAGGTAAGCTTTACTTGGTTCTTGGCAGGTTGTTCCATTTTTGCCACATTCCCAGTTTATAAAAGGCTTCTCTACTGCTTCCTCCTCATAGCAGCAAAGTTTTAATTCCTTGAAATGAAAATTYCTTTGTGCTCTTATAGTCTAGTTACTAGTTTTATCTATTAATGATAAGTTTGTCAAGATCGATATTGCTCTAACATACTCAAGACATTTGCCATGGTGCTCCACAGAAACTGTGAAGAACAAGAGAAAGCTGCTTCACAGAAAGTTTGTATATATTCTATCTATTCCCACCACCTCTATTCAGTACTGTAAATTACACAAGATTTTCAGATCATTTTAAAATTTAAAAAAAAAAAGAAAGAAAAAATAAATATTCAGCMAAAAAATCCAAAATAAATCTAGGATAAGATGACTCACAAGTCTTATAGTAACTTTATTCAAAGACCATTATTTTAAGACTATGTATACRATTCCTGTACAAACATTAGTAAAAGTGCCTGTTTGAATCATTTATGCATACCATTAGATAAGGAATAAATTAGAATATATCACTGAAGAGCCTGAATTGCTAAATACCTTGTAATACCTGTTTACTTTCTCCCCTTAAATATTTAGTGAGCATGCTGAAGGAACTTTGCTTCTGTTCAATTTCAGYTGTGTCTTCAACCAGCATGACAAAGCCAGAAAGATGTAACATACTGACTGGGTTGACCTCCTTTTACAGTTATATTTGTAACAATATATTCATATAGAGTATCAGGCTACCTGCTTTTCATTAAGTAGCTATATAGAAAACAGGTAATGTAGTAAGAACTCTTCCTACATCTCAAAGGTTACTCTGAGTTCTTAACGTTACTCCAAGTTCTAAACAGAAAMTTTACCTACTGCAGTTAGTCTAAACATGTTAATTTTTCTTTTTTTTTAAGCCACCCCTACATACTGTGGTCATTTAAAACGAGGTCCCACTATTTTAGTAAAAACAGTGTTAGAATGGGCAACTAGTTCAACTGCATGCCTTTACATTTATTTCTGCCTTTGATAAGCAGCTACCCTGATGATGATGGTCATTGAACCATACTCACTGTTTTTGCAATAAAGTCAGGAAAGAGTGAAAGATGTCCTGTAAAGCACAAAATCAAAGAATATCAACAACTCTCTTGCAGCACCCCATCACTAAAACAGGTTTTTCCTAGCTCCATGAGGACAGAGGTTCCAAGGCTAGGAGCTCCCAAGTTTTACTTCAGAGAGTTTGAGATTTTGCTATGACTGGTACTACCAAGAAGGATGCTGTTGATTAACCCTGAATACAGTTATGGACAATAATGGTAGGTTACTTCATGGTAAGTAACAGAGTCAAAGAATTTGGCTTCCAGAGTCATTTATCGAGRTCATCCAAACTAGTAATCATACACCTCACTACAATGAGCCCGGTCATTCCCACAATGAATAACTGGAAGTATCCAAGTCATTAAGACAAACAACACTTACTAAACTACTTCCCAGTGCAAGCACACAAGAGAGCAATTGAAGGATTTAGAGTAGACATAAACAAAATGCATAATTATACCCAAAAAACTATCTTTGACTTAATACCACTACTTTAAGCACACAGAATAGTTGTCCAAGTAGCCTTCCTCTCATTTTCATTTAAATATCTGGAGCTTCTTCAATGCATACAGCTAATGCTTAACCTTGTATAAATAGGTTTGTTCAGTCTTTAGGTAAGGATCCAAAGAGCTAAGCAGATACATAGCATTTTTAGAGCTTYATCTCTCATCCATAAACTCAAAATGTCAGCAGCCCATTTAACACAATCTTATCTTTATGAACTGCCATGAGTATATTTATGCATTTTTGAAATATCAGCTTGGATTTCCTTACTCTTGGGAACTATTACAAATTAAAGATCCAGTTTGTATTTTAAAGCTGAGACAGCATTGCAGATCAAAGCACCATAGACATATTTTCAATTTCCTTTTTGTACTCCCTTCACTAAGGTAATGAGTTGTACTTTTTCATGTCATTTTTACTTGTTGTTTTAACACACAAAAGATTATCCTCCTATTGTTGCCATGAATGGCTTCAAATATTTCTWAACTAATAAAGAGACTACGAAACCCAAAAATGGACAAGACAGGGCTTACTTGTCTAGAAAGCCATTTTATCACCTTCCTGCCATGCTGCTGAATACTGAAGGCACATCAATATCCTCATCAAATGGAATAGCTCCATTAGGCCTGTTTACCACACTTGGTAGGAGAGAATATCTCTCTGGAAAGTGGGAAGCAATGASAAACATTTACCAGGCACAGGAAAAATTTATATTAAGCTATATACTTTCTTCTAGGATCCACTTTCCATTGCCCTTTTGTGTATATCAGCATAACAAAATTCAGCTTTCACTGACATTCTCACACTTGGTGCACACACCTACCTATTTGCAAGTGTATTTTGCTTAATCCACACAAAGGGGAAGGTAACATTTACATAACCAAAACACAGAACAGTTCACAGAAAAAAAAACATGCTAAATACTTGTCCAATTCTCGCCCCACACTGATATCTCCACTCATTTCAAGCACATAAAGGACATACACGAAAGATACTTCAGACTTGCCAACATGCCTACCACARTGATCAAAAAGCCTGCATAACAGCTGCAACTCTTGCTGAATTACTAAAACCTCATCTACCACTTGAATTCAAGTAGTACTTACAGCATTGGCATCGACATCACTGTGTATGGCGACTGTTTTAATCCCCATCTTCTTACATGTTTTGATGACCTACCATAAGAAGTGACAATTACCAATACTTAAAATACCCAACAGTTTAAGAATTAACTATAAAAAAATCGTAAAGTGTTATATACTTACTCGGCATGCAATTTCTCCTCTGTTGGCAATAAGGATTTTTTCAAAAGTCTACAGGGGAAAGAACAATAAAAATTTTGAGAGATTAACAGAACACAAGTTTCTCTCCCCCCAGAAATATGCATTCTTTTGTTCTCCACTTAAACTAAAACCACAGTTTATCCATGAGCTTGTAATTCTGAGATCACCTACTAGTAAAAGAGTCTTCCTGATTTAAGTGATGATATAACAAACTATGCTATACTACATCTATCTAGCACATACACAGCTTCAAAAGAAAAAGGTTTTGACTATTCACACCAGTATTCCTTGCATCTCCTTGCCAACTAGAACCCTACAGCAGCACTAGAAGTCAGTCAAGTCCAGGGAAGAGGTGCAGGTAGGTATRCTGCCTGGAAGCAGCACAGGTACATAATGGTAGAGTACAGGTACAGTGCTGGCAGATACAGTGGTCATTGCCCCTAACCAGTATAGATGACCTGGAACACAATACTTATCTATTAAAGAGCCCTTTAAAAGGTATTCCAATAATAAGAAAGAGAAGCTCCACCATGCCAAGGTCATGGAGAGTAAAAGTTTGACTCTGTACAGGCACACCTGCCAAGATGTACCAGCACTGGCCCTTCTCCTAGCTCAGACTCCCCTGAGAAACCTGGGAAAATCCTGTTTGGCCATTGTTACAACTCAATACTAAGTATCAACCACAATGCAACAGAACAGCAAATTAAACTTATTATCCTCTGAAATTCACTATCACCTTTCACACTGGAATGCACTTAATGCTTCAAATACACCTTCAACACTTCTGTGTGATGCCTGTAAGAAGGGGATATAACAAGCTGTCAGAAGTCAGCAAGCCTTACACCCTTTCCCATTAAGAAAAGTGTGGTGGAGCAGCAGTTCCTCAGCATAAAAATTTCATTGTTGGGAGTGAGCATTATTGCTGCTGTGGGCCTTGCTACTGAACACACAGGTGCACTTTRGAACTGCACCTGCTCAGCTGTAAATACAGACCTCCACTGAAAGGGACAGTCCAGCTCGACACACTTATCCCCACTGCTTTCCACACCCCAGACCACATGGATACAGCTCCACGACACATCACCAGTTTAATATAGTAATTGAACAGTCCTACTGTTGCCTCCCATGCTCCAGATTAAAAAGCATAGGATAGGGAACCAGCGGGACTCTCCACTTCAGGGGCAGCCTGCAGCCATATCAGATCAGGATTATTAAATGACGCTCAAAGAGATTTAACAGCTATTTTCCTGCCCCTCAACCAAAGAGCTGGTTTTCATATGGACTGGGGGGGAAAGTATTGCCACTGCAACAACCAAACTGTTTATTAGCGTCACAGTCATTAGTTAATCTGGAAGACAGGTGACAGAGGAGGGGAGGGAACACTGCAAAACCCCAACAGGAGCTACGGACAGACTAGAACAAATTGCTTATTCTGTACTGCAAACCGACAAACTCAAGGTGCCCTTGACCAAATTTACTTTTTCAAAGTCAGGGCAGAGCTGACATCATATGACCAGTTTAAAAATACTGCCACATGATAACACCATACAGAAATTAAGTGATAAGAAACCCCTTCAGGTGAGAGCTGGAACAAGCTTATACAGTAAATCCAGCCAGATCTRCTGAATACCAACGCCTAGTACTCAGGCATACCTGACTAAAAAGACAGATCTTAAACATCCCCAAGCAAGCTCAATTATCAAAGGTACAAATACTTTAAGAACCCCACAGGAGCTAGGAATGTTTCTGAAGAGCTTTTTGGACCAGAACCCCAGCTAAAAAAAAAGGTTACCAATGTAATCATACAAAGTTTTGGTGAGTCTAAATTTCAGCAAGCTAAGCACCTAAAGATTTTTAAGCATCGAAACTTGAGGGGGAATTTAAAAAATACCCCCAAATATTTGATATTGAAAAGTGTCATGTCTCAAATACTCCAACTTGTTTTTGGTATATAAAAGCTGTTTTATTAATCAGCTGTGGTCACAGTGCAAAACAAGACTTTCAGTATCAACATAATAAGAATATTTGACATTTACTTAAATTTTTCAGTTCTGCAGTAAAGACATGGAGACTGGACTCAAATCCAGTAAAAAAAAAATTTAAAATCACATACTGCTTTGAAGTAACATTTATGTCATTTCCACTAATTAGGCTGAAAAGGTGTCAGATGAAAGTCTTGTCATTACAARGACAGGAGAAGGGGAAGTGAATGAAAAAAAACAGAAAATATCTTAAACTATCTGAAGTAGTCACTGGTTGGAATGACACAGGTCCTAGCTGAGAGAAAMAAAATACCCCACTAAATTGCCTAAACATAAATATGCATTTAGAAAAGCAAAGGGACCTTAATTAAGCAAGGGAAAAAAAAAACCCTCTGAAAAAACCTGTAAAGTCACATTTCTAGGTGCACAATGGCTTTTCCCTGTTTCCTAACACTGTTTCACTTCCCRTTAACTGCTTCTACACTGGTATATAAGGGCAAGCCTATCAGTCCTGAATTGTTGGCRTCATTGGCCTTGAATATTAGTGTACCTTGAGTCACATCTTTCCAAGTGTGTTACTTCAGAGACCATGCCAAGACAATCTTCCACAATAAAAGTTTTTCTTGGCTCATAACTGTAAACTGAGATTGCTACTGCAMAAGCCCCAAGATGAGGATTTGCTATTCTGAAAAACAGCAAGGCCTTAAAGGCCTATCTTTTTCTAAGYTCTGAAGTTCTCACCCACATGCCAGACCATCTAACAGTCGTGCTGCCACTATTAAATACCTTTATTTTCACAAACAGTTTTTAGCTAACGTAGCTCACAGATGTTTTGACACGCCCATTACCACCCACCCTATGAGAAACATTAATAGTTGTCTCATAATTATAACATGTTCAGGCCCGTAGGTAACTTTCCCAAGCTCACAATCACTTATTCAACCTTTGGATACTACTCTGAGTGTATACCAAATCTTGACATACACCCTGCAAAAGCAACTTCCTTTTTGGTTTAGAAAGAAAAACATAACCTATCGCTGGTTTAATAGCAYACCAAGACAACTACCATTGTTTAGCAGCAGCACAAGGAAGAGGGCAGCTTAAAAACCCAAATGTCAGTAGTACARTAAGGTGTCAAAAACAAAACACACTGCATACTACTTACCTTTTCATTTGGGTCATACACAGATGAATACAGTTTATGTGACGTTATAAGGCACCATCTTGAACRCAGTGTTTCCCACTGCAGAAGAAAYAGGGAGTTAAGCCTTTTACTCCTRTTACAGTATGCCATTAAATTAAAAACATTTAATACACTGACATCTTGAGGAAACTTCCACAGCCTTTCATTCCCTCACYCAGTGGATTAAAGCTCATAGAGAACTGCCCTTCCCCAAGCAAATACCCAAAAACAGTAATGAGAAACAATTCAGAACCTCTAGATACAAGGTCATTATTACAAAAAAAATTATACCTCAGCTAAACTCTTTACTATACCATCTTCTTTCCTTCTTATTCCAAGAAATATCTACCAAGAAATTCTCAACAGAATACTCTATACTACAAGCTGCAAGACTCAAAAGAACATGCATAAGTCTGTATACAGTGGTGATGGGGAGAGACCTTCACTACTAGGGAACAGTTGGGCATGCAGCAGGACCCATACAGAGAGGAAGAGCAGAACACACTTTAGATGCTAGCTAAGCTCCCAGCCTTCCCTACCACAACAGKGGTCTGAGGGAAACAGGTCTTTGAGACTTCTGCTCTGAACCACCTTCTACAAAGACAGTTCCTATAGTTTCACATTTTTGCATGACATAGGAAAAAGAAGTATACACATAATATTTCAAAGAAAACACAATAGATAATATCATTGACTTGCAGGTGAATCAAAAAGAAGATTCAGACASGTATTCCTTAAGCAAGTCATTTTACAACAAAATGGCAGTTACAGCTAGCCATAAACAAAAATACAGATAAAATTATACCACACCAAAGACGCATGAATACAGACAGCTCTGGCAAAGTCACACTTGATCAACCACTTGGAATCAAAAAGACCRTAAAAAGTCTTAATAATAAATACTGTCTAAGTAGGAAACACAAAACAGCACTGGTGGGCAGCTGCCAGAATTCAGAATCTGTCAATTCTGTCTGAAAGGACTGTTTTCAAAACCTGCAGAAATCTGAGTAAGTAGTAGAAAGTAAAGGCTCTCCGGTGAAAAGACTGGGAAAAAAAGACTTGAATATGGACTACATTAGAAAGACTATCAAAAAACAAGGGAGCACATGTTCATGTAAAGAGACCAATTAGAGTTCAGCAGCACCTTCCACAAGAGTAGTGAACTTAAAATAACTGAAAATTTGATAAAATTTTAAGTTTACCATAAGCTCATATTGGTTTTGAAGTACCAGTGGCTGTCAGTAACTGGAATGTGAATACTCCCCATTCAGCCTTCTAGCCTGATCAAGTTTGAAAATACTTCTCAAGTTGCATCACAAAAAGTGGAAACCAGCCCAGGATTGAAAAGGCCATCATATTTGTAAAGCAGCTCATCTTACAATATTATAAAGGAAAAACAATATATTACAACACAAGTAAAGGAAGCCTTAGAGCAATACCACCTCTTGCCAGCTCCAACCAAGCCTCATGAGCAGAAAACTACTATTTAGTTGCCAGTCACTAGTGGCAGACATAGCATACACTGTTCCCAGATAATCCAGCTATGCTTAATTCTTCTGGAACAATTCATATATGTTTAAATTTTCTGAACCTAAAAAGAGTTAGTGGAAATCAACTGTTTCACATGCTGAGTTCTTCCCTATTGAGTTTTGTTTGTTTTGATGGGGTTTTTTGCTTCTTTTATTTTTTTTTCACTTCATTCCCCAAAAACGAAATCCAAACCAACCTGAAACACAAATCTTTTGATATGTAGAACCAAAACCACTGGTTTGGTTGGTTTTTTACAGGGGTATATTATTCTTCATCTGAGGGTGTGACAGCACAAGCTGTTTCAAGCATAAAAAGGGATGCAGTTAAGGACAGAATTCTGCAAGYTGCAATCACTCCTGTTAGCTGGTCATTATCCCAAGTTTACAGCACAACTGTTACACCTTTTAGTGACTGTACTGTGAGCTARACATTGTCAGAGGGAAGAGGAAGGACAGCTGGAGAAGCAGCAGAGTACACWCTGCTGCCCCAGAATACACAGAGTTAAGCAGATTGAGCCTCTCTCCTCTGAAACACTATTGACAGAAGTACTTGAGAGGGCACAAATAGTCTAAAGAAGGTCATACAGGACACACATAAAAACTYTCCACCAAGTTAATATTACTCATTGGAGAAAGTGCTTGTTAAGGGTCAGTGGGGCTATTCTAAATACTTGCAGTTAGCAGGGAGAAGGGGACAACCAGGCAAGGAAGGAAAAGCTTCTCAACTTTCTTGTAAATACCTTTTATACAAAACTAGTTTYAAATGCCTGTAAGAAGACAGAAGAGCTACACAGGAGACTGGAAGGAAAGGGTACGATGAGGAAAATTAGTTACCATTAAGCTGTAGATCTTAGCCATCTCACAAAAAAAAAAAAGAGCCCTGTTAAAACTTTTTATGCAGAAGGAATAAAATTACCAAGCRATTAATAAAACTTGGAAAAACTTTAAACCACACTCAGCTCTGGTTTTACACTACAGAAATGGACAGATTTCACATAAAAATCTTGTAATAGCCTAACCTAATTATTTACCTATGTTTAAAAACTTAACTGCCTCCTCTCACACACACAAGAAAATCACTTAGAAAGCTAGGTTCAGCACTGAATTGAAYACTTGTGGGGTAATTTCCTAAAACAAATCAAGCATATTGCTCAATGCATATGTGAAATTCCAACTCTAATTCACAGCTTTGAAAAGAAGGGGTTCTGTATGTACCTGGACCAATATACACTAAGGTTTAAGAGTTTGCTTAATCCAGCATCCACCTCAATAAAAATGTCTTTAGAGGTCTGCTCCTAGCCACTATGAGCAATTGAATAATTACTTAAAAATAAACAAGCATTTTGTAAGTTATGCACATCTAAGGCCACAAAAGAACACTGCTAAGTTGCCATCTCCAAATCTACAACTGTGCAGGTGTTATCACCTACCCCTGGGCTCCCAAGCTCCTACCATAGGTAGGTTCTTTAAGAGCTACACCAAACCCCCAAAGGGCTCTCAGAACAACAACCCAGCAAAGCCAATCAGCTCTCAAGCTATGTCTTTAACTGGCTGCCTCCCCCAAACCACACACRTCGTAGCTATTATACCTTACATAGACATCTCAGAACACAGCCTAGAAAGTTCAGCTTGACCTAGAGACTACCTTGTATCTTGCAAAATTACGAGAGAGCAGTAGTCGTCTGGTAAAATGTATTTTTGTCAGCATCTGTTACTTCCATTTCAGAAAGCTTTTGACTCTTGAAAGCCCAAGAGTGCAGGCCATTCATTTATGAGAACTCAACTCTGGACTTCTGMATTTGCCTTGAAGTTTCCCACATCTAGTGAATCTTTGGAAAACAAAGAGTATCAGTGGCRCATTGCATTTTGGAAAAGCATCCTGCTTTGTCCACTACTACTTGCAAAATAGTTAAACTGAGCTCAAACCTAAACAGCTGTAACAGTTACAAAATAACTTCATATAAAAAGAAAAAAACAATCAAACTACAGAGTACCTTGTAGGACAGTATGCCCACCACACACTGCCACTTTGAGACCTCACAGAGAMTCTCCCTCTCCTTGGGCAGAGCCCTAAGCAACTTCTTCAGGTGGTTTAAGGACACAGCACACAACAGCAAAATAGGAAATTAACTTATTATTTAGATATGGCTTATATGTGTGGTTTTAAAGGTTTACATGTCCTCATAGAGGAAGGAAATTTCCCTGCCACACTGGTCAGCTTGTAAATAACTCATTGATACTGAGCTTTACAGGCAGAAAAAAGGTCTCAGTGTTGAAACAGAGACACAGAGTTCCAGATTTCAGGCAGGAAAAGCATCATGTATCAATATTTGCTCTAAGTCTAGTATGGAAAAKAATGTGTATTTGAGCATTAGCAGAACATACAGTAAGCAATAGTAACAGCCAGACTAGCATATTTCTTTTCACTAGAAAAATTCTACCTCTCCTAAGGCAGAGGAGAGGCCCTACACTGAGAGATTCAGGTTTAAGATAGCATGAAATAACTCCCTTATCTTTGTGGTGTATCTAGTATAAGCCATCAGTATTCCTGAGCAGTTATAAACATTAATAAAATGATTACTTTTTTTTCACATTTTGATTACATAGCAAGTGTTCCAAAATCTTTATTTCAATTCGTTTGACGTCATAATTCCATGTCTGTGGAGCTCCACTTATGGAGTATGAGTAAATTACATAGGAAGCAGACAMCTTCATGTGACTGCAAGACTTTTAATCTGTAAGGCTGCAAACGTAGCTTCCTAAAACACTATTGTACAAATCTCGCAAATGGGAAAGGAAACATTTCTGTATTTCTTTTCTCTAAGGAAGCACTTTCCCTTCCTTTGTATGCTCAGAGTGCTGAACAGCMAAGTCCTTGAAACTGAGAGCAGATTCTCCTGAAGCCAACTGCAAACACAGCTGCAGCACAAGGTTCTTTAAKACACACTGCACTTCACAGTTCCTTCCCTCTGACCAGACTATGAAACATTTGCAATTCTAAGAACAGAAATCTCTTTCATATTTGTCAACACAGTATACAAACTAAAAACAAAGAAACACTCATCCACCTAAAGCAATTTTTTTAAGCTCAGTCATTCCTATATACAGGAAGCTTCTCCTCTGTGCCAGTCCCTAAAGCTTGTGTAGTGAACCAGACATGGGAATACAACCAGCTGAGACACTACTCACAAGGAGTGGGAAAAATGTGTTGTCAGCCAGATTTCAGTACAGCTTATCCAAGATATTCATGCAGCACTGCTGGCACAAGTTGGAGGAGACAGGAGCTCTTGCCTGTGATCAAGATCTAGCAGCTGCAGAAAGTTGGAACAGTTTCTAATGGCAGCAGCCTTAAGAGGTCCAGTAAGGCTAGCTGGCACCTGTGAAGTAGATCACAGTACTGTAACAATCAATGCACGTTGGGGACAGACAAGATAAATTGAAACAYAAGGAGTGTTTCAGAACAAGAGTAACAGTTTTTATTCAATGTAGACTTCAGTGAACTTTCCATCTTTTTTTTTTTTTTAATTACTTTTTGCCCACCGTACATGGCACAGCATGCTTTCCTTACAAATTCCAAAAGGCTGCTCCTGGAACCAGAAATCTCCACCTGAATTACGCTTTAAGAGTGCTTGCCAGTACTAGTATGTGTATTTCCATATTAGAAACAATCACTGAACTCCTGAAGTCTATGGCTACATTCACCTCCACAGATCGGCAATCATTTGAACTCCTTCCCCAAACAGAAATGATACCAACCTTGCTATTCCATCAGCATGATACTTCTGTGCTCAGGAACAAGGGTGAAAATATCTCCCAGGAATAACAGCATGCTAAAAATAACATCAGAGAAGAGAGCAAGGGGCTCCCACTGTAGATAACCTGCATGCCTTAAAAATGCTGGGTGCATAGATGGTAGAGAAACTTCCCACACATTTAGTTTAATTATTAGAAAAGTAATCTACACTGATAAAATCTGTATCAGCAGTTTACTCATGAAGTCATGATGTATAGTATTTATCACTTTGTTCTACACTATTTTATCAACAGCTCTCTCAAAAAAATATGACTGATATATCAAAAGCCATGTCTCACCCTCATTCTGTGATTAGCTTTCTTTCAACATCAGATTTTCTCCCAGCCATAGAAGTGCAAAGCACTCAAAATGAAATTTTGGTTGTATTCTATGCAGAACAAGTTCTGCATAAAACACTAAATGGAAGGCACTAAATTAGAAACACAGTGAAGAGTCAAACTGCCAGCTCAGTGTTTCTGCACCTTTCTGAGGCCCTTTATTTGTTCCCACATGAAAGCAGCAAAAAAAGCCTAGGATATTTCAGTAGCTATGCAAAAAAAAGTAGGAGTTCCAAGCACACTAAAGTTTGAAGACATTAATTTTATAATTCGCTTATGTTAGCAAAACATTAAAGGATCTGTGAATGCAATTTCTATGCAACTTTGTTTTATTAGAGGTTTCCCAATATATTACTGTCTTGATGGTGACCTTCATACATAGATATTAAGGGCTAGAAATCACTTGAGTGACATAACTCATGAGTGTTATTAAGTAGATACAAATATACGTTGTTTTACAGAGGTGCCATATTTCCATACTGCTTACACTGGTGCACTCAGATAACAACCCTGAGATGCCAGAAAGGAGACAAAGTAGGCSTTTTACAGGCTCCAAAGGACTGACATCAAAGCCTTAGAACTACTTAGCAGCAAAAACAGAAGCCTTCCACATCTATATATACATACTCATAGCTACGAAAAAATGAAGTCTTCAAACAGAATGACTCCTCTGTTAACTTCAAGTCATCTCCAATTGAACAACTTGGCTTTTCAAAAGCTTCTCTTGTGTGTACACCTTCACAGGAAAACAGATTTATAGTATATGTATTTCCTAAGGAAAAATACTTACGTAAAGTACATGTCATTTTCCCCTTTAATCCCTTCTTAAAATTCCCTGCCCACATAAACCACCTATTTTACATGACTCCTAGAAACAGGTGAGGAGTTCTTTACAGTATTGCAGTGAGGCAACATTTCTAGAGAGAAATCTAATCCACACCCTCAGGGGTACACTGGGAGAAACATTTTCTGTAAGTCACTCCTCTCTTCTCTACTGAAACTTGCAGACCTCCAAACTAGTTTTCCTTCTCAGAAAAAAAAAAAAAACCTGTAAATTCTTCCTACTGTAAACAATTGCAGGTATTTWGCACTACTTTTCCCATAAAGAAACTAATTGCAGTGTCATTCAACTGTTACACAATCCAATGTTCCAATGCTCTTTGTTCTCATCCAAAAATCATCTCTTTTTTTAATCACAATCTGTAGAAGTAACAGACATGAAAACACAGCAGGTGCCTCAGTGAAGTTACTTCACAGGCTAAGGAGTAAAGTCTTCTGGATAATTTCAGGTCTTCATTAGAAACACTGGTATGATTCTGAACGAGTTATTGCATTTCCACGAAAAGCAAGAACAGAAAACCACAGTAAAGCTGTAACAGCTGAAAGCACCTTAAGTAACTGGGGTAAAAGGGGAGGTGGGGGGGAAGAGACAACTCCTTTCTCTGTTAGCCAACATTTTACAACTAAAAATAGAATAAAAACTATGCTCTACCCCAGAGCTTTGATAAGCTTGTATCTAACACAGGGAAATGCCAGAAGGAAATTGAAATCACAGAACCGCAGAAKCAATCAGGTCAAAAAAGACCTCTGAAATCATCGAGTCCAACCTATCACCAAACACCAGCATATCAACTAGACCACGGCGCTGAGTGACACATSCAGTCTTTCCTTAAACACCGCCAGAGACGCTGACTCCGCCATCCTAAAGTATCGCATAACCCTGTTCAGAAGCAGATAATTAATTTCAAAAACCCAAAACAAACAAAAAACCACGGTCTCCTGGCAACAAGCCGCCGGGATACATCAAGGAACGGCCTCTTGGATGCAGCGAGGCCTGAGGAACAGGAGCCAGGACTCGGCTTTCAGGGCCCGCCGGCAGCCGCCTGCTCCCGGCCGCCACTCGCGGACCACCCCCGGTCGCACGGCCGCTCCCGCCGCCCACCCAGCGCCACAGAGGCAGCCCCCGCTGCCCGTCCCCGCCGCGGCCCAGCACACACAGAGCCCCCCGAAGCCAGCCGGGGATCCCCGCCGGCCACATGGGGAAGCTCCTCGGGGAGACGCCACCCGCCTCCCACCCTCCCCCAAAAACAGCCCTCCGGCCAGCGACCYCATCCACGAGGACCCTCCCCCGCCCGGAGCGCGGCGCGGCAGCCCAGAGCCCCCAGGCTACCGCCCCTCTAGGGGCGACCCCACAGGCGACGCTCACCCCCGGCAGCCGCGCCCGCCGGCCGCCCCAACGC
>NW_026623293.1:818597-820861 GCF_030028575.1 Malurus melanocephalus
AAGAGATGGGGCTGCCTGCTCCTGTGCACTTGTCAAGGAGCACAGCAAGAAGATCCAACCCCACCCGGGAAAAGGTGAAAAGCCCAACTGTGTCACCGTGCCTGATCCAAGCTCCTGCCCTATGAARCACAAGCACGGTCGGCATGAGAGGGATGATGATCATTTTCCACATCATCTGCAGGAACTACTTGCTGCTTGGCTCACTAGTACACAATACTTCGACACAGCCCCTGCTGAAACGACCTGTGCAGCTGGGTCCGGGTTCTCTGCTGCGACTGTCTTTGATCTCAGCTGATGGATGTGACAGAGTAGCACTGATTCCCAAGTAAATTGTCATCCCAGGAAACGCCGTAGGGGTTTTACCATGATGAGAGTGCATAAGAAGCATCACTGTTATCATCTCAGACCTGTTAAAATACAAGAGGCATAAACTGCCTACAACACTGAAGCATAGAAAAGACACAATCTAAGATGTCCAAACGAGTGTTCACAAAGCATAGCAGTAACAGGGGTGGTTTTTTTTTTTTCCTCTAAATAGCGTTATTTCCACCAATTTTGTTCCTACAATGGTGATGTGGGAAATGAGGGTAGACCTGAGTCTCCTCTTTATTCCTCTCCACAGTAATAGATCAAGACTATGTTATCTAAGGCTGAAATATAATTATTCCCAGTTAAGGAAAAAGAGTCAATCATAGTTTGCAGTTCAGCCAAATCAGGCTTTACAACAAGATCCCAATAGGGTTAGAAGACAGCAAAATAATTAAATCTTTAAGGAAAATATATATGAGCAATACACACTGTTACATTAGGAATAAACCCCTCAGATTTTAGAACAGGCTGGGTCCTTGAGCAGATAACAGGGTACTTCTTGTAAAGCCAGATGATTATGTAAGTGCAAGTTTTATCAGATTACATCACCACCTCAATTCACACCTTAGTACATCAACCCTTAAATTTTTATCGTGTGCTTTGATAGTCCTCAGTAAATTCTCTCAAGCTATATAYACTATATGTACAATCACATTCTGCGTATTCCCTTGCTGCAGGGAGGCACCAGAGGAGGACAGAAGTTCTGGACCACTAGGTTCACCCAAATGTGGATATTTTCACAGGACACTAGCTGCATAGTCTTCTCAGCAAAACACAAGTTCCTACATGCATTTACACATAACATTGAAAATTTTGGCCTAGTTTTATTGCTTGAAATCACTTTTTAAACCTTTCATATCAGTGTTTGTTTATGTTCAAACAGAAAAGAGATGAAAGCTGTGACAAAAAAAAAGAAAGGGAACACTAATATCTGAAGGGAGGGTGTCAAAGGGATAGAACCAGGATCTTCTCAGTGGTGCTGGTCAATAAAATGAGAGGCAAAAGGAGAAGCTGAAAAACAGCAAGTTCCACCTGAACATGTGGAAGGCTTTTACTGTGAGTCTGACTGAACAATGGAAGAGGATCCCCAGACAGGTTGCAGAATTTCCTTCCCTGGAATTACTCAAAAGCCATCTGGAAACAATCCTCAGGAAGGAGCTATAGGGGTCCCTGCTTGAGCAAGAAGGTTGGACTAGAAGACATCCAGTGGTTCCTCCTAACCTTAACYATTCTGTGAACTCTGCTGCATACCAAAGATTGGTGAAATAACTTCTCTGCCTTTCCTCCCAAGCAAGTCGCTAAAATAAAATCACATTGGTTCCCCTCTGCTGCACACTCACATATTTGCTCTGCTGTATTAACAATGCATACAACTGCACAGGTAGGAAAAATGCAATAAAACTGTTCTTAATATGTGTAGAGGAGGTCACCATATTTTCAACTGATAGTCACAAGCAGACACTGCAGACTTTTTCAGTACACGTGGAGAGCCTTGAAAGTAAAAGAGATAGAGCAGAAGGGAGATAAACTGACCACATTCACCACAGGCGCTGCATTAGATACATTAGACGCACAGAGAGACACACCGCAACATCATTTTATTGCATTAAAACAATATCCTGAGGCACTTGACGTCAGTTCCTCCTGCATGCATAAAGCAAACAGTCACATGGCATCACGGGGGTGTTTTCTTYTCCTCTACAGAGGAGATTCTGTTTGCCAGTCCCAGCTGAGGGATCGGCAGCCACCTACAGAGGCGCATCAAAGGAGGCCCCCCACAGCTGCAAAGGGAAACTGTCTGGGATTACACACAGACACCGCCAGCTGGGTGCATAAAGACCTTGATGAGAAATGGCCTAATGCAAGCCTGTTTCCAAGTGAAGCTAAGGCTCCTC
>NW_026623293.1:820991-849123 GCF_030028575.1 Malurus melanocephalus
CCTCAAAAATGCTAATCTTCTCTCTGCACATGAAGTTTTCTCCTTTCAGTGTGACTTGATTCTGACTGACAGATTTCTACTAGCATTTTTTTGTCTATTCTATTTTCAAATGAGTATTGTACACAAAACATAAAATTTTGTTTTGGTAAGAAAAGGAAGATATCTAATGGATCAAGATTATACACAATTGCTACTGAACATTCAAAAAAAGGAGAACATATGTCACCACGGTTAAAGAAATTATAGATGCTAAAAAATTAAATTGCAAAAACTAAAATATCTAGAGTAATTAAAGGATATATGAGTTTGGATAAAAACAAAGACCTTAGTTCTGCATGCCTGTGAGCACATTTATAAAGCCAAAATTCTCAATATACACTCCTGTCTCACTTACTAAAGCTATTAACATGCATATAGTTAAGCAGGTTTATAAGACACTGGAACACTGTGCAACTTATTCTCTCATTATTTTGAGGGGTTCCTAGAGAACTGCAGCTTTCAATTCTAAGAATTTCCTTGATCCTTTCTTTAGAGCCGGGAGTTACCTTCATCTTCTAACATAATCGCAAATTCAGACAGGAATCATAAGTTGGTGTATCATCACCTAAATTTTAAACTGTAACCCAGGGAGAAAACTGGAGTAATTGCAATCCTTCATCTAATAGGGAATCTATTGTATCAGGTTTACTGAACATGAAATGCCTTATGCACAAAAGCCTGTGCCTGAAGAACTCAAAGCTAGAAAAACTCTTTGAAGTATCTGTTATATATTCTGTAAACAGCCTTTTCTTCTATCAGCATTCTGCTCAACACACTGCAAGAGACAGAAATTCAGCCTTAGAGTCAGACAAGTCAATATCTCCCTGCATCTCTCTGCTATGTACCTACAGAAAAACCTTGACTGTGAGGAACTAACACTCATACCAGACTCACCTAAGAGAGTCAGGAGTTGGAAGGGTTATCAAGCACCCCAGAAAAACCCCAAAGCCCAGCCACAGACACTAGGAAGCAAAAAAAACCCAAAACTCAGCCACAGACACTAGGAAGCCAGGAGAGGGTCCAGCTACCAGCTCCTTACCCGTCTGGGGCACCTTAATTTCAACCCCGTTCCCAGCTGCCCAGGCTTTGGAGGATGTTGTGGCTCTTTGGAGGTGGCAGGAATGCCCTTCCTCTTCTGAGGCTCCTCTGGGTTGACCCTGCCACATAAACATACASTTCAGAGCTGACTTGATCCTTATACTGGCCTCCTGGCCTCAAGGGTGGCTTGAAGCCCTTGCATGCCATGTGGTCTTTCTTTCTCCAGGARCTAGAACCTCCTAATCATCATCATTCAACTTCCCCAGCCATCAGATCTTCTCAGGTCAGTCCTGAAACCTCCCTGACCTCAGAAGGTCCTCAGAGGTAGCTCAAGCACCAATACTCCATTCTTGGAGGGCGTTGACTTCATTCTCTACCTGGCTTCAGGAGTAGCTTAATCCCCAAGCCATGTTGCAATGTTCTGTAGTCCCCTTGGCCCCCAGGGRCAACCCAATCTTCTGCAACCACATAGTTTAAGAGGTCAATTCAGGGAAAGTTGGATTGTCCCACCCTTGGTCAACCCCAGTGACAGCTTTAGCATCTCAGCTTCCTGCTGCTGGTCACACACACCCACACCCATTCCAGCCATACTGGCATGAACTGGCCCCAGCCACCCCACAGGAGCYYCAAAGCCTAGGCAGGGGTGACTTGRGAAGCCCTCACCTAYAAGGCACTGTCCTGTAGGATCTGAACAGGGAGATGTGGGAGCTGGTATGGAGGTCCCTCAACACTCCCAGACTGCTGAAGGCAGTGACGACTTGGGTGGAGGTCTATCCTGGAACTCCTGTCAGCTGGAGCAGCAGGAGACAGGGCAGAAGACAAAGCCRTGACAGTAGACAAAGGTCCAGCCAGGACACAGGACTAGAGGCAGGGGACAAATATGCCTCCAACAATATAGTTTGAAGCAAGACTGAATGCTCAGAACTRAGCTTAAATGGACAACCCAGGATGTGGGCAGAGGATAGGGGTGGAGGGCCCAGATGAGGCTGGTCAGGGACATTAAAGGCTGTTGATGCCTTCAGTGCCCCAACACCCTGTCAGAGTTCTCACTGTAACACAGGGCTGGATGGGGAAAGATGCAGAAAGGAGCTTCCACATTAGCAGAGTGAGAGTCTCTTTGTCTTGGGGACCAGTCTGGCTTCCTCCACTCTATGATTTGCATCAAACACAACTTYTAACTTTTTCACATCCTCAGGATGTTAAAAGCCCATTGACAGAAGCTTGATGTAAAAACTAGGAGTTAAGCACTGTCTGTTTCAGACCTAGGTGGAGAAGGCACAGMGCCTGCAGCAGGGAGGGCAGGCAAAGGCTGGGAAGCAGAGCATTCCAAGCAGCTCCTAAGGTGCAGCCCTAAATGGCACATTTTGGAAAGGCATCACACTTGGATGTGATGAAGCGATACCACTTAATGAAATTTCTTGTGAGATTAGCACAGGAACCACAACTGCTTTGACACTGAGAAGTGAATGTCTCTGTGAGAATTGCGTTTTTCCTGTGATTTCATGGACTGAAGCGTTCTGCATCAAAGTAGCAGAGATCCAGAGAGTTCTGCAAGGAGGAAAAGGATGAAAATCTGAAATTCACAGAGGCAAAAAGAATMAAAAAATGTATTCCAATGTAGCCTGGAAGTAAATACCACGTTAATGAGATACTGAAAGAGACTCATAGGCTGCCGAGAACTCATACTGTGCCAAYGTAAAGGTTTTACTTCCTCTTCAGGAACCTTGGGGCAAGGGTGTTAAAGCACCAGGACAGCCGTGATGGCTCTACAAGTCTGAGCAAATATAGCATTCACACTGCTGTTTGTACAGAAATCAGTTTGGCCTTGGGACCTGGAGCTGTCACACTTGTAGGACCAAGGAGAAGTTAACACAATCACACAATTTCTAGGTTTGCTGTTTAGCATGGTGCATCTAGAGGCTCTRCATGAAGGGAGGGTCATCTGTCCAGGATCCAGGGAAGTGACTTTTAAAACCAGAGAAGTCCAGAGCACTCGATGTGTATGCCATGCACTAAAGAACTCTAGCACGCAGACAAAAGTTTTGCCAACTCGGTTCTCTGTGGTGTTGCTCATGTTGAGTGACAACAGGATTGCCTAGTAGACTGAAATTTACTGCCTGCTTGTAATGTGAATACAGTTTTAAACAGCTTTGGATCCTTTCTAAGGCATYAGGAGTAACCCCAAAGATTAAAAACAAATTTGTAATTCATTTGGTTGGAAAAAAAAACCCCATGTTGTCAGGACTAACAAAGATTTGTGCAATGGCTGTCGGGGCTGTCAAGCCCTAACAGAGTCCTCATGAATTCCTGCTGTAGTATTTATTGCCTGAAGGTTCACTGCTCAGTAAACAGAATGGTACATTTAAATTTAAGATTGCTTTTAGGATTTGCTACTCCTGGGCATGGACAGGCTAAAGGAGATGATGGAATTCCTTAAAAGAGGCAGTAAATTCAACAGGGCTAAATCATTTGTTTGGATTCCAGCCATGGCATGAAAGCTTGGAGCAAGAGAGGCTGATTGGTTTGATGGAAAGGAAAAGAAGCATTCTTCTTGGGTACATAGTGCAACCATACCCCTGACTACAGAGATGGAAATGAAACACTGAGGCAGGAAAGGGGAACGGGCATGAGAGAAAGAATTTGCTCTGCTCTGTTTCTGATAGTGGCAGCCAGAACTGGCAATTGAAACAATCTCCAACGGGTTACATCTGTGGCAGCAAAGACWTATGTTCTTACCCATCTCCTCTAATTTCTGATAAACACACTGGAAATTTCAAACTTGTTAAAAGGAGTTCAAGAAGGTTGAATCTGAACGTCAAGCAGCATGGTCATTTCATCACAGCTCTCTGACACAAAGGGGGATATATTGTGTGGATTTTCCYATCCCATTTTCTTCATAATGATCTTCTGTATGTGGCACAACGCATGACACATGGGTGATAATCCTCATATCAAGCATGAGGATATTCCTGGCAGGTCATCACTTGCCTGTGAAGGCTATTTAAGCCTCTTAGGTCTTTACAACTTTTCTCTGGTATTAATTTTCCAATGTCCACAGTTTCATATTCCTCCTTGGATCCGGTGATGACAAGGGAGGACAATGCCATATGGTGCCAGAAAGCATTGGATTTTGGTAGTTTAGAGGGTGGTGGAGTTAACAAAGACCAGATTTTGAGGCATTAATTTCAGGAACTCCTGAGTACAAATAAGATATTATACAYCAAGAGAGAGCCCTACATCCACTACTTACTTGCTCTCTCTTCTTTTTCTTAAAAGAGAGAGCTCTTCTCCATTCAGTTCATGATCCAGATTGATTACTGGGGAAGGCTGGGATGGGACCCTAATTGGCCTGGTCACCCTCACTGCATCCATATCATCAGCTCAATTACCCCATTTCAGCTGAGGTCTGGGTCATTAGGCCTGCTCTGAGCTGCCTGTTCCTGAATTATCATTCCAATTTTCTGGGTTGGCCTTGGATCCAACCTGTGACCTCATCTTTGCTTGATGCTGGTTGGACTGTTGCTGGGCCCTATTGCAGTCATGACCCCACTGGGCTGCTGTGGGACTGCCTCAATCTGTGGGTTGTGAGCTTCAATGATCCCTGAAAACTCACCCCATCTCCTGAAGCCTCATCAATGCACACCCTCTACCCATGCTCAGGAGCCCCATTTCAGCTTGATGGCACGTTGTTGAGCCTTGTTGCTATCAAACTCATCATGTTGCTCTGTTCACCCTGCCCAGACACRTTGGGACTGTGCCCTAAGAGCCAGGGCACTGCTCTGTCTGTGCTATGATCACCCTCAGCTCACCTTCCTGTGTGAAGCAGCCTTGAGACTGCTCCTCTCTGACCTTYTGTGGGCATTGTAGGAGAAAGGGAAGTCTGCAAGAGACGGCTGGGAGAGAGAGGGAGATGAGAGAAGCCTGGGGAAGGTGGCACTCCCCAGCTGCCACCACTAATTCTCATGTCTCTGACAGCTGATCTCAGCTGTGTCAGAGGAGATCACAGCAAATGTAGTTTCTCCTGCACTTCAGGTGGGGCAGTGATAGCTCCCACTCTTTGTAACTAGGTGCATTCTCCTCCCATTCACCTCATTCCTACCTAGGAGCTACCTACTTTGGAAACATCTCTGTGGGGTGGATCAGCCTCCTTTAGGGCTGAAGGMAGATCTGAAGGCAATATCTTTTAATTCCCTGGGAAAATGTCCAAAGTCTGGTAACTACTGCCTCATGAGCAGACAGATTGYCTCTTGCCTTCCACACCTCTGGAATGGCCTTATTTCTTCTCTTTTTTGGTGTTCCCATCTGGAGCCAGATGCCGTTTCCATAGCTGCATCTTGTAAAGTGGGCAGCAATGAGACTTTATCTCATCCAGACCCAGTGGTGGGCAAGATAACCTGGTCATACCTGGAGGGATTGAGGAGGAGGAGGTGATGAAGGCAAAGCCTCACTGGAAGTGATCCACCAGGTCCAATTGAGACTAATATTTAGAAGAATGTTATAGCAGGGTTATCCATAGTTACAAAGTTAAAGGAAAAGTAATGTAAATGCAGATGGAGCTTGTCCCGTCATCCTTCAGGACACATAATATCAACCAAAGACAGAGGAAAAGAGCAGCAGAACAGCCTCTATTCAGCAGGGAGCACATGCAGCTGCTTAAAAGACCTTCTGAGTGTGGCTGGGTTATTCACATGTGCAGAGTTAAGTGTGTACTTAGGCTTTCTCCTTAACAAGGGCCCAAAGGAAGTCAGGATTTGACCCAGACCAGATAATAATTTAGTGAGGGCGTAGGAGATAGTGTCTGGATGCRCTGTCCCTTTCTCCAGCCAGTGAATCATGGTGCCTCTCTAGCCAATCTGACTGGCACAATCCTGGGGGAGGGGTGGAAAACTAGAAAAATAAAAAAGGATTTCCATTTTATCAAGATAAAGCTGTAGCCAGAGCTGATAACAGGTTACTTGAAAGAATGCCGGTCATGTACTCTTAGTGATTGTTGCTTAATTTGTTTAAGCTGAAAAAGCCTATTTCTACAGTGGAATACAAATTAGGGTAATTATGTTGTGATGGAGTACTGCATGTGTAAGATGAAAGCCTTTCTTCACAAAAGCCTCTTCATCACTTGAGTAGAAGAAAATAAATTCCTGCTTAAACAACATGTTGTTTTCTGTATTTCCATTTGAACAAAAGAGTTTCGAATCTCTTCCCCCCAGTAATATTGTATAGTTTGGTTTTCTAAAMGTGCTTTCACTTTTGACAGCCTCACAATTAAACTCTCCAACATACATTCCAATATGTAAATATGAAAGGCTGAGGTAAACATAGTAATGTATAATTGTTTCACAGCTTCTACTTCACAGTAGACTATTAGTAGCTGGGCATTCAGATTACATATTTTTCATATTCTCCTGACTGTCACAGTTGCTCGTAAACTCTTGTCTGTCTTAGTAATCTGTGTCATAACAGCACAATACACAGTGATGTTTGTAGTTGGTTCAAATAAAGTACTGCAGGATTTATATGTTTTACAGTCAGATTGTCTGATCATAAATTACTCAGATACATATTGAAAGCATGTATCTATGTATCTATGTAATTTTTTTTTTTTCCCCATAAAAATGTCTATTTCCACTTTCTATGTAAGCTGCAGTTACTGTTTTACAGGGGTCATCTTCGTAAACATTAGTGTGTGTGAAATGCTTATTCTCACTCAGTGTGCTTACACATTTGTACATTTGTCCAAATGATCTTTTCCAAGCCATCCTTATTCACATGAGCAAATCCTGTAATTAGTTCCAGTGAATTGCTGTCTGACTAAGACCAACTTGYAGAAGTAAGAATTTGCAGGATTGTCCCCTTAGTTAACATGACAGGTGAGAAAATCAATTTCCTTGTATGGGAGAATTAGACAGTGTTAAAGTGAATACTCAGAGAATCATTTTTCATTCTCTTCACACTAGAATTCAAAACCAGTATTTGAAGTTTGGGAAAACTGTCTTAATTAGGATTATTTTAAATTATGTCAATTTAAAGGCTGGTGATTTAATTACCAGGAAAACAGATCAAAGTAAATGCCTGAAATGTACATTTTTAAATTACTYATCAAGGAAGATGGAAATCAATAAAATAAGAGGGGAAAGAAAGTAAATATGCAGATTGCCCAAGCACTCCCCTCCCACGGAGTTAAGAAGAGTCACTCCCTGGCTTCATGTGCTTGACTAAAAATCTCTTGTATCAAATAGATAAGTCAGACCTGGTATATGCACACRTACAGGGAAAGACAGAGGACTGATTTCATCTCTAAAAGAAAATGTTATTTTCTAGCTTACTTTTGCAAAAGTAAGTCTGCTACATTGCTGTATTTGCAAATGTCTGAATCTCAGCATTAACAGCCGTGATTGACAGTGATACAAGAAGGCACCTACAAATGGCAGATGGACTTGGACTTGCAACTGCACAGAGTCCTGTCACCCACAGGAGTCTTGGCAGGGGGAGTGCAGGGTGCCCAGTCCTGCCCACCTTAGGAAGGTACAAACATGCCAACAAAGGCACGAGGAGGGGAGCAGTCCTTGTACCTCCCATACCATATAGGTGCAGGGGAGCTGAATTTACTCAGTACCTCCTGTGCAGASCTGCCACTTACTGTGTTTGTTCTCCTTGGTTCATGGTGTCCAGCAACCTGATTTAAAACATATTCCTTGAGCTGCTAAAATTACACAATGCGGGAAGTATGAGAAGTAAGTTACTTACTAGGCATCTATTTTTTTGTAAAATTTCTTCAGTCTGTTACGACTCCAACTGTTTTTGATATATGGAATAGATAGAAGGCCAAAACAAAAGCCATAATATAATCCAAAGGCAATCAAAACAATCATACAGTCTGAAATGTTTAGGAAATGTCTGCTGGATTTTTGTGGCTTTATGCAAAAGTGACTCTTCAGGCTCAGCATTTTTATTGCTTTTTTTCCCCTTTCCTAAATGGAGAGGTCAGTATATGCTATGCAAGAAAATCTTTTGATTATTTTATTTTATTTGGTCAATATTTGCATYGAGCTTATCTTGTCTGACATCACTTGCAGTGGTTTTTTTTTCAGTAGTCTGATAAAGAGCAGGTTTTCTTCATTTCAGTTCTCCAAAGTGATACCTGGAGTCACATGATTCATTGGGATGAGCCAACACTTAATATATACATATCACACCTCACAATAGAACACCTTCTAAGGAATAGTATTCAAATATTTTGTAATGATGATGCCCTTATGTTCAGGTCTGGTAAAAGAGAGAGCGCAGGAGTTTATCTCTGTGATCCCAAACAGGTCAGCTCAGAGTACTGACCTAGCAGAGCTTTGGGTGATTATTATCACAACACAATATTATATTTTTATAACATTATTCTGCCCTCTGAGCCTTCCACTGACATCCCGTGGGAGTTGCTCCTGTGTATCTGACAGCTGAATTGGWCCTTGGTGGATTTTTAGCACATGTAGCTGGGCACACAACTTTGGTTAACAATAACATGTTGCTATGGGAGCTYTGTGCATGCAACTCCCTGCTTACTGCGCCGAAAATTGCTCTGGAAGGCAAATGTAAGTATGTCTGCTATTAGTCTAATTATTAAGTAGAATTAGAAGTTGGTGCTCTGTGAATATCAACCAGAGAAGGAGCTTAGCATGAATAAAGATGCTTGCCAGCAGTGGCTGAGGTGCTTCTTCTGCTTTCCTTTAAACAGAAATCATATCCATAGCCGGGAGACTAATTATTTTGGAACCTAAGGGAAAAGCAGCCTATATAAGAGAGAAAGTGATCTGCAGTTAAGGATCAGTGAGCCAGCTAATGGCTGGTTAGTCAGRAGGGTACAACTCCAGAATGTTAATAAAACGTGTCTGAAGTCCAACACCTCAGGGAAGAGGCTGAATGCTGTGGAAGATATATGTAGACAGAGGCTCTGTTGTTTTCTACTGCTGAACTACTCCTTTAAAGCAGGTTTTAAAACTGTTTTGAGACTTGTTTATGAATATGAAAACACCAGCAGGATAATAAAGCAAAACTCACTGTGGCCAAGGCAAAAATTGTTGCTAAARGAAAAATATTACCCTTTTGTGAAGTACATAAAACATGTTTGGTTCTTGCTGAGCAGGTGTGCAGTGCAGTACTCTTGTACAGTAGAGGCTTGACTGGTTTTCATCATGCCCTCACTAATGGATATCATGACTTATTAACCAAAACAGCATGTAACATTTTAAAATATAATATAAATGCTAGCTGTTTAATCCTTACAAGAAACAGCTCAGGCCAAAACTGTGGCTTTATTTTGTGAAGAGAGAGTATAAAGCAGAAATCAGCTAGAGGTTTTGACAAGAAAACCTGTAGGAAATACCAAATTGCTACTTGTTGTGTATTACATAAAGTAGTTACTACATTATTTTGCTTGATACAGAGCATGCAGCTGTGTAATAAATGCTGCAGAACAGTATTTCGATAAACACAAGAGAACACAGCCCTCCTTGAAATGTCCCCTCTTAGACAACCAAGTGCTGTGATCCTATGAGCCCTGCACCCAGACTTGCTGGGGYTGGGGACCACAGGATAAATCCCACACACCTTGAAGATCTGAGCAACAGGGAAACTGCAGGAATAGCTCAGRGGCAGGTGACAGCACAGCTCCATGGTGTGCACCTGGAAGTGGACACAGCTCTGTGTCATGATGGCCCAGCYACCACAGCCTCCACCACTCCATCCCTTCATTCTGCAGCAGGAGTCTCCAGCTCAAATCCATCTGTCCATTGCCCTCTGAGGGATTTCTGCCCAACACAGAGCCCTTTTATAACTGTAGGAAGAGGCAGGTATGTATTTTACAACCCTTTTACATCTCAAACCACACCACCAGTCACTTTGCTTAAATGAATTTACTATTTGATGGTCTTGTATCAGCTTCCTGAGCAACAGGGATGGGCATTTTTTATCTGAGAAAAGTGTTAGTGAGACTGATACCATGATAGTGATATTGTCCTCAAGGCATCCTGTAGTGTCACCCTTATGGAAGCAGATCTCAAGGGAAATGAAATTTTTTGCTTTAGAAGAGTATTTCAGCCATACTTAATGTTATGGTGTCAACAGCAGCCTTCTGCAAATAATATTACACAAATAGTCTCTTGTAGTCTAACCTCTTCTTCCACAGGAGTTCATAATGTGTAATTTAGACTGATTACTTCACCTCCTCCTCTACTTCTGCTACTAATTTTTGTAGTCATGGTGGTTTCACTTTCAAAAAATTATTTGGAAAGCAGAAAAAAGTTTTTATACAAATTACACTGAAATAAGAACTCAACTTATCAACAGAGTTATTCCAATTTACAAACCCTAATTAACTTTGCTCTTGAGTTGCTTCAAGCATCCCCGGGAAAAATGTGTCAGCAGATATTTTTGTACTTTTCAGCTTCTGAAAGTAGGTATTTTTAGTATATTAGTCTTTTTATTGGCAACATATAATATTTAAATGAACTGGTTTTTAGGAGTTAGGGATATTGCAGAATGAGTGTTATATACATATATACGCATATATTTACCCTGCTATAGATATAACAATRGGGTAAAACTCACAAGTAGCCCAGAGCCATTGAAGGACTTCTGCTCCATTGAAAAACAYCGAGTGTCCAGTTTGGAAGATGGAACAGTAATAACTTTTAATCTAGGTAGGAAGGGAAGTAATCAGACCATGATCTGCATGGTCATATGGTACAACACTGAACTAGATAATGAATATATGCCTACAAGGGGCAGGACATTACCAGCCTCTAATGAGGGCTCTTTGCTAATGACCATGCCATTAAATGGTATCTTTCTTACCTGTTGGACGTGTGTTACTTGGCATTTTTTCATACAAGCCATTTTGTCACACCCCRTCGAGATTCAGATTAAAAATGTCCAGCTTGCCATACAGCCAGTAACAGACACAGATACAAAATATTGTATAGCTGACTTAAACAAAAGTTTATCCATATTTCCGCATTCTTCTGCTACAATGAGCTCTGGCATCTTTTTCATATTTGTAATCCCATGTTGGTAGAGACGGACATAAATCCAAAACAATGCTTTGGCATACTTCCCAAAAAATGAGTTCATACATTGAGAAATGGATTCTTAACACAAAATGCATGTTTGTAATTGGGTTTGACCTGTTTTCATTTCCATGTCATTTGTAATTTTGTAACAATGAAGCTTGCAGGAAAAACCCATTGAGTGTTTACAGTGAGACCCTTCCAAAATGCAGTCAGTGTGTTTGGTATTTGAAAACACATCCACAGCTCATGAAGCCCCAGAGTGAAAGGAAATCTGGACTGAGTTTTCAAAAGCAGAAAGTGGAAATCTGCACACAGCATTGGGTGTTGGGTTGCACAGCTGCAGTGGACTGTCCCCTGACTGGGAACCAAAGCAACCAGGCAAAAATTGGAGCTTGCCTTCATTGCTGTGGTGGTGAGGAAATAYTTGCCTACATTATTTCAGTGATGCCATGGTGTATTTGTTAATTTGTGATGATGCAAGAGATTCTGCTTCCCTAACCATGGGCAATAATAAATAACRGGAAATAATCTTCTGGGCTGTGCTAGCGAGTGCTTGAGGGGAGAAGATRACAGCACAGCACATTTCCGCTCAAGCAACTGCTCCAGAAAGTGTCTTTACCAAAATGCATCAAATTTCTGAGCAGACTATTGCTTCTGGTTTGACTTGTGACTTCTGTGTCAGGTCACTGAGGCCCCTTCAAGCCCTACTCTTCTCAACAGTTTTCCCAGTGACCTCCATGCACATCACCCCCACCCAGGGCACGGACTCTCTTTTGGCTCACCCATCCCCCATCTCAGCCACATCTCTGCTCTGTCTCTGGCCAGGGCTGGCCCCAGAAGCATGGAGAGCTTTTCTCCTGGGTTCACTGCTTGCCAAAAGAGCCAAGGGCCCTTGGCACCCATGGGACACTCCCCATGAGGGGCACAGCCAGCCCTGGGGTCTATACAGCACCCCACTCCACAGCCCCATTCCTGCTGCATCCCCCAGAACACCTGGTTTTGGCAACAATCTGGAATGAGGAGCAGGGACAGCAATCATCAGTCTTACCWGAACATAACAAACTCAAAACAACTGTGGTTTCCCATGCAGATTGTACCTTCTGCTCAGGGGCTTGGGGAAAATAAGTAAAATTTGTCTCTTCACTGTTATTTTTATGTTCACAGGTGTGGCTATACAGTTTCTKTGTGTCCAAATAGTTTTCTACCACATAGAAATGAATCTTCTTTTTTCACTCTGTTCTTCAAACTTCGTCTACTGGTGTGATATGCACTCCATTACAYCTGAAACCAAGGGAACCCTGGGAACCAGAACCTGAGAACCAAGCCCTCACAAGGGCCAAAGATTGCATTCCTTCTAGCATCAGCTCCTAAGTCCTAAATTTTATGTGAATTCTGATGACTTGAGAGCTTCTATCTGAGAAACTGACAGATCAATTTGACATATTTTAAGGAATACTGAATTCACACTTTTCTCTAAACCTGGATGTTTTATTTCTTCAGCTGTTCTTATTTGCTTTACTTAAGGAATAGTATTGTGTGCCCACTTTTAAACATTGTTTGTGGACCACTCTTCTAGACTGCAGTGGAGAAGAAAATATGTTTTCAAAGACCAAATGTCAATAATAAGTTATTACAGCTGATGTAGCAAAGCTGTAGCTCGTGTTATCATAATCTTTTATTCCATACAGCTTCCTGATCTGTTCCACTCAAAGATCTGCTTTCTTGCAGTCTGCTCAAAGGAAATTTCATGGGACTCTTGATCAAGACAGTCTTTGAGTCTCAAGRCAGTGCACAATATTCTTTTATTTCTCTTTACAAAAATTGCAAACAGTTTTTTATCCTGTTCTGTGGAATAAAGGGCTGGGAGTTAAAAGGATAACATTTGATAGAGTAGTTCTTCATTGAAAAGTATCTGTGAGTAACCCAAGGGGTGTTGGTTGAGATTTGAGTGACCCACCAATCCTTGAAAATAGTATCTTGTGCAGAAGAGGGAATTGTTGTTCTTCATGTGCATTAAGAACAGATTGCCACAGATGTCACCTGGATGGGGAAGGGCTGTGTCTCCTGAGGATCATGCTGATGAGGGCTCCAGCTCTGTGGGCAGCGCTGTGTTACCCGCCCCACAGCAGAATGCATGCCTGAGGGACTTCAGGTGGAAAATGAGTGAAGGGCCACATCTCTTTGTGACATCTCACAGGACTAGATCAGACCTTTATGCTGTAACACCTTACTGGTCAGTAGATACGAATTTAAAAACATACTATGCAGCATTTTATGTCGGTGTATCTCAAGCCTGATTCCTTTACAAATGGCCTTTTCCTCTTGTAGGTCCCCCTGTAGGTCTAATTCAGGTCACATATTTCTGTTCTTCCATCTTTATTCCCATTACCTCAGAGAATGTGTCCCACATGAAACAGGGAATTATTGCAGATTATTAATTACAGCTTGCTTTTTATGTTTCCAGTACATTTATTACTGTTGTTTTACAGACCTTTTCGTAGTCTGCATAACTCCCTGAGTTATTTTAAAACTTAAAGGTCTGAGTTAATGCATCTACAACACTTCTTGTTTTCAGAATATTACCATTTTTAAAGGCATTATGGCAATAAGGTCTTTGTTCCATAAAATATGCTTACAATGTGTTTTTCTTAGTACTTTACACATGTCATGTCAGTAGGTTTTGCAAACTCTGTCAGAGCTAGTGAGAAAGTAGTTTCCCATTGACAWCAGAGCTCTGGCTTGCCATGTTAACCTTTTTTTCTCCACCTCATTTTTGGGACAGATATTCAGCCATATATGACCCTCTTGCAGCAGATAAATCTGTTCATTGCCATTTCAGCCATTTAGCTTTTTTCCTCTGATGGACATTCCTTGGGTTTTGTGACAAAATRTCATTACAGAAAGAGATAGAAAACTTGACATATTTAGAAATATACCTCAGAAGTAAACATTTGGCTGTCTTTCAGTCTACACCTGGCTAAGGTATGAAGACCACAGCCACTGACGYTTTGGAGTTACAAGGCATAGAGTTTTCAAACTTTCTGGAATTAATTTTGTTTAGGTGCACCCATCTATAAGAGGTAAATATGAAATACTGGCATTCATCCACATTACTCTAAAGAAAAGAAAGAATAAATTTTCCGCCGCCCCCATTTCCAGAATTATTACTTTGAGTGTGTTATGTTAACATTCCTCTCCTACCAAAAATTTCAATGTGTCTATGAAAAGGCTTTTTTTGAGAACTGTACAATCTACAGTTCACAGCTACTCAGATGTTAATGCACCAGGTAGCTGAGTAGGTTCTGTATTTAACACCATGTTAAACAACAGTGAGTTTGCTGAGTCTGGGACAGTCAGTATGGAGACTAAATGCACTCTCTTCCCTCTGCCTCTTAAAATATATATTTGCCTCTGCTTGTCAGGTATGCCATATRATCAGGCAAAACTGCAGTTATTTACTGTGTCATTGCACTGGCAGTAAAAATGGCAAAAATATGTGATTTCTGTAAAGAATTGTTCTTCATCCRGGTCCCTGTGCAAGGTGGTCAGGGTGGCTGGAGGCTGTCTCCTGCAGGGCATGGCTATTGGCTGTCCTGTGCCTCAGAAGATCCGCTCTCAGCTCCTTAACCACAGGCTTGCAGGCACTGGGGAATTACTGAGTTCTACTCTGGCTTCCCAGGATTATTCATGTATTTGGCTAGGTGTCTTCTCTCTTCTGGCTGCCTGCCCTGCCCCCTAGGCTTTTATTTGATGTTTCTTCTTGCCTGCCTTCCTCCTGGCCTCATAACTCTGGCATTCCTGTCTCTGCCGCAATCCAGAGGTAGAGGATGTGGCCCCCACTCAGCCGCTCTCCACTTACAAGGCTCCCCAGGAAAGCTGYGCTCTACCTCTCAACCCTTCAACAGCTCTCAGCCCACCTCACTTAAAGCTTCTCCCTTATCAGTCAGACTGTCTCTGAAAACAAATTCAGACTCCCAGTTCAGAGCAAATCAGGTGAAGCCTAACAAGGGGTGAGGGATAGAGCACAGCATTTCTCACCCAGCTGTGAGGAGCCCTCTGACCAATATYGGGCCAGGTAGGCTGCCTTTTGAATATGAGAGTTTAATTATAAATATTTCACCCCATGTGACCAGGTACCTAATCTGCTTGTGGAACCTACTCAGGAAGCAATAAGGTGCCTTTCTGGATCACACCAGGGCTGTCAGAACCAYGCTACATTCAGGAACACAGCAGTCAGCTCACCCTGCTCCCATTGCCAATGCTGCAGTCCAAAACCCATTGCCAGCTGGAGTGTGGTGCCATAAAACATTTGGCACCAAGTGCTGCATGATCCTTGAAGACACTGGTTCTTGGCAGGAGAGAAGCTCTTGCCTCCTTAGAAATTGCCCCAAGGGGTGGATTTTTTTTATTCCCTTTTTTTTTATTTGGTTCCCCACACTACAACTTTCGGTAGATTTTCTAATGCAATCTCAGGGTTTCAACACTTTTAAGGTACCATGAAGATTTTGATAAAATCTGTAAGGAAGAATAGTTGACCTCTCTAGCAATAATACAGTCCCAGCAGCATTATGTTTCAATTATTATTTTGTAAATTATGTAATTAAATTAATTTTCATTTAAAACCTGCTATATATAAAGATGTGTCTTTTSCCTACAGACGCTACACTGCTTTTATCTCACATAAGCAATTCCACCTTTTCTTTATCCTTTTGTAATTGTTGAGAAGGAGGAACAGTGATTAAGAAACAAAACATACTATCAAATAAGAAATGTAATTTCATTCAGGTATAAACAGAGTTGAGAAAGTCCTTACTCACAGCAATGTGAATATCAGAAAATASACCCAAATGCTGCCATGCCTTCTGGTCTGCAGTTGCTTTCCTAATAGAYATGGAGCAAGTGTCAGATGGTTCTTGGAAGACCCGAATGATGACATTACAAACAACGAAAGGCTGCAGTTAGCACTGCAGCTGTGGAGCGGGAAAGTACAAAAACTGTTGAGAAGCTGTACTGGCTTCCAATTGGCACTCCTAGGGCATCCTAGAAAAAGCTGCTATGGAAGACAAAATGCTATTTTTTATGTTCCAAGTTGGTTAAAGCAAGTTTCCTAGACCAATGTGCCGATAGATGACCTGAGACAAGTTTGTTCAGTTTGGTGTGTTTGGGAAAAAGTGAATATCTTTCCCCCTAGCTGTAAAATAGCASTTCAGGCTATTTTTTTAGAGGAAAAGGAAGATTTTTACCATCAGATCTCAGTACCTCTCTCTCATATTGCTACCCATAACTGCCAGGTGATGTCTGTCTTGAAAAGAACCCTTCCTGATATTTAGCAGCTGGTCTACCTCTGGCTCCTGCTGCTGTTGCTGCTCTCCCTCAGAGCTTTCTCAGGCAGATTGGGAGTCAGAATTTAGTCCTGTTTAAGGATGAGAAAATATGGAGCAATTTTAATTTCAGATTCATCACAAAACAAGATTTTGTTTAGTTCTAGGGTTTATCCACAGCCACACCTAGCATTTATCAGCCCTGACTATCACTTCCTTACCAAATTAGGATTATGGAGAGGATGGATCCTAATTGCACTTTAAAACAGCTACATTGCAACCCAATTCCTTAATTGCAATGGAATATGGAGAATTAATTAATTCCTCACAGCTGACCCAACATTGCTGTCCTGAAGTCCCTAAACTGAGAAGAAGGGAGAGTTGCCACGTTACTAAATTAAGAGATGGCAAAGTTCTTCCTAGCTTGTCGTGGTCTGTATAACTGGTGCGTAGTTTCAGATTAACAGAACTAACATACCTAGCAACCAATGCTGTAAGGCAACTTCACTGTTGGTTTGTTTAGTTTAGTTTGGGTTTTTTTCCCCCTGAAGCATAATTCATCTAGTTTGCTATATATGGAGCAGCCTATTTATTTTCCTGGAATTATTTATGCCACTGTGAAAAGTATTAGACTTTTTGTCTGAGTTCAGTCTCTAGATGGCTGAGAGCATACCTGAAAAATATCAGCATTGCAGTGACAATGCGCTGTTTATTCGATGTTATGCACATCTTGCCTACCAAGATCAGAGGAGTTTCATGTTCATTTTTGATGATGTAGTGAAGTCTTTTCTCTCTAACTTATGTTTGAGCAAAGAATTAAACAGGATGTGAATTTATAGGCAGCTCAGAGAACATTGAAATGCTGGAGCAAGTTTGTAACTGTCAATAACATGTCTTTTGAGATGGATACAGATCATGTAAATCTCACTATAATAATTCTTCAGGTTGGCTGACTCTTGAATGCTTAATCTTTTGACCTTTATGATGTATTAATGTTTTCAACGTATTTATCTAAACTTTTAAGGAGAAGGCATCTCAAATTATGTGAGGAGAGGAAAAAAAAAAAGAAAGGACAGAAATCTGGAACCAATAAACTTGTGGAGCTTGTAAATTCTTTCTTTCCAAGTTATTCATCCTAAAGAGGGCACAGGCTCTGCTTCTCAGAAAGAAAAATGCAGACAGATGAATGGGACTCTTAATGAGCATAATATATCTGGAGGCTTCAGACTAAGGATAACCTATGTTAAGTATCTGCCTTTCAAATCTCTTAAATTTCTTTCCCAAAATGAAAGGTTCCTACTACAAAACAGTCAAAATTAGTGGAAAATTAATCAAAACGTGACTGGAGGACAGTGGTATTCACTTCAGGTTATGTCCGTGTTAACTTTGCTGTGACTCTCACAGTTTGGGAGGTTTAGTCTATGTGGAAAACATTTTTTTTTCTGTTTTCTTTTTTTTTTCTGTAACCATCACCACTTCAAAAGTGGATGAAAGAACATTGTAAAAAAGAGACTTAGGAAAATCATTTAGGGGCATAAGCCACAGAGAGGAAATTTGAAGCCACAGAATATTTTTTTAGGAAAATTGATCACATGAAAACAGGAAAGGAGATGATTAAATTGAAAATATTTGGCAACCTTAAGTATAATAGACACCAGTAATCATATGCTGATGTGTTTATTGTATAAGCTGCACATGAATAAAGTAAGCATATACAATATGTCAGATTTCAGGTGTGAGACATATTMTGTTGTTCATTTCCTAATGATTCCCAGAAATGTGTGTTTTCTTATCAATTTTTCCAAAAGCCTGTGGAATATGGAGACTRTAAGATTGAGACTACAGACCTGAAAACTGAAATATTTCATCAATAATGCAGGTAAGATGTTCTCCTGTTCATGTGTTTCATGTCCTATGGGAAGTGTCATTCCCTCATGGCTATGAGGCCCCAGACTTCATGTTGGGGTTTCTCATTAACCTCAAAACAGCAGAGTGAGAAGACACTGCAGTAAATCAGGGGGGTTGTATTATTTGTCAGTTCTATCAAAGGTTGGCAATTGTTCTGCAAGAATTGGGCATCTGGATTATCTGCAGTGCTTAAAGTGCAGGAAGAAAGGCAATCTGTGCCTGACTCTGCTGCTTTTGCTCTCTGCTCATACCCCCAAGCATAGGTGTGGCCAGTTCTGTAGCATGGCAGCATTTCATTGATTTTAAAATAAGTTTTCTATAAACTAAAATTAGTTTTGTTTATCTTAAAATCAGTCAAATTTAAGATAACAGGAAGGAAGGAAGGAAATACTGAAAATCCTTTAAAATGTTGGAAGACATAAATGCTCAAATATGTTCCCAAAGAATTTATACCTTTGAGGTTAACTTTATCCTTGGATGGAGGAGATTTAATTCAAATGCATGGGTCCAGTGCCTTTACAGGGATAATCTGCTGATGTCAGAGGAGAAAGGCTGTATTATTTCATWACAGGGGATCTCCATCTTTTAAGTAGCTGATCACTTCCGGAGAGATAACAGTGTCTCTCCAGTATTGATGGTTTAGGATTTCTGTGGGGAAGCACCACACAGCAGAACAGGCTCATGGCACTAATGCTTGGGAAGCCTGACTCTGTTTCCAAGCCTCACGATTGTTCCATCAACAGTCACAGCACTGCAATTTACGTGGGATCAGAGCAGTGAAATGCTGACAGCTGAGCAGTGCTCATTGTATCCTGCGAGTCACGGGACACCCAAACCAGGTCACTCACGAGGTCCGTGGGGGGGGGGTGGACAGGGAACGTACTGAGTCCTGGCTACCAGCACAATGCAGCCAGACACTGGTCCCATCTCTGTGTCTAAAAAAAGTTTAATGATTTTCCAATTACAACTTCAGGTAAAATTTAATCAAGGACAAAAGGATCTAGGCACAGCGATACTGGAAGCACAGATGTTTGRTTAAAGCAAACATTAAAGCATCCCTTTAAGGCTCCATGACCAGGTGATGCCATCCATGATGGGAACAGGCAGGTTCCCCTTGCTTCAAGAGATGTTTAGGGTCCCCTACAATTTGAGTCGTAAACCTGAGCCTCTGTATCTCTACAGAAAATAAAGATCACAGGGGTATTGAACTGCAAAGAGAGCATCAAGCTGTTTTGTGTGGAAGGGCCAAACCCCTGCCTGGCCCTGGGACAGGGGTGTGCTTCAGATCTCACCATCCTGCGCTTGGCATGACACTGAAGGGCCCCAAGCAAAGAGCTTTTGGGATTTAGTTACCCCATGCTCCTTCTCCCCAGGGCAGCACTTCCTTTCAGGCCACAGGGAGAGCAAGAGCACTTCTGGATCATGCAGGCCAATTTACTAATGAGAACATTCTGACCCTAATGAGAAATGAGCAGTCACGCTAATGCAGGAGGATGTATTGAGTATCATCCCATATTATCAAATCTGTTGTCATAACCTTTAAATTCTAGTTATCTGTTCCTGTCAGAACAAACCAGCCTGAACTCAGAGACCAACCCACTAATTGCATACCACAGTGCCATGTCTCTGAATGTTTGGTTTGCTCTGAAACCAGCCTGCACATCCCCTTGCAGCTCCTTGAAAACCAACACAGTTCTAAATATCGGTTATAAGGTAGAGTACGAGCACAAAATGCTTTCAATATCCATCMCCACTTCACCACATTGGACTTTAATTGTCAAATTGTGTGTTGGCAGTTGCAGTCAATAATGACTGCAGAATTTTCTATTACATCAGCTGTAGCAAACTGAAATCTAATACCACTGAAAATACAGAAAATATCCTGAGTGTTATTAAAATAAAACATTTGTGAATGGAGCCCAGCAACTCTCCTCTAATTAGTTTAAATTTCACTATATAGGAACTATGTTTAGTGACAAGCCAATTTATTTGCATGCTGGAAAAGTTCATGTTCTAGGCATGTGTTTACATGATAACAGCTTCAAGCATATGCTTTTTATTTTTCCCAAATAGAGAGACGATGKTTTTTTTTCTCGAGGCTTATAATGGGTTTTCTGCTCATATGCTGCAGTTAGCACATATTTTTTCTTATTTATATTTTTCTGGGAATGTACTCTTCTTGGAAGATGCTGGATTGACAGTCCTGCAAGATATTCCACCCTGCCCTGCTAYTTTCCTTAATCCTGACCTGATGAATCACCTCCTGGGGAGAGAAAGATGGTCACTCTTCATCTCCTGCTGGTACCTGCTTCTTCACTGAAGACTGCTCACAAAACCAGCAAGCAAGACCACTTCTCAGGGTATTCAGTGGGCATCTGCTTGGAAGAACTGGTTGAAGATTTCTTTATTTGCAAGTCTGTTAATTCTATAGATGCAGAAGCCTAAAAATCAGAGGGTTTTAGCATACTAAGAATTATGATATGTCTCAAAGAATAATTTTGCACAGAGCAAAATTTATTATATCATATATTATAAAATTCATTATATTATACATTATAAAATTCAGTGTCTTATATAGATTTCTAAAATAGAGTACCAATGTCTTTATTTTAAAGAAATATTTCCATTTCACTGAGACTTGGAAAGTAAAGAAAAGTTGATTGTCTTCTTATTTGTTAAACTCTAGATTCCTTTCACAATGATCACAATCATACATTCAACCATGCTAGATTTAAAATCATCAGGGGCTTTTTTTTTTTTTTTTTTTTTTTTTTTTTTTTTTTTTTTTTTTTTTTTTTTTTTTTTTTTTTTTTTTTTTTAAAAAAAGAAAAAAAAAAAAAAAGAAAGAAAGAAAACTGCCTCACTGATGTGTGTAAAACCAAACCACAGCTTGGGGCTAGAATTTGATGGGGTGAGTCTTCATAAAATTCAGCTGTAAGAAGATGCAGAAATACCTTCTGGAAATAAACGGTAATTGAGTGTTCTGTTCTTTACTAGATTTTTAAAACTCTGTCCCTGAGACAGAGTGTGGCCCTTGCCTTGGCAGCAGTTCAAATCAGCTGAAATAAACCTGGAGGTTTCATTTTGTCTGGCTTGCCCAAGAGACAACTCTGATCCGTATGGAAACTGAATATAAAGCATGTAGGCATGCAGTGACAAAAGGTGCCTACGGGCAGCAAAGGGCAAGAAATCAGGATGGGTCAGCTGAGTAAACATCAAAGACTCTCAAATAACCAACAGAAAAGTAAATATTCTCAAGCAAATGGGATATGCCCATAACACCATTGAGATTTCATAGAAAACATTSTTTGAAAACAGTTCTGCTGGGGTGTTTCTATTTGTCTTTCCCATCCTAGAATATTGAATTAAAATGCTCTGTTTGCTCTTAAAGTTCAGAAGTTCTTGCTACTCAATCCCCACTGCGTTCCCTTGGCACCTCGATTATCTCTTCAGCAACCCCTGATAGTTCCACAAATGATTGTATTGCCCATCTGGATATTTCTAATACACTCCACCATGATACTTGCTTAGCAAAATACATGCAGGTACAGAGGATAAAAGGTATTTATCTATAAAGGGACTGTGAAAGGTCTAGGAATTGTTTAAAATCCATTTAAACCCCATGAAGGTAAGAAGTCATGCATTTAAGGATTATTAYTTGAGAGTATTAAAGGAACATATTTTAAAGACAAAAATCCCTACATGATTTCTTACTGCTTCATCTCCTGCAGAAATTAAGAGGAAAGCTTAACATATCCATTTATTTTAATGCTCAAGCCCCTAACTTGAGCTAACCCAAGAACTTTTGCTGTTAAATTCTCTCTCATAGCTTCTGCTGTTCTTTGGTAGGAGCTGAACTGGTATGAGCTGTATATGATGTAATCGCTGCCTATTAAAACCCAACCATTGGCTGGGGGGTGTTACATGTCAGTGTCATTCTGGCTTAGGTGGTGATATCTCTGGTGTGCTGCACATGGGAGCTGATCATTTTGGCTGCACAACGAACCRCCCCAACAGCTGATTTAGTCACTTAATATCTGGCATGAGTGGTGGGATGAATGAATGCTGCTGGAGGCTAAATCTCCTTTCACAGCTGTAGCAGGAGTGGGTTGCCAAAAGCTCGTGCCACAGCCTGTGATTTCAGACTAAGGTATAGCAACTTTCTGGAAGCACAGTGGGACAATAAAAGATGTGCTAAATATACAAGTCTGTGGAAGGCAAATAAAACATATGAGATTTCTTTTGGCTGGTAGTGGTGGTTGGTTGGTTTTTCTTGGGAAGCAGGAACCTGACCCTGAGGCTGGTTTTTTGCACCTCCATGTTTGCCTTCTGCTTGTTATTCCCTTTGCTGGAAAGCAAACATTGCCACTGTATAGACACAGGAAATGTGGGGAGGTTTCCTGAGTAACTGTTCCAGTACCGGKTTACCATTACATTTTACATTACCTTTTGTGCAGTGGAGCATCTTTTTTTCAATCTTTTTCCTGTCTCCAAGCAGGTGTGGGTTTCCACGGGTGTTTGAGGGCAGCTAGGGCCAGCAATCCAGCAGGCTGGGCTGCCACAGCATCTGCTGAGCTGGCAGTGGAGGGGCCAGCATGCTGTGTGGGATGCTTCCTCGTGGGTGCCYTTAGAAAGCATTGAAAATATAAAGAGCGTTAATGTGAGAGGACTCGTGAATGTGACGTATCCCACCAGAAACAGTGTAACAAASATTGCTTCTTCCCTTCTCCCACTGCTTCGTAGACATGCTATCAATGGTTTAATTTCCGCGGTCCCTGGCTCCAAGCACCGGCACGGCCTCTCAACCTGYCGATGCCTGGGAGTGGGGCTGAGCCCCGACAGCCAACATCGCTGCCCCATCCGCGCCGCTTCTTGGCGCAGAGTGTGCAAACGCCTCCCCCCATGTCCACACACACACACCCGAGGCGGGAGAGACCGCTCTGGCCCCTCAGAGCCCGCCCCCAGCCTTCCTGAGGTTTCTTGCCCGGTGCTTCTTCCGAAGGCGCGTACGGGACCCTGCCCGGCGGTGCGGGGAGASCCAGGCGCCCCCAGGAGCTTCCAGCGCCGGGGCACCGCGGAGGGGGCCCTGGAGGATGCCAGGAACCACGAAAGAGCCTCAGCTCTGTTTGTTCGTGTCCCTCCAGCTGCAAGAGCTGGAGGGGGCGAGGGGCCRGGATTAACTGTGGGAGGTTGCTCTGAAGCTCTGGAGCCTGACAGGCGCATTTCACAAAGTGATGGCACAGCATGTGCCTGTGCCAAGAGTGTACCTCCCGAGAGCTGACGCTGGGGCATTCCACGAGGACTTCGCCCAAGTGTCCCCGGAGACGGGCACAGCCTCCCCAAAATCCCGAGAGCCCCTTAGGTACCTAGTGAGGCGGAGGTTTAAAGGTTGCCACAAAAGCCGAAAGGCCAAGATAATAGGCACCGACAAACGCCACCCGAAACCCYTCTGGCGCACCGGAGCGGACTCAGGGACCCACCATTCATTCGGTGGCCCCGCGGGTGGGAGTCCAGCGTTTCGCGCCTCAGTGAAATTCAGAGCAGCGGGATGCACGGCCCGAGTGGGGCGGAGATATCCCGCTGTTACCGCGGTGGGAGAAACGGGGAGCAGGACGGGCGGTCCCGCCGTAGAGCCTGGGCGCTCTGGGAGAGTTGTTCCCGTGCCGGMGGGACTGCGCGTCGCCGGGCTCGGTGATCGAAGCCTGGAAGTACCAGGACGCACTTCCCCTTTGTGTTTCTCGAGGGGAGCAGCTTTCAGTGCATCCCCTGGGGAGGACAAACCGGCCAAAAAACAAACCGAAAAAAAAAAAAAATCTCCTCGTCGCGTCGCAAAACTGCATTCATCGGGTTTTGGTGCAAGAGCCGTCTCAGACTTTTACTCTCCTTCCCCCTAATGCGGCGGAAACAGAGACCTTTCAGGAGAGCGGCAGCACCCCTTGGGATTTGYCAGTCAAATCCTTCTCAGAAGAGAAAGCATCTCCTGAACCCGTGTTCCCCTGGCCTCGGTGAAACGTCGATGCTTTTAATTAAACGCAACTATCCCTTTTTGTTAAAACCCCGCCGAGAAATGTTAGGTTCCTACTTTTCGGGAGGCAGACGATATGTGCTGACCGCTGAGCATCAGCCTCTCCGACCAGAGCGGCGCAGTCGCTTAGTGCRTCCCTGCCAGGTCTGTAGGCACGAAACACCTTGACAGGAGAGACGTGGGGGTGTTGCGCCAGTTTGTTACAAATCCATTAAAAAAAAGATTGGTGGGGAAAAATCTGGACCCTTCTCCACAGTCCGCCTGCTGTAGACACCCCAAATACCTCGGGGCATCCGGGCGGCTGCTGCACAGAAAGCGCGGAGAGGAGTTCAGGAGCCGCCCTGGGGAGCAGGGGAGGGRCTCGCTGGGTGTGTGAGGCCGGGTGGGTCGCTCCCCTGGACAACTGCGATGCGCATCTCGCCGGGGCTCGCAGCGACGTTGCCCTCTGAGCTGGGGGGAGAGGGTGGAGGGAAAACCCCGCCGTGGGGAGCCGCGTCAGCAAACGCCTCCGTGAGGCAGCAACAGCCTCCGCGGGCGGAACGGCCCATCCGTGGATACCTGCGCTGTCTTTGCCGAGACCCAGAATATAAGAGCTAAAAATGAGAAACTCGCTTCCATTCTTTTTTCCTCCCTTTTTTTTTTTTTTTTTTTTTTTGGGAGTTGGGGGTGTTGGTGGGAGGGTGGGGAGGAGGCTTGCTGGCCGCAGCAGTCCATCTTAGCGGCTGTAGTTTGTCCAGACGGGAAAGCCCCCGCGGCCCCCTGCTGCCCGTCCCGCCGCTGCCGCCCCCGCTGTGCGCGCAGCGAGMGCGCAGGTGGCGACAGAAAAGCGGCCACGGCGACGGGAGCGCGGGTCGGAGAGCGCTGGCCAGGTGCGGACAGTGCGAATGGCCCCAGGTACGGCAGCAGCGATACCTGCGGCACCGAAGGGCTTTTCGGCGAGGAAAGCCCTTGCCGCTCCTCTTYGCCGTTGGGCGCACGTCGGGCCGGACTGCGAGCGGCCAGAGAGCCCCCGGCCCGCGGAGAGAGCCTGAGATCGCGGGGGTCGTGCMGTGGCGCCGCTTAGCAAGGGCTGGTCCTGCTTCCCCTCGCTGCGCAAAGACCGCCCGGAGCGCGGTGCGAGCTCGTGGCTTGCTTCGCTCAACTCTTTGGAGCCACTTGGACCGGGGATCATTTGGAGAGATGAGAGAAGTTATTTTATCTGTTTCCTAAAGCAAATGATCATTCGCTTTACTTTTTACTTACTTTTTTTTTCTTTCTTCTTTAAAATAATTTTTTTTTTCGATATGAGTACCAAAGATAAATAAATATGGGCAGGTATGTCCCGCTCCCCCCGCTTCAAACATCACTCCGATGACGTGGACAAAGACTCGAGAAGGAGCAAGAGGAAATTATGGGAAATGCGAATTCCACCGTGTACGCTCCTTCACCAAAAAAAAAAAAAAAAAAAAAAAAAAAAAAAAAAAAAAAAAAAAAAAAAAAAAAAGACCCCCCCCCCCAAAAAAAAAAACGAACAAAAAAATCCCTAAATAAGGGATGGAAGAAAAAGGACTTGCAGCAAAACCCCCCTCTCAAGCGTCGAGGGAGGAGTGGGCAGTAGGTTACCGGGAGGAGCAGAGATTAAGTCTACCTTTACCCTGCTCAAAATTAAGAAGCATCCTAGCGTCTGTGCTGCTGAACAGCAAGGACGCTTTCTTAACGCCGCTTTGCGAGGTAAAAAATACTCCGGGCACCTCTGCCTCCCGCAATTCCTCCCCCTCCGTGCACCCCGAAACCTGCCGAGGAGCACAAAATCTGCCTGGTCCTGCCGGGCACCTCCACGGAGCAGGCCTGCAGGTTTTCCTGTAATTCCGGGATTCCCTGTTGTAAGCTCTTAAACAGAATATTGAAACCATTTTCCTTATGGTGCCTGTTCTTGCCTTGTAGCGCTGGCACTAAACAAATAAGAAAAGTGTGTTAAAGGAAGGCTACGGTTACAGCATCTTGGCCTAATATTCCCATATATAATTAAAACCATAGCCACAATAATGCATAAATAAATAACAGCAAGCAGAAGGGTCCGTTCCTGTTCCTGTCGAAAACAACTGTTTTGGCTCTGTCACTGTGTTATTTTATTGGAGTAGTCTACGCCATCGCCTCCTAATTTTATTTTAATTTATTTTAGTAGGAGAGACAGCAGGAAAAGAAATGATGCATTTGTTTTTTTTCTTTTAAGTCCATGTTTAGTTTTAATTTTCCTGTATTTTAAAATAAACACGTTGGCTGCAGAGTGTTTGATCTTTGCAAGAAGGAAGCCTATATTGTAAAGGAATGTGCAGCAGTTTGGTATGAAAATGGGGTTGTGACTCACAGCTGCAGGCAGAAAAAAAAGGTGTTGTGGTGTCAGCCAGAGGTGTTCAGTCTAATAACTCAAGCTGTAAACTGTATCCTCTAAAATTACTTACGTAGTAAATCACTCAGGGGTTAAAAAATAGACTGGAAAGTGTGAGGGAGGAAAAAAAATCTTTTAGAAGTTCCCTTCATGAAAATTATTTGTAATGATGGGAATTAGGAGTTTAATATATCACTCATTTTCTTAAATGTGAGGCTGATATAGTTAATTGCCACTATACAGCCGATGGTGCTTGCTCTCGGTCGTTCGCGAGGCAGCAGAAACTTGAAGCGCGTGTTTGGGGATAGCTGTTTCATTGAGTGCTTTAGCAGGTTTACAGCTAATTTTGACCATCTCGAAGAGATAAAAAAAAAATTCAAGATGCAGTCCGAGCAGCGAATGATCCTTAACCATTTTGTACGGCAGAGAAAGCCCCCGGAAAAGAGCTTCCTCCGTCAGCACAACCGAGGAGAAAGAGCCTCTGACATGCCTCTCTCCCCGAGGAACGCATGTTTCCATCTCTTTGCCTCCCGTAGGTGTATTAGTCTAGAAACAGTTGGGAAGCTGTGGAGCCTTTGAAAGGAGAGCTCTCTTCCAGCGTAACTGCTGGATTTGCAGAAGTCCAGTTAGGGAGAGGAGGGGAACAAAAATTAACCCCCAACTCCAACGTTATCTGCAGCCTTTTGCTGCAAAGGAATGGAGCAAGTAATGAAGCAGGAATCCGAAAGGAACATCCCAAGTCGAGATGTTGCCTTTCAGAGGAATTTTCTCCGTTTCCAGCAGCGGTTGCCTTCGCTGGAAAAGAGATGCTGGTCGTGACTTTCGGGTGGATGCACTTTGGCTGATAGGGAAAGTAACTTGCTGGAAAGATTTCCGCCGAGAGACGCATTCAGAGATTTGGGAAAAAAAAAAATTAACCAAAGCAGGATAAAATAAGACAAAAAAATATAAAACAAAATAAAACAAAATAAACCTGGGAAAAATGCTCTACGGAGCTCAGCAAATGTTTACGGTGGAAATAAGAAGTCAACAACAATTAAAATCTGGAAGCCACGTTCATTAGCATTCAGCACATACGATCTATCTTTTATGTTTATCTTTCTCCGCGGATCAATATTGTAGCAGCATGTGCCGGGAACAAGCAGAAATCTGGCCACTGCATGTGGCTGACCTTTCCCTCTCTCCCTACAGGTCAGATCGTCTTCATCAAAACAGGTCAGATCGTCTTCATAACTATCATCACCTAATGCGGCCACAGCCACGGCTCTCATTAAAACCAGTATTTAATCTAGGCACTGTGACTAGGAATCAAAAGAGAAGGGTGTTTGCCCACACAGAAGAATTAGCAGTCTAGGAAGAAGAAGGAAAAAAAAAAAAA
>NW_026623293.1:849148-850143 GCF_030028575.1 Malurus melanocephalus
TTTTTTTTTCCTTCCTCAAACTGCTGTACACCGAGATCCAGCCCGAAGCCGCGCACAGCCGCACAGAGTCCGTGTCCTGCGGGGGCTCCGCTGCCGGGAGAGCCGGTGGGGCAGCGGGTCGGGCCGAGCTCCGCCGCCCCTCTGGACCAGCCCCTGCTGCCCCCGGGACGCCCCGGCCGCGGCCACCCACGGACCTGCGGCGGCCGGGGCGCGGTGCGGAGCCCCCACAACACCCGCGCTCGCAGGACCCCCGCGAGCAGGTGTCGGGGACATCCCGTCCCACGGCAACCAACCCTGCCCACCTCGGGCCGGGTCACCCCGGGTGCCCCCCGCGGCCGCCCCCAGCCCCCTGCGAGGTGCGATRTCGTGCGTGTAAAACACCCCCGCTCAATCACTTACTGGCGCCTGAGTTACTCTCCACCCCCCTCCCCCGCTTTAGTTGCCGATTATCTTCTTTTTAACGCCAAAAGAGCGTCCTTCCCCCTCCGGAACGCAACAGCTGATCCCGCGCGTGGGGCCGCGGCGCGGCAAGGGGGCCGCTGGAGGAGTTCTCGCTCCGCTCCGGGTCCCTCCGCTCGTCCCTGCCTGTTCCCCCGGCGCTCCACATTGAAAAGCGCTTGGGACCACGGGCGAGGGGCGCGGGGGAACCTGCTCGTGCTTCCTGCGCTGCGAGGAAGTGGGGTCCGCGCTCCGTTTGGTGCCGCGCTTCCTTTTCTCGGGACAGCGGTTAGGCAGCCACTTTGAAGTGTTTATTAAAAGACATGAAACCTCTGGCGAATGTCCTCTTTCCCCCGGTCGCCTTGTCCTTCTTCTTCTCCTCCTTTTTTCTTTTCTTTCCCTCACAAGCAGTAAAGACAGAAAACCCCTCCAGAAAATAAATTTTTAAGAAAAGAAAAAAGAAAACAAAGAAAGAAAAAAAAAAAGGGTAAAAAATTGGCTTTGGGAAGATAATCCTAGAAAGTGGGAAAAATAAATCCTTGTCCGGCAAGCATTGC
>NW_026623293.1:850351-854320 GCF_030028575.1 Malurus melanocephalus
AAAAAAAAAAGGGACTCTCGAAATTAAAAAACATCAACAGAAAAAAACCCTCACAACCATGCGTAAAGCCGAAAAATTGATAAATATACATACCTCACTGTGCCTGGGAGCACGTCTACCGTGCACTCGTGGCTGGGGAGAGGTTTGGGGGAGCCTGCTATGCCTTCATAGCTGGCAGGAAACGTGTACGAGTTTCTGAAAACAAAGGGGAAACTTAAAAGGCTGATACGGGTTTGGGGAGGTCTGGCCAAAGCCAAACGGAGCGGCGGCAGCCCGGGCTGCTGCCCCCCGGCACCGGCGGCGGGGCTTGGCCGTGCAGGGGCAGCCCTTTGCCCGCTGCGGAGCCCCGCCGGCACCGGCAGCCTCAGCGGCACCGCCAGGCTCAGCAGCCGCTCCGCGCTCGGGTTCGGGCGAGAGCTCCTGTATTTAACTCTGTTTCGGTCTGGGCTGTTGTCACGTCTGTTTGTTTATTTGTTTGTTGGGACGTTGGTTTACCTTTTGGGTTTGGGTTCGGGATTTTTCTGCCACCGCCGGCTGCAACCCAAAGCCGCCAGAGCAGCCAAACCAGGTGAAGCAGAGCGGGGGCAGGTGAAGGCAGAGCCCTGAGCTGCCCTCCAATTGCGGGTGCGGGGGCAAAGCACAGACTGTTTTATGGACGGACCCTCCTCAAATTTTTTGGCTTGAGAGCAGCACATGACGAGAGAGTAATTCCCAGGGAAATCAATTCGTCTTTTCAGGGGGTCCCAGGAAGAGTTAGGAGAGAATATTATTAATAATAACAATAAAAATTAAACCCACCGCTCCACGCTGCTTTTCACGGTATAAAGGAAGAATCACACCGCCGCAGGAGACCCGGGCAAGTGGGGCTTGACACAGCTGGGCACGGGGTGCCAGCAGCCGTGCCTCCGGCTGCTACCCGGGGGCCGTGGGGCCGAGCGATCCGGGAACCGTCGGGGCAGAGCCGTCGGGGTGTGCGGGCCACCGGCCGGGGCACCCGCCCGCTGTGGCTGAGCATGAGGGGATCGTGGGGTGCCTGGGGAGAATCGGGACTGCCGGGGAAGCCCCAGGCCTCCCTCCAGATTGGTTCCCAGATTGTCTTCAGGTCTAGGGCAGAGAGGTTTGGCAAACTCAGCGTCAGTGTGGGAGACAACGGTGGGGGGAGGGAGGAGTTTGGGGGTGAAGGTGGCGAGGTATAGAGGACGACTTCGGGGCCAGTGGTGCCTGAGCCCGGGCAACCCGCGCACATGGCTGTGAGGCGGATCTTGGTTGCCCTCCCCTCTAAAATAACCCCAACCCCTGAACCCGRTGAATTACCGCTCTCCCTTAAGCGTGGCAGGGCCGTGCCGGGGTCAGGGCACGAGGGAGGCGGGTGGAGAGGGGCAGCGGGCTGGATGCGCCAAGGCCAGGGTCAAGTTCAAGGCCAGCCTGGGTAGGACAGGGAAGGGGGGGAGCTTACACACTGCCACGGCCACCGCGGTCCCATCCCTGGCTCTGCCGGAGGAGAGGCATTACTGCCCGAGGGACTGGGGCTGTCCCTGCTGCCACACGGCCTGCGCTTTGGGSAGAGGGGGGGACGTTTGTCCCGCTCAAGGATCATCCCTCTGCTACCCGAAGCCAGAAAGGTTCCGAGGGGAGGGAGAAGGGGAGCCCAGCTCGCAAGAGCGTCTCTCCGGCCGGAGCTGAGCCCACCGGGGCGGAGGACGGCGGAGTGGAGTTGGTCGGCCTTGGGCAGGGCTATTCGTGCGCCCCTGGGCCCGGGAGGGGATTTGGGCAGACGGTGGCTGGCAGGAGCCGGCTCTGAAGCGGGACCCCAGTATGGTTTTTCGGCTGCGGGGAGGCCGGCAGGACAAGGAGGGATCCTCTCAGCTGCATTTCCCAAGGATGTCTCCAAGCGGCGGGCGGCATATGCCAATGATTTTAATAAATATTTTTTTACGTAATATTATTACCGAACATAAATTAGGTTTTAATAGCCGTTTGATTACCCGGGGAGCTGCCGTGTGCTCGGGGACGGCCGCGCTGGGAGGAGCACAGCCGCTGAGGAAGCTCCGGATCCGCTCCCCATCTAAACTTCCTTGTCAGCGGTGGGACGGGGGACAGGGGGCGGGGGGGGTGTCTTTCCCTCTGTCCTCCCCTTCCCCTGGGTGTAGGTAACCCCCGCCTCACCCCAAAAGTGAGCAGGGCCCCGTGTACCCTCGTGTCCCCACCTAAATCCCTCACACCGGCTGGTATCAACTCTATTGATATTTGGACATACGGGACAAAGACCGAAAAACCCGAAGCGACGTCTGGCCCGGGGGGCGTAAGCGATGGGCTCGGCCGGGTGTGAGGAGCAGACGGCTCTCCCGGCCTGCACAAGCTGCCGCTGAAGGCAGCGCAGCCACCGCAGGGCGCTCGGAGCCCGGCTCACGGCGCTGCCTCTTCGCAGGGCGTATTTCGGTGGCTTGGCAAGGCCGAACTTTTTCTACGATTTCCCGGCCGCTGTCACACTCCTTGGCTGTCCCGGTGCGGCGGGCTGTGCCCGGAGAGTCTCTGTCTAGCGGGTCTACACGGATGAATCYGCCAGTCGGGCCCCGACGGCACACGTGGAGTCAAATACCGGGCCAATATTCCGGAAAAGTCATTGCCCAGTGGCTCATCGTCCCTCTCTGAACACATCTGACAATGCAAACCGCTCTCTGGACTAAAAAAAAACCAAAAAACAAAAACAAAAAAACCAAGGAACAAAAAGACAGAGAGAGAGAAAAAGAAAGAACGCAAAGGGGAAATATGAACTCTCAGTCATCACAACTTTCTCCTCTGTAGGGCTGGATAGAAGCTACCAACTCTTTCCCGAAAGATGGGAGGCAAGGATGATCTACGGCTCAAGGCAACCGAGCTCAGAGCATGCTCCTTGCACCTCCACTTCCGTCCCGAAATGTCCCATTTTCTCACTCTGTGGGGCAATGAGCTCCCCAGTCAGACAGGCACCGGGGAGAGAAGGGTGAACCCGAGGAAGGCAGAAGGAGGAGGAAGCTGTGCTSTCACCGTGTAAATACCTTACTAGAGGAGTTCTTGCCTTGCAAGTCATTTGGAGAATATGCATACCGTCACCCTTTTCTTTCAGCCCAGAGGCTTCCCAAAGTGTTGGGGGCTTTTGTGGCTTTTTTTTTTTTTTTAATTTTTTTTTTTCTGGAAGGGAGAGCCCAGCTGAAAGGAATCCTCCTCTTCCAGTAATAAGTGAATGTTTTAAAGGCATTTGTTTTGCAGTCGCCCGCTCAGCCCATCACATACCTTATAGCAGGTTTTAGAGAGCCTTTGGCATAAAAAGGAAACAGCTCGTGCAGTTTCAACACGTTTTATTATATTTCTGTATGCATTACTCTCAAAACATATCACAAGAAATGATGAAACCACTTAAACCTTCAAATAAAAAATCTGAAACAGTTTATGCTCACAATTGTACATATTTATAGTTAAGAAACATTCTTTATAAATACTGTTTCCTCTGTAGCAAGTTAATACCATAATTTAATTACAAATGGATAAATATGGTAACAGGTATTTACAGGAGGAAGGGCATTATTATGGAAAAGCTAACGGCACGACGTTTATTTTTTCCTCACAATCTTCCGAACAGGAACTAACAAATTGAACTTGCAAAAGCACTAAAACATCACATGTAAACCCAGCTAACAGAAAAATACATTCACAAGCGTTGTTGTTCGTGTGTGTGTGTCTGTGAGTAACAGAATGGAGACTTTGGCACGGTATTTCTTCCCCAGTCTATAGYTGAAATGCAGTTTACAATCAAGTTGCCTCTTAAAAAGGAACACAATATTCAAGATATCACAATTACAAAAGAAACCTTTTTTTCTTCCACGTTACTTTTTTTAAAGGGATGAACTAAAAAAGGAGAAGAGAAGGAAGTGGGGAGGGAGAGCAGGAGAAAAGAAAACAAGTCCATTACTTTCTCGGGGAGGGAGAAAG
>NW_026623293.1:855405-858643 GCF_030028575.1 Malurus melanocephalus
GGCGCCCGGCGCATGGCGGCCGCCCTCCCGCCTCCCGCCGCCGGCTGCGGGACCGGGTACCTTCATGTGTTTCCGTAGGGAGCTGGGGTGGGTGTAGGACTTGTCGCACATCTTGCACAGGTAGGGCTTATCCGAGGTGTGGACGTGCATGTGCTTCTTGCGGTCGCTGCTGTTGGCGAAGCGCCGGTCGCAGCCTTCGAACTCGCACTGGAAGGGCTTCTCTCCTGCAAGAGAGCGGCGCAGCAGCGGGGTGAGCGCGGCCGTCCCCGCGCAAACCCCGCGCAGCCCCGAACCTCTTTTCCCCACCCTCGCCCTCCTCTCCCAGTCGCTTCGTCCAGCAGCTTCCTGATGCAAGGGGCCGGTTGTGTCCCGGTACCCGCAGCGCCGGAGGGCCGCATCGCTCCCACGTTGCCCTGAAGCGAAGCAAAYCCCGTTCCCCACCTGGTTTTCCTACCAAAACCCCGGGGGTATCCCCGTCCCGGAATCTTGCCTGATTTTATTTAGAAAGGTGCCGAAACACTTAGCCAGCCCCGAAAGAGATTGAAGAAGAAAGACGATTAAAAAAAAAAAAAAAAAAAAAAAAAAAAAAAAAAAAAAAAAAAAAAAAAAAAAAAAAAAAAAAAAAAAAGCAGGCATTATCGAGCCGTTTCGCCTCGGTACCAAATCCACTATCCTGTTAAACTGGAAACTATTAACCGACAGATTTAAGGCCGGGCATATTGTTTCGTGTATGGATATTCGAGATAAACGCACATCCGCTGGGAAAACTAAACATCTGTAAAATACTTCATTTAATTTTCATAGGGATTCCTCTCRCCCGGCTGCCAGGACTCCAAATGCCGGGGAGTAATTTGGAGGTGAGAACTTTACATTCCCCCGCCTTTGGAGGGGGAAGCATTTAACATTAAATTCCATTAGCACCTAAATTGTTTCTTAAAGACATCCGCTCAAACACAATGACTTCAGTGCGGGCATCTCATGCAAATACATTTCTCAAATTTTAAACCTTGTTAAAGCTCGTCTCGCACCTCACATCGGGCTTAGCACTTGAGAAAACAATAGGCCTCGAGATTTTTAGCCTTTCTCCTGGTAAATATTTGGAATGGTAGTCGCTAAAATATTTGGCCGTCTTTTATGAAATAGTCTGGCACGATTTGAGCCGGCAGGAGTAGTAAATGAATAATAGATGAGGCGGGAGGATGCGTTTATTTTTCCTACCCTTGGCTCAGGCGATTTTCCATCGGGCAAGCCTGGGGTCCCTCGACCCTCTTCCACCTGAGTTGGGTGGAAGTTTCCGGACCTCAAATCCTCTGTTCCCTACTACATAATTTAATAAACTGTTGCAAAAACACCTTAAATCACATCGAGTGAGACTTTAAAAACAATTTTTTTTAATGAGAAAATTTTATTGCCTTGCTCACACCATTTAAATGTAATGGAAAGCATTCCCGGAAAGGGAATTTTTTCCACTTCTAACGGGATTTAGGACTAATGACGGATTTTGCGCGTATTGATATAGTTTCTCTCTCTCTGTAGCCATACATTAAAGCCATGCTCACAAGCGCTGAAGTTGTATGCAAATACGTTGCATATTGCAAATGACTAAGGCAATTCATGGGGATGGATGGATGGATGGATGGATGGATGGATGGATGGATGGATGGATGGATGGATGGATGGATGGATGGATGGATGTCTTCCCATATTTTAGCAAGACGGCAAAATTTAGTTCATGCTGTATTTCGTGATTCTGCAGAAAGACTTCGCTGACCCTCAGCACGAATCTACAACTCTCACCCCCAAATTAAAACAAATCAGTAAAATATCCCTTTGAAATCTGGGATGAAGGGGGATGTATGCTACTGGGGAAGAAACCAAAACAAACGCAGCTGTGTGATTGAGAGGGCTAAAAAAAAACCAAACCAAACAAAAACAAACCGGAAGCTTATTTTATCACTCTCCTAATTTAACATCACTCTGAGKATCTATCAGTTTATCTATCTATATATATACATATATATGTATATATGTATATATATGTATATCTATATATAGGCACGGGCTGAGGGGGGAAATCTGCCGAAAGAAACCCGAATTACCTGTGTGCGTCCTTTTGTGAATTTTGAGATTTTCTGATCTGGCGAAAACTTTTCCGCAGCCAGGGAAGGGGCAGGGGAAGGGTTTCTCTCCCGTGTGCACTCGGATATGATTGACCAGTTTGTATTTCGCTTTGAAGGGCTTGCCCTCGCGGGGACACTCCTCCCAGTAGCAGACATGGTTGCTCTGCTCGGGTCCCCCAACGTGCTCCACCGAGACATGGGTCACCAACTCGTGCATGGTGCTGAAAGTTTTATTGCAACTTTTTTTGGGGTTGTTCAGCTGTTCGGGATCGATCCACTTGCAGATGAGCTCTTGCTTGATGCACTGCTGCCGCATGTAGCGGAAAAAGGCACCTGGGTGGTGGTGGTGGTGGGCTGCCATGTTCATGCCCATATTCATATTCATGGGGCCGTACTGGTTGTGCAGYTGAGCCGCCGAGTAAGGGTCAGTCCTGGGGCTGGAAACTTGGCGGTACTGATCCGACCGGGCGAAGACCTCCCCCGGCAAGCCCAGTCGCATCTGCCCGTTGAGGACATTTTGGGAGGCGTGGGGGCCGTGCTGGTCGTGGATGCCCGGGAAGAGAAGGTGGCTCTGAGCGTCCGTGTGCGGGTGGTGCAGGCTGCCGGCCGCAGGGCCGAAGATGCCGTGCTGTCCGCCGGCCGGCGACGAGTCCCCGAAGCCCCGGCTGCGAAACAAGAAGTCCCGGGTGGAGTTGAAGGGCGCCCCGGAGTAGGAGCCGACATGAGCGGCGTGAGGGCCCAGGGCGGCGGCGGGGTAACCGGGCGCCTGTGAGGTGAACGCCGAGCTCTGTCCCGGGGAGAGGTCGTGRGCGCCGGCGTTGAGCTTGAAGGCGCCCATGTGCGCCGCCGCCGAGTCCACGAAGCTGTTCTGCGCCGCCAGGCTCAGCTCCCGGTCCTGCATCTCCGCCGCGGCCGAGTGGTGGTGCCGGGCGAAGGTGCCCACTCCGAGGGCCGGGAACTGCGGGCCGGCGTCCAGCAGCATGGTCCGCGCCGCTCCGGGGACGCAGCCGCTGCCGCCTCCCGGCTACCGCCTCCGCCTCCGGGCTGCCGCCGCGAGCCCGCCCGGGCGCGGGGACGCCGCCGCTCCGCTCCGCTTCCCCCCGGCAGCCGCCGCGTCC
>NW_026623293.1:859045-860796 GCF_030028575.1 Malurus melanocephalus
GCCGAGGCCCTCCCCGCCGCCCCGAGCCCCCCGCCGCTCCCGGGCCCCCGCTTCTCGTTTTATCCTCCGCCGGGCATTAGCGGTGTCTCTCACGGAGAAAAACTTGCAGCCGCGGGTTCCCACGGAGCGAAGGGACCCGGGGGGTGCCCCACGCCGCACCGCCCCCGCCCGCAGCGGCGGAGGGGCGTGAGGAGGGGGGCAAGGAGGGGGGTGCCGGAGGCGGATTAAAAACAATAAGGGCGGCGGTGGGGGTGGGGAGGGGAGGCAGGGGGCGGGAAGGGGCCGGGGAGTGCCGAAGCGGCGCGGCCGGGGCGGCGGAGTTGCAGCCCCGCTCCGCCCGCGCCCTCGCTGCCTTTCGGTCTTCTGTTTATTTCGGTGGGCGCTGCTGAGGCGGCGGCTTTTTATTCCCCCCCTCCCCCTCTTTTTCTTCCCTCCCTCCCCCGTCCTCTCTCCTTCTCCCCGCCCGCACTGGCGGCTCCTCTCCCAACGCCGCCTTCACCCGCCGCCCGGCCGCTCTCCCGGCTCCCGCTCATTGGCCCGAGCCGCCCCGTCCATCCGGGCGTCCCCGGCCACCGGCTAATGGCGGAGCGGCCGCCCCGAGCCCTGCCCGCCCCACCGCCCGCCCCGCGCCCCGCCGTGCCACCGCTGATCGCCCCGCGGCCGCCCGGCCCCCGCACGGCCCCGCACCGCACGGCCCCGCTCGGCGCCGGTGGCCGCCTTCAGCCCCGCACTGCCGGGTGCTTCTCGATTTTTTGGGGGAGTCAACCCCACCCCACCCCCTCCGCCTCCCCCGCGGCGAGGGGAAGGGGTGGCGCGGGGAGAGGCGCGCCGATCTCGGAAAATATCGATGTACGCTTTGGCATGTGATCCTGCCTCGGGAGGCAAACAAACAAAGCGAGGGGCTAAAATATAACCCCTAAAGCCCCTCTGCCCATTTCGGCTAAAGCAGATGAAGCTCGAGATCGATAAAGAGAGCGAGGGGGGAATCAAATAAAAGTCCTGTTAACAGGCGACGGTGGCTGGGACAAAAAAAAATCAAATCAAATAAAAATTAAAATCTAAGAGAAAACGGTCGCCCTGGCTGTTTGGGCTTTGAAACCACTTATGTGGGAGCAGGGAAGTCGATCTGCGATCTGCATGTGTTGTGAATGTGTATCCGAGAGCAGATGCTTTAGGAGTTTTCCTTGTCTTTTCCCTCTCTTGAAAAAGAAACAAAAACAAACCCGAAAAAAAAAATCCCTACCCAAAACCCCACCCTGCCATTGTTATTTGGAAACCGGATTCTTACATGGCAGGAATAAAAAACGTAAAGCCGGCACACACACACACGCACACAGAGAGCAAACAAGTCCCCTTCCCCTCCCCCTCCAGTAAATACACGTCTGGCCCCTGATTCGGTTTGTTTTGTAGTGGCTGAAAAATAATCATCTCGGGGCCAGCAGCTCACCAATAAATAAGGCTTTGTAAAAATCAAAGCCCAGCATAACATTTGCCATCTTAAGCATCCTGCACGAAACCTTGTGTCTTCATACCCATCAGTTCTGTGCTTGGCCGAGCAGCAACCCAAAATATAGGGGTTTATGTGGTTTGGGGGGTCTTTTTGAAATTCTCCCTTCGACATTCCTCATGGCATTAAATCCCACGTCAGACACAGGCAGGGTTAAATCTGGACCCAGAGCGTCCAAGCAGGGATTTTACAAGGATAGATAGAGGGATAGATAGGTAGAGAGGTCGATAGGTAGGTAGGTGGA
>NW_026623293.1:862117-863387 GCF_030028575.1 Malurus melanocephalus
TCTGCATTTCCTGCCTCCCCTCCCCTCGCCCCTCTCCCTGCTGCTCAGCAGTGCCGACATCGGGGCACTTTCGGGGGGATGCAGTGAATTCCAGCCGGAGCCCCCGCAGGCTGGCCGCTCTCTGCTATTCTTTCAGGGCTCCAGCCCTACTCTCTCTGCAGGAAACAGAGGAGCTGATCCAAGTTCAAAGTCACGTCGCCGACCCTCCTAAGAAGTGCTTTATTTGCCTCTGAACCGCAAAACCCCTTTCCCCCATGTCACAGGGTAACAAGGGAAAAGAGCGAGGGAGGAAGGGAAAGAGGGAGGGGGGCAGAGGCACCGGCAGCCAGCCCCGCACTCTCTTGTCCGGCCACCGCCACGAACATAGCCTGCGGCTCACGGCAGCTTTAGAGGGAGGAAAGCAAGCGGTCACCCAAAGTCGGTGMTAAACTGGTTTATTGAAAGAAGTTTTTCAACAGGTTTCTGGAGCTGCCAGACATGCAGAGCAAACGACAACCTCCCCGAGAAAGCTTTCCCATCTTTGTAAGTTTTCCGATATGCACTGTAAAACTGCTCTGATCTTGTTCTTACCGGCGGGTGATGCGGAGGGAGCTGGTGGGGGGCGGGACGAGGCGAGAGCAATTTCTTGCTTCCCCTGGACTGTATATGGCTTCTCGCCCCTTTTCCCGGGAGGTGTCACCGCCCTCTGGGAAGGCTCCGCGCCCCGTTTCTCAATCCCCCCAGCCATGGATGCTGCCGTGGGGGCCCAGGCTGAAGTGGGGCCGGGGGCTCTTCCCATGGGAGGATGTGGCTAGCGACGGCCTCGTCGGGAAAAAGAGGCAGAAGGACCCACCCGAGACGGGTGTGTGCGTGTGTGCGCGTGTGCGTGAGAGACACAGAAAAGGGGAACAGGGTGTCTTTCCCCAAAAATTCAGCCTTCTCACGGAGTAACAGGACGAGGTGAGGAGGGCCAACCCATAGCCTGGGAAGAAGAGGCCAGTTGAGCGGCATCACTTGCACCGTTGTCTGTATCACAGACACTCATAAATTCAACAAGCTCATCAACAGGATATTAAGTTGCAGGTTACCTTTGATGGTACCGATCCGAGCCACTTCTAGGCCGTTCGACCTATGACCCGTGAAGACCACATGTGTTGCGCTGTAGCCTCCCTCTGTAAAACACACACTTCGAGACAAAAGTTCTTTGTCAGGCTATACCGGCAGAGTAATGTAAAAGAAAAAGGGGAAATAATGAAAATCTCAGCCAAAGCTGTAACTTTTTAATGCTTCT
>NW_026623293.1:863397-868072 GCF_030028575.1 Malurus melanocephalus
AAAAAAACCCAAGAAAAAAAGCTAGGCAGGGCAGGGACAGGAGGAAGGAGCACCTCGCTGCCGTGCCATTAATGTTTATTGTTCCTTCAGTTACACTTACATATATGTATAAAAACCCGCTCTCGGCGGTAAAGCCGTGAGACGGCGGGGGCRCGGAGCAGTGTAGCGTTTTTTTCCAGGACGGGAACCACAGCCGAGCGGCAGCCGGTGCCTCTGCCCTGCCCAGCTGCGGCTGAGGGACGCGCAGAGCCGAATATTTCGCGCACCCTGCCCCGCTGCGCCGCTCGTCCTGCAGCCAGCACAGACTCGGCGCAACGCCCCCAAAATGGGGTCTGCTGCAGCACTGCCGGCTTTTATTAGATGCWCCTTTTTCCATCTAGAGATGCCCATATAAACGTTAGAGGCAGGGGAGAAGCGTCCCAATAAAGCGCGATGGACTTTGTAATACAATTTATGCTGTCATTCATAAATAACAATGCCATATGGTAACCATATTGCTTATACAAGTAAAGCCGTCAAAGTGTCACTATTTGATTTATCTCAACAGCTTCTTCCAACGGTGACGTTCAGAGAGAGGGGAAGTGGGAGAGAGAGAGAGAGCAGAGCAAAATTTGGCCTGGGCTTCCTGAGACCGCCTCTCTCTTTATCTCCTTCTTTCTTTCTTTCTATATATGGGTGGATAGATAGATAGACAGATAGATAGATAGACAGACAGACAGACAGACAGACAGACAGACAGATAGATAGATAGATAGATAGATAGATAGATAGATAGACAGATAGATAAATACATACATTCATACATAGAAGGATGGGTTTTTTTCTCCTTATTTTGTCCCTATTTGAGCAAACCCCAAAGGGGATGGCCCCTCTTTCCCTGGCGAGGTGCACACTGAACACACCTCCGAAACTTATGCTCGTAAATCCCTGTCCCAAACGTGCAGYGGGTCCCTGCCCTGACAGCCCATATCCCCGACGTCGTATCCTTGTGTCAGCCCTCGGGTTCCCTCTTGGATGCATGGAGTTACAACATTTGGCACGGGAGAATTTTAATTTTTAAGGGTATAAAATATTCATCCGCTGAGTCCCTCCAGAAAGGAGGGGTGGGGAGTCTCACTGCAATATAGCTACTCTCTTTCCCTTTCGTGCCCCTGGGSAGCCTCCCGCTCCCGGCCGAGGTCCCGCCGCCTCCGTGCTATCCTCCCGACGGGACAGTCAGGAGGGTACTGTGGTTACGTGTGGGTCCCCACGGGGCTGTGACTCGGGGCGCTCCCYCATGCTGAGGGCAGAATCCACCTCCGATCGCCCATGTTCGCGGAGGCAGCTTCTCCCGCGCCGCAAAACAGCCCCACGAGCGCCGAAAGCCACCCGCGACGGGTCGGAAGRCGGGTAGGCTTTTTTAGCGTATTTGGGGAGACTTGAAGATCTTGCCGAGGAAAGCTGCAATTGCACTCCCTTTCTAATTGTTCCCCAGAAGAATGTTTTACACGTTATAAAATATTGCTCCCTGCTCCCTAACTATCAATAAGACGTGCATTAAAGACGATTGTTTGTAAATGGTGTTCATGATCATTAGCATACATTTACATAATGCAGCTCACAGCACAGCGTTTTACAGTTAAACACCTCCTAAAGACGATAGCCCGAGCTCAGTTTATCGGAAAAGCTTAACGAAATAAATTTGAAGGTTTCCAGGCTTTTACCCCGCCTCTGTAGCCTCCTCCGATGTCCCTTGGCAGGTTTGCCAGCGAGCAGAGCACTGCGGGAGGGCTCTGCAGCCGGCTCCGCCGCGGGAACGGGGCGCGTTCCGACCCCCGACGGGTTTTGGGGGGGCTGTGGGGGTAGCACAGCACGCCTCCCTCTGCTGCAGCCCCAGAGGGCAGCGGCAGCCTGGGCCTGAGCTGGTACCGGTGAGTTTATGGGCTTTAAATTCCTCATGGCTCTTTTGGTGCTGGCAGTGTCCAAAATTGTCCCTACCCGGGCAACCACCTTCGCTTCCCGGCGTTTGCAGCCAGTCCTAAAAATGAGCGAATTTCCACGTGAGTCTCGGTCAACCCCTCCCTCCCCACAGTCACAGGTCAGCTGCCTATTAGCCAGCTATAAAATATTTTCATTGTTTTATAGCCTCTCATAAAAAGAAATTGATCGGGGGATATATTTGAATTAAGACATATTAAATCGATGACAGATACACATCACCTGCATTTTAACAGCAGCGGGACAAGGGGGCATGTGGAATGTTCCACGGAGCTGTGAAGCTTGTTCACCTCCACAGCATCTCCCATCAAACCATTCCATCTYTGGACCTTTGCCCATTAACGCGCCCAGAATTTGGGGAGGAGGGAGGGCACTTTTTGATGGAGGTATAGAAAATATATGTATATAAACACCAGTATAGGGGTATGGCTAGTTTGCGAGAAGTTTTTACTGTGCAATAAAACCATCGAGCAGCCGCTTTTAAAAGCCGGGGATCATTTATTCCCGTTCCTTGCCTTGCAGCATCACTGAAACCCCCACCGCGGCCACGCGAGCCGGGAGCATTGGCTAGTCTCCGGGGGAGAGAGAAGGGAGGGAACCGGCGGGTCTCGCTCCCCCTTGAGCTCCCCCTAGAGCCTCTCACCCCGCTTTTGGCAGCCGTGGGCCAAATCCTGCGAGTTCTCCCCGCGTGAGTAGCGGCGGGAGGGATGGGGGGGGCGGGCTGGAGCCTGTCCCAGGAAATGCCGGACCAGCACGGGGCTTCCTTTGAACGKGGCTTGGCACAGGGAAGCGGCCAAGACGCACAGATTCAGTGTCGTCAAGCGGATTCGGTRGCCGGGGAGAGACGGAGGTGTTTGTGGGTCCACTGGCATCCTTCACTCGCCCCGTTTCTTCTTCTCTCGGAAAGGAGAAGCGTCCCTGGCTGCCCCACAGGCAGGGAAGGGCAGGCAGCCTGCCTGCACTTCCCAGAAGCGAGGGAGCTCAAGACATGCCCAGGGGTACCAACAGCTTGACGAAGGCAGATGACATCTCAGTAAAAGCTACTTTTGCTACAGGAAAGTAACGACAACGCTTCTTTCCCTCTTTTGGCTCGCAGGGAAAACCTGGCCTTGCCTAGCCATCCCCCTCGAAGGGCAGCATCCTTTGTGCAGAAGGGCCAGTTTCGGTGCTCCACAAGCTTCACTTTCGAGGACCAGCACACCCCGCACTCCAGGGGCGGTCCCATCGCTGTCCCCGCCCGTCCCTTACCTCTGCCCCCTTTTAGGACAGCTCCCACTTTTCGTGCCTTTTCGTCTAGGGCAGCAGCTCAAGGCCGACACTCACCAGCCGGAGACTCCCCCATTTCCCAACCTACCGCTCCCCCGCCCCGTTCCGACATCCTGAAGCCTCGAGGAACGTTTATACTGAGGGCCGATAGCGCTGCGGCGGTTTCTCTATTTCGCCGTTGCTGAATTAGGGCTAAASTGGAGGCAGCTGCTTGGGGTACGGCTGGCGGACCTCCGAGGGGCGTGGGGTGGCTGTCCCCATGGGATGCCCTGGGAAGCGGCTGAAGGAAGCTCCAGCCTCAAAGCGGCAGCGAACGTACGCTCCCAAAACTTCGCCTTAATATGTGCCACTTGCATCCCTTCCCCGCTTACTCGTTTATTTTCTGAAGGAAAGGAATCCCAACCCCCGCCGTGCTCTTTTTAGGAAAACTYTGGCCGCCTTCCCCTAGTGTTGCTTTGGACATGAGTACACACAGCCTCGGCCTCGCGTGGGTGCGGAGYTGCGCACATTATTGCATGAGGGCGTGCTTTCCCTCCTCATCCATGAATGAACGAGGCCCTCTGAAAAAAGGAAAGAAAGTAAACCGAGCGCAGAGACGGGCGGCAGCCCCGAGCGTGGGCTGCTCCCAGGCGAGGAGAGAAACCCCACAGCCCCGCAAAAGTAAACACGGCAGCGCATCGGAGCAGGGCGCCCCGTCCKAGCGCCCGGGGAGCAGAGGCAGCTGCTGCCCGGTGCTGCCCGGTGCCGCCGGCGGGGGGCGGCGGGGGGAGGCGCCGGGTGCGCCCCGTCGGGCCCCGCGCGAAGTTTTGCAAGTGCAACTTCGGGGGGCGGCGCGGGGGGGCCCGGGGGGGCGGCGGGGGCGGATCCCCGCTGCGCTGGCGGCCTGAAAGGGAGCCAATCGCGCGGCCCCGGCCGCTGCCAATCATCGCCATCCGTCCAATCCCTCCGGCGCGGTGTCCGAGCCGTATTCCCCAGCGCGCCGCCGAAGTGTGGTGAGGGCTCTGCCAATCGCGGGCGGGCAGAGAGGGGCCAGGGATGCGCGGGGCTCGGAGCGCAGACAAAAGAAGTTAAAGAGCCGCTTAATATATACATGTTTTTGAAGGCGGGTAAAGGGAAAAAAATAACAACAGCGAGCGTAGATGGGCTCGGCTGTGTCGTTATGGAGCCCCCTTTGAGCAAGAGGAACCCGACACTGAGATTAGCGGATTTGGCAGCGGCTCAGCCCCATCCTCACCAGAACATGACAGGCTTCCCGGGGCTGGGGAACCACCACGTCCACCCCCACCACGCGGCCCACCTCCACCCCGGGGACGCGGGGGGCGAGCCCGGCGGCGCCCTCACGCCGCTGGGACCCGAGCACATGGCGCAGCCCGCCGCCCTCAAGCTCACGCCCGAGGCGCTCACCGCCGCCGCCGCCGCCTTCGCCGCGCCC
>NW_026623293.1:870269-903822 GCF_030028575.1 Malurus melanocephalus
TTGTTTTGTTTTGTTTGGTTCCCCCCCCCCTCCCCTCCCACTTTCTCCTCATTCCTCGTCGCCCCCGAAATACGCATTTCCATCTGGGTGTAAAACGCTGCCGAAAACGAACGAAACCGGGATTTATAGTGGCAGACAAATATTATTCCTTGGAGAATACTTAAGGAAGTCGAGTTGCCGTAATTGCTTTCTTGATTTATTGTGTGCTGCTCGGGAAGAGAAAAGCGGCGACCGTACAACGTGTTGTTCCGATGTAAAACCAAATGGCCCATGGCTGAAAGGATTATAGATTTTTATCTCCGGAATATGTCAGGCATGAGCCCATATGTAGAAGCGGAGCCCTGAGGGTGCCCAGTGCTCTACACCCAGAGCGGGGATGGGGGGGCAGGGGGAGATTTCTCCGGGGGTAGGGAAAGGTCTGACACTTTTTGTTGTTATTGTTGTTGTTGTGTTAATGACACCGGGGAATGAGCTAGCTGGAGTCCTATGGTTTTGTCATCTATAGCTTTCTCTACCTGCCTTGATTTGAAAAACAAAACTTCACCGAGGGCTTTTCTGTGCTCCTCAACCCCTTAGGCATCTCAGCTCCAAGGGGTAGGCAGCGGGGAGATGGGAAAGAGTCCAGGAGAAGGCAGAGAGATTCGGCAGGAAAACGAGCCCCCCTCCAAAATCCAAATATGTATCAGGCACAATTTGCAGCTCTGAGGTGAGGTCGAGCATTGCCCYGATGCAATGCGTGTGACACGGCTTCTTGCAAAGAAAATTTGGAGAAGTTTTCAGCTTGGGACTTCCCGTAGTCCTCAAGAGAGTGTCCATATGTGAGCCCACAGGGAAAGATTGTATCCACGCAGAAGGAATCGTTGCAATAAAGCAACCATCAGGGCTCGGGGTGGGGGGCAATAGCCCACCTCAAATGACAGCTTGGCCCGTGGGAGGGAAAAGGGGCAGGAGTCTTTCACCACACATTTCCCCCACACCCTCGAGTGGGCAGGGGATCCCAAACCTTCTGCCTGCTCCTATCAGATTAATTACTGTAATTTTGCCACCTCAGCTTTAATTTAGCCTAGGAGCAGAAGACATTTACAAACTATTGGTTTATTATGGGCATTTGGTGGGGGGGGAGTAACATTACCATGATTATATCATTGGGCGATTTTGCATGTTTCTGGTAATCCTGCTGGAAGAAGAGTATGCCAGTAAGTCGGGAGGGGTTTATTTGGTTTGGTTTTGGGGTTTTTTCCCCCCCATAAGTATCACCCCAGGGGCTGCACGCTCTACAGCTACTGCCCTATTTTGGGGACAAATCACTTTTCCCACATCCGGTGCATTCTAATAGGAATGGGGGCCCCGTCCCTCCTGCAGTTTTACTGTACGCTTGCTGAAGGCAAAGCTCAGGATGGTCAGGCTTCCTTCCAATGATTCCCAGACCCTCCAAAAAAAGTAACCCCAAGCCCCATCTGTGCCCCTCCCCGCCACTGGCACTGGTAACTGCCAGGAGTTAGGGGACGGTGACGGGTGTCTCGCCTGCTTCYGTGGGTTGAAGCCACCTACAAATGGTTAAACTCTGACGTGACRCCCTCGTCAGCGTAACAGGGACATACCGGGACCTTTCCCGCTCCTGGATATATGGGGAATTTGATCGCGGTCTGGAGTGTGGTGAAGRTACCCACGCGTGAACCCAAGTGGGAAGACGTTCCCTAAAACCCTGGTGGAGTGGACACAGTTTGGTCCAGCTGGTTGGAGCGTATCTCRGGGGAATGCACTTCGGGCTCTGTGGCCACGGCCAGCAGAAGATTGTGTGAGCCTTCATCCTTGGGGTAACACAGAGAGAAACTGCCCAAAACCTCCAGTAGATCCACTTTGTTTTTCTAGAAAAAATAATAGTAATTAAAGAGCAAACGAAGTGACCAGATATTTATCTCCGGGGCATGCAGAGGTTTTSATGCACTTAAAACCCACTAGGCACAATTTTAATTTAAATGTTTCTTCTGCCCCCCCCCCCCTTTTTATTTTTTATTTTTTTTTAAAGATAAAATAAATTTGCACTTTCTAGTGCTACCTCTTCGGTGGTAGGTGAGCCGATTTTAATTGAACAAATTGATGCATAAATAGGCTGTGGAGGTGTATGTTTCTATAGTAACAGCCAAGAAACTGCTTCTAAAAATAAAAACAGTTTTCTTATTTCCATTATTATTTTCATAAATAATAAAAGTGATATGATCTTAGAAAAGGGAGGAGCAGTAAAAATCACTTGGTGCTGAGAAGAAAATGTCCACCGAGAGAGCTGCTGRTTTGTTATTTCTGAGCTCTCAGAGCAAAACATCTGAAAATATGCATCAGCCGTACCTAAACCGACCAAAGAGTCGCAAAATCATGACAAAGCATATCACTGCAGGTCTGTCTGTGCTGGACTCACGTGTAGCATGGAAGGGGGAAGAAAAATTTGCTGTAAGAATCCTCAGTGCGGGGATCTGGCACTTTTTTCTTTTTCCTCTGGTCTCTCAGCAATAGGAGTTTACCCAGCTCTATTCGCGATCTCTGGGGAAGGGTCGGTCCGGGACACGGCTGTATGTACCAGAACATTATGCATTCCAGGGTATGCTACAGRAAACGAAGGTGTGTGTGAAAGGTACACCAGGCAAACCACACCGGGCTGATTTTCACAACCCCAGTAACTGTTAAGTAACGTGTAAAACTCTTAAAGTAGATCATCCAGACCTATTTAGACCCCAATTTGCCCAGGGTAGTCAGCTACGGTAATAGCAGTCTGCTGCCCTCATCTCCGGTGTCTGGGTTGGTCCCCCCAGCTTGCAGGTTCCCAGTGCTGGGTGCGCCTGCGGGGTGCTCCCTCTTTGTATCGGGATGCTTAAACAGGTGTTACTTTTATTTCTCCCAAACTAATTATTCCCCCAGCACAGTGCCCATTGGGAAAGGATTACGCAGGAGATGTGCCAGGCGAGCCAGGCTGCCGGCAAACGCCAGCCCTCGCAGGCAAAGGCATTGAGAGGTTTTGTTTGGGCTCGGTCATTAGAGCGGTAATGAAGGTTTCTCGTGTGCGAGGGGAGCGCCGCAGAGGGCAAACAAGGCCGGGGGGGCCCTGCCGCCGCCAGCCCGGGACGCCGGGCCTCAGGGCTGCCAGCGACGTGTGACGGGCAGCAAAACAGCCGGAAAAAGTCGGAAACCTCGGGCATGTCACGACTGTCGTGAAGGGGGGGTGGAAAAAGGGAAAGGTGGAGGAAAAGGAGGGAAGGGGAAGCTTTGCGCTTGCCGCTCGCCCCCGGAGGCCGCGCTGCGAAGGGGCTGCGGTGCGGCGGGAGGGCTGAGGGCCGGGCCGGGCCCCCGCCCGCCGGTAACGGTGCCGTTGCTGTGTCCCGGCAGGGGAGAAGCCCTTCAAGTGCGAGTTCGACGGCTGTGAGAGGAAGTTCGCCAACAGCAGCGACCGCAAGAAGCATTCCCACGTCCACACCTCGGACAAGCCCTACTACTGCAAGATCCGCGGTTGCGACAAGTCTTACACTCACCCCAGCTCCTTGCGGAAGCACATGAAGATCCACTGCAAGTCCCCGCCGCCCTCCCCGCCGCCGGGTTCACAGGGCTACGCGGCGGCGGGGCCCCCCGACGGCCCGCTGCCCCCCGAGGCCGACCCGGCCGCCGAGCCGCCCCGCGGCCGCGCCGCCGCCCTCTCCCCGCCGGTCACCAACCTCAGCGAGTGGTACGTCTGCCAGGCCGGGGGCGCTCCCCGCCGGCCCCGCASCCCGTCCAGCCGCGACACCTCCCCGGCATCCGAGGAGGACGAGCCCCACAGGACCTCGGGAGGCAGAACTGCTCCCTAGGGCCGTGCCGAGTCGTGACAAGTTGCCGGTGGCCCCGGCCCCACTGCACTGGCCCGGGCTGCAGCGGCAGCCACCTGGCACAGGGGGCTGCCGTGGAAGTGCCATCAGGTTTGACTTGCGCTATTTATTCCATGTACAAAACCCTATGGTGTTTGTACGGTAACTAATTTAATTAAAGAGACTCAGACTTCTTTTTTTTTTTTTTTTTTTTTTTTTTGGTAAGGAAAAGCATTAATAACGCCAGGCTGGGCTGTCCCAGCCACCCGAGCCGCACAATTTTGCAGGGGGATGGTGCCAAAGGAGATGCCTCCCATTCTGCCCATGCCCGTTGCTCTTAACAAGAGTTAGCTGGCAAAGGCTGCAACCAGGCAGAGCYCAGCCTCTTTCTCAAGTGGCTCTGAAGTACCTTAGCTGCCACCCCAGCGCCCCTTCTTTGGCCTGGGTAATGCCCCAGGTCAGCAGCAGCCTCCTGATTGTAAAGCAACACCTGCTGAAGCTCTGGCCAGTTAAGGACAGGTTACACATCCCCTAAAATAAAATAAAATAAATGTATTTCCTCACCCCTCTTGCAGTTCAGCTCCTTTGTAATTGGTGGTTTCTCTCCAGAGTCGGGGGGTTCCACCTGCACCTGGCATTTTCTCTCTAGCCTTTCTTTCACCCTTAGCCGTAACATTGTGCAAACAATTTATGAAAGGAAAGACAAAAGATGCAGGACTCCGTTTTCACTCCTCAGTTTGTACATGCGTGGCTCCTAAAACGTAGCCAGAGAATAAAAGAAACACGCTGCTATTTGACAACTGTAATACTGTGATACATTTTTGATTTTTTTCCTAAAAAAAAAACCCACAAAAACTGACAGCAAATTTTCCTTTCCTTGGGGTTGGTGTTATTACTCTGATTATTATTATTTTTTTAAAGTTCGTCTCGCMGAGGAAGACTCCCTCATTCTCCCTCCAGCCCCTTTGGGGGTTGGGAGGGGGAGCAGCTCTCTGAGCCTGATGAGTCCCAGAGTAGGGGGCAGGGATAGAGGGATTATCTTWTTATTATTATCTTTATATATATTATTTCATCTCTCCAACCAAGTTGATATCTGCGTGCTTTTCACCATCCCCCTGAAGTGGCCCAGCAGAGTCACCTGGGAGCTGGGGACCAGAGCTGCTGGGAAGGAAGCAAGGGGTGGGGACACAGCCTGGGATCGGGGTGCCAACCTGTCCAAATCCCCCAACAGCCCAGCCCTGCAGCCGAGGGGCTGTGAAGGGCAGGGGACACCCAAGCCTAGCGCCCGTCCATCAGGAGCGGGGCGCAAATGAAGTAAAGAGCACTAATTCCTCCTCAGAGACCCCGAGARAAGAAGCAGCAGCCTCCTTCCCCTCCCCCAGGGCTTGTGGAAATGTGTTTTGTGTGCCGTGAATGGTGGATGTCGTCTTGTCATTGTTAATAACGTGTATGTGAACGCGATTATTTTGTACAGTCGAATTAATTTATTTTCTGACATCACCCTTTTTCTCTTTTTTTTTCTTTTTTTTTTTACCTTGTAATTTTATTTTTTTTTTAATTTGTTTTTTACTCCCCTGGAACAGTACAGAGCACACCAAAGAATTGTCTTATTAATTTTGGTGATTGTTGTTTATGATGATGTGGTTTGTACAAAAAAAGTCATTATATTTTTCAGCTTACTTGAATGAACGATGTAATGTGAAACAGGCTCTTCCTGCATGTCCTCCGTGCGGTGTGTTGGTGCTGATAATATATATATGTATAGTTCATAGAGAAATTATATTATTAGTACAGTGCATGGTGCTGTCACTCTGGAAGCCTTTAAACGTTGTCTTCATATTGTTATGTTGGATCTAAAGAAGCAGACATTACTTTAAAAACAAACAGAAAACTTGAATAGAAAATAATTTTTTAAAGTTCATCYGATTTGCTTTTTATTCATTTTTCAAAGCCCATTTGAATAAATAGAAAATAATAAAGTAAGGTATGGACTTTTTTAAAGAATAATTTATGAAATGTAATCTTATTAGAGATATATTGGTGCTGATTTATAAACGAACTTTTTAATTTATGCATTTTTTCAACAACAGATTGCACTATACATTACGACATGGCWGGGTTTATAAACTATGGCTCGGGGGGATATATCACTATTTTTATGTATTTGCTACACCTAGGGTCACACACTTGCCCAACAGTTTTATGACACATGATACCTCCTAAATAAAAAAAAATGCTAATTTAGGAATTTTCATCTCTGTAAACCCCATAAAAAGAAGAAAAAAGCAACAAAAAAGACTACCATGCAAATGAATAAAAATATTATTCCTATGGATTGCATGTGCCTTACTAACACACGAGGGGCAGAGACAGACCAAAACATCCCTTTTCCCCCACCCCGAGGGTCAGTAGGAATATGCAGATACAGCCATAACCTCACACTTGGCAGAAGCAGCACCGTGAGGTTTTTGGGGGCGACTGAGATACTCCGGCTTTCCCCAGCGAAACGTGTGAGTAAATAGGGTTTTCCTTCTGATTTCTGTTTGCTTTTGCAGTCGGGCAGAGGAGGGATGGTCCGGCCCAGGCCACCCCTGCCTCCCCCGAGGCTGCAGGCCTTGCTCCCGGGGGTGTTYGCCCTTCAGCCGGGCTAAGGGCAGGGGGAGTGGACAGAGGATYGGGGGTGCCTGGTCATGATGGAGCAATTGGGTGCTCTGCTGCTGGCATCCCGTGCACAGGGGGAAAAGAGGGAGGGACAGACAGAGGAAGAACACACAGGCACAGGTCAGACGTTTATATACATCATATTCTTCATCTCTCTCAAGGACAGCTAATCAAAGTATCAAATCGAATCAATTATAATGTTTATTTCTGTTTGGGGAGGGAGGAGGTGGAAGGAAGAGATCTTCCTGGCACTATTCTCTTGAGATACTCAGGAGTTAAATTGCACTACTCTTCGGTAGTAGTCATAGAAGCGAAACCGTATGCCAGATGATGATTCTGAAACACAGAGTGAGGTCAGACAAGAAATAACGCCAGGAGATCATTGGAATGAAGGAGAAGAAAAAAAAAAAAAAAGAAGAAGTTTCCAGGAGCTGAGTAAGGACATACTTCTCGTTCTGAGAGAGGAAAACTGCATAAAACCCGTAAAAAAATCCCGACAGAATTGTGTGTCAGCATCCTCCAGGATTATTTCCCTTTTTAATTTTATTTTTAAAATAAAATAAATCAAAATTAGGCCAGAATGATTGCACCCCCCCCCCGCCCCGTAATTTGCCAGTGCTCGAAAATGACTGGTCAAAATGTCAAGAACAGTTTCACCARAAGGTTAGAGTGTTTTTTAAGTCAGTTTTGTTAAATGTGGTAAAGGTGAAACAGGTTGCAAAGAGTTGTTTCAAGCAGAATGACAATAACCAACATACGAAGCAGAAAAACACTCATAAATGAGTGCTCCAATCAATGGGAAAACTTATAGCTCCCTAATGAAGTTTCTTGTGAAAAGGAGGGCGACACAAAGCCACCGAGACATGAATCATTCATGGGAAATATAAAAGATAAAAGATATCTGACAATGAGCAGAACCTTGTATAGAGTGTCTAAAACAAGTTTCCCCTTCTTATTTTCTGCTTCCCCCCCCCTCCAACCTCCCTCTCCTAGTGTTCCCTGCCCGCCCTATAGAGTTAACATTGACCAGTGCACGTCCTGCCCCACTTCAAAGTAATTTAGCCCAGAACGGAAGGCTTGGCGCTTGGACAATCTTCATGGTGTGTTAGGATTTCTATGGCAATTGGCAAGCAAGACGTTCCCATCTGAATATGGCTCAAAGAAAGCCACTTATTGACACCGAGTTGGCCATCATCAAAGACTTCATCTTTTCCTAGGCGAAACGTGGTCCTAGCAAACACTGTTTAAATCATCTACCTTTGTAGTCGCGGCTGGGAGACATCTTGCCACACACTATTGCTGGCGCTCGGCCCTTTAAAGGCGAGAGCGGCGGTAGCGAAGTTTGAAGGGACTAAGAAATTTCGGGAGTGTGGGAAATGGCATTGCGGGGAGGGGGGCTGTGGATATGGATAAGCGGGAGAGTTCTCGGCGGAGAGTCTCGGGGCTGCGTCCCCCAAAGCACCCGCTACGGGCAGGGTGTGGGATGCAGGGCAGCGGGGATAGACTGCGGCTTTGTTTTACAAAGGATGGGTGCTGGGGAAGACCAAAAATTTTCAGGGTTTTTCTCTGCGTGTTTCGTACTTCTAGAGATGTCGCCAGGGAGTTGTGAAGTGCTTAGAAGGATGGACTGTCACACACTTCCCACCCCGCCCCTTCCCCCGCCGCCACCCCGGAAAAATATTTTCAGGTAGAGCAGACCAGGATGGATTAGGGAATGTGCTGGAACACTCACACTCACACACGGACACACACCCTCCCCCCTGGCTCGGACACCCAAACGCCGGCGGGGCGCTGCCACGGCTCTCCCCCGCATCCCGCGYACCGCCAGCACACACAACCACGCTCCCGCATTCACACACACACCACGCAAGTGCCTAATCAGGCAGGGAGAAGTTCAAAGGCAGGTTCTTTGAAATTCAAACTACTGCTTTTATGGTACATCAACATGGAGCGTTAGGATTGCTATGGCAATGAGTGCAGCAAAAGCAAGCTGCATTTAAAATAGTCCACCTCGATTCGAGACACTCTATTAAGATACAGTTGCATTGACCTTTAGTTTCATGCCGTGTTAGCGCAGTCAATTTTCACTTCATCAGAACGTCTCATATTTTTTGGCCTCTCTCCCAACCACCCTTCCCCTCCCCTTTTTTTTTTAGGACCCCCCCCCCCCCCCCCCCCCCCCCCCTTTTTTTTTTTGCCCCCCCCCCCCCCCAATTTCAACAGATAAACAATTAAGTGAGGAAGAAGCTTCATCTCCAGCTCTTCTTCTTTTATGCTTCCCTCTTTTTTTTCCCCCCATCTAAGCACTTTTATTTGCAGAGCGATTGTTCTTTGTTTATTTAATACAAGTACTGTGTGAATGGTGAAAAATAAACACGATGAAAAATAACCAAACAGATGATTCCGCCAAGTGAAAAAGCCCGGACTTAATAAAAGTGCGAAGCAGTCACCGTTGAATGAGAAATCCTTTGAAGTGGAACTTATTATAGGAAGAATACTTTTTGGTTTCCCTAACGACGCTGCTGAATTGAAAGGGCTCGCCTTTGTCAACGATTTGTTCTCCTTTGCCGGGATGCCCGCAGAAATTACTTACATGGGCTGCCTTAACATGCAGCCTGCAAATCAGTAACTTCGCAGCTCAGACTCGCAGACGCCGCTCTTCTAAGGACAAAAAGAAGTCAGGAGGAAAACACCCCAACCTTTCACTCAGCCGCCTATTTTGGGTGGTGGAGAAGGGCGGAGGGAGAAAAGGRGGTTTGGGACGGGGGGGGTGGAGGCGAGTGTATCCGTGTAGCAACACCCCCCACCCCCAGCCTCCGGCCGCCCCCGGCTCGCCCCGCCCGGCGGCAGGCACCCGAAGCGGGACCGTCCTCCGCTCCGTCCCGGCCCCGGCGGGAGCAGGGGGGCGGCGGATCTCCTCCGGCAGCACCGTGTCTCTCCTTCCCCCACCCCCGCTCCTCCTTTTTTCTCCTCTGCCAAGTGATTTTCCCAGGCAGAGACATATTTAATAAGGGTCGTTTATTACGAAGGCGCTTTGAAGGGTCGCCCCTGAAGCCCTGTGTCCATTAAAAACATGGAGGTGACATTTAAACCTCGTTTTAAAGGAGCTCTGGGGTAGTTCAATGAAAGGCAACTCGTTTGTCTTATGAGCTTGGAAACAACCTCCCTTTTTCTCCTTTTGACCACATGGCATAACTCAAAAACAATAGTTCAAAAGTAAAATGGCATCGTGGTGTTCAGCCTCAGACAGGCACCCATCTAGCAGGAGAGAAAAGGGATAGTCCATAACACAATGTGCTTTTTGTGTCCGACTCTGTCACAAGGATTTCGTTGTTTGCTTTAGAGGCTGCGCCTGTTATACTTTCTTGAAAGTGCTTGTGTTAAACAAGAGTTATAAGTCATCCAAAACAACAAACATTTTGATTTTCTTTGCCTAAAGGGTTTTCCCTGGCCATGGGCACCGTGAAAAAATAATGTACTTGCTGAGAAAGGAGCACCAGTAGTAGCATTACAAGCACAGTGCATTAAATATTGAATGACACGAGGAAAAAAAAAGAACTTGTCGAGGGGCACTCAGCCTTAAAGTCTTTCTTCAACTTTGTCTTCAGTGCCTGTTGGACTATTTAAGATGGTGTTAATTAAGGGCTGCATCTGATTCCACTAGCCCCCAGCTTTGTCTCTTTGCAGCGCTCCCGTCAATAGCCCCTCTCAACCGCGGGCTTTCCCCACACGTTGGTTTAGTGGTGCATGTGTCACTTCTTATTTTGAGGCTGAAGAGAAACCCGGATCGTGCATTAAGGGCAACGGGGAGATAGTAATCAAGCGGTATTGTAGGGTTGGGGGGATGGCGCGGCGGGGCAGGGGCAGGAGGAGGAGGAGGAGGGTGCGCGGCCAAGGCTGGAGCAGGGCAGCAGGGAGCGGAGCTGGGGCACAGCGCCGGGGTGAAAGCCTGTTTGCACATTGCCAACAGCCTGTTTGGCAAACAACAGTCTGGCGAGCTTAATTTGTTTCAAATTAATCGTTTTTCCACGAAAAAAAGAAAGGAAGGAGGAAACAAGCATCAAACAGCCCTCCCCAAAACCCTGCAAGAGGACAGGAGGAATCGCCTCAGCTCCCGCTGCAGCCACGTGTGGGAGCCCACGCGTGGCTGCGTGGGGAGCCGTGGCATGTGTCTGTGCACCTTTCTGGCTCTACCCCGGCCGCACGCAGGCAGCTGCTGGCGCTGCCCTTTGCGGACCCCATAAATGAGGCCGACCGTCAGTGTAGGATAGCCCCGAGGGTGCACCAGGCAGCAGGGTGGGCGAGGTCAGAGCCCCCGGCAGCCACGGGAGTGGAGGGGGGGATACACACACACACACACACACACACACACACAGGCTTGAGGATATCCATCGACGCGCCTCTCCATGCATTTATCTTCTCGTACTTAGGGTCTCGCTGCGCGCCCCTCTGCGGGGAGCACCGAGGCGCCTCGCATTTCGGGGAGAAGCCGTTCCCGGGCCCCATCCCTGCGCCCCTGCCCGGCCATCGTGGGGGCTCCTCGAACYCTGATGGGGCGCCTCGTCCCTCCCTCGCTGAAAAGGCTGGAGGCCGAGAGGGGCTTTGCCCGTGGGGGGCATCGTCTCCGAGCTCAGCAAATACCAACAGCGGGGGCGCAAATTGGGGGGCGGCTCCGCTTTTCTCTACGAGTCCTTTTCAACCTTCCAAAGGCACCGGGTGTTGAAAGCAAGGGGGCGCAGAGGGATCCTTTGCAGGTGTGGGGGGTGTGTGTGCCCCAGTTCCCGCAGGGTCAGCGGGGACCCGCCGCCCCAAACTGCACTCAGAGCTGTGGACGGATTAGTGACCCCCCCTAATTGGATGGGGGCGGGGGGGGTGAATGGTTCACCTCAGTTCTGCCCTGCCCGAGTGGTGAGGAGGGGACAGCCAGGCGTGAGGCTGGGAAACCCACTGGCCAGATTTCGTTCGTCTTCTTCTACTCTTTTTTCCACCACCCCCCCCCCCCCCCCCCCATCTCTATCTTCCCCCTCTCCTCCTCCTCTTCCTTTCACTCGGCAAGCCCGTCTAAAGCCTTCCAAATGGCCTTTCAAACAAGAAAACCCTTCAAGGAAAAATGGGCACACATCCCCTTCCAGGCACCTTGCCAAAATCTCCCAAGCACCCTACCTGGCATCCTAGTTTAAGTTTCTTCAAGAAGTGTGTGTGTATGCCTGAGTGTGCGGGGGGGGCGGTGGGGGGGGTTCGGGGCCGGCGCGGGGGGGTGGAATTACAGCCGTCCTGTAGTGGTAGACACAAGTTCAGAGCTCCACTTCTCCCCTCTTTAATTAGGCTGGGGAGAGCCGCGGAGGCGCCTGGTAGAGGCGCAAGCGAGGTGGCCGGGCCGAGCGAGTGAGTACCCAACGCAGCCCCGACGGGACGGGGATGGGCGCCCGGGGGAGCCGCGCCGGGGGGCTCCGGRCTGAGGCGGGAGGAGGCGACAGCCGCCCCCCGGAGAGGGAATGCGGGAGGGGAGGATGAGGGTGGGAATAGTGGGCCGGGGGTGTGCCAGGGGTACTCGCTTCCCCGAACTTGCGGTGCGRGCCGCTAGGCGAGATTGGGGAGGCCAGTGCCGGTGCTGCAAAAGTCAGCCCGACCCAGCTGTGACTTCACCTATTAGCCCCGATGTCTTTCCGAGGAGATTGGCGGAGTTAAACATCCCACAATGGGCGCTCTGGGGCGTCTCCAGCCTGACCTCTACCCGGTTTTAATAGTTTCATAGGAACTTCATTAAATCAATTACTTAGTGAGCACATCATCATTTATTTGTAATTAGCACTGAAGAGCTTGATTTTTGCAGCAGCCCGCAGCCCGGTTCCCAGCGGGGTTGGCCATGTACTACAAGCACTTTTGTTTGCTGTGTGTGTTGACTCGTGGTATTATTCGGCCGCCACAATAAAAGTGTAATCTTCACGTCTTAATCTAGCGTTCAGAGGGGAAAGGAAAACAAACACGGCGCGGACGAGGCACCGGTTCCCCATCTCCGTGTCCCCCCCTCCTCGGGCCGTCAGCCCCGCTGCGCGCAGCCGGGCGCGGTGCGGCGGCGGCTCCCGGGGCGTGCGGCGGGGCGGAGGGACGGGAGGGTGGGACGGAGGCCGGGGCCGAAGAGGGGGGGAAAGGGAGGAAATGGGTCATCCGCAGCCAGGACAAAAGGGAGCGGCTTGGTGCCTTGAAGGGCATGAAATAAGGGCTGCAGCTGCGAATCGGCTGCCCGCGGCCGGGCAGGGCGTGGGTGTGCGTGGTGGGGGGAACCAGCGAGGCTCAGCGCTGCTGCGGCAGAAAGGAAGCTTTCGTTTGGGGGTCTTCGGGACAGGAAAGGGGATGAGTAGGGGCAGGGAAAGCCGCCTCGGACATGGGGTGAACGTGACAGTTGTGGGCGGGAGGAGAGGAGCGTAAACTCCCCCACGTAACCGGCCAGGCCGCCTCGCTTCTCCCCGCAGCCAGAGCCTTTCCATCGCGGYCCCCCACGGGGAGGCGGTGCCACGCGTGGGCCGCCCCACGGCTGCCCCCAGGCGACAGCCCCGGCCCCTTTCTCCCGCCCACTACTCCTGGACGGGAATAGCACCGTGTTCGGCTCTGACGGCACCCCCACTCTTGGTCCTCAGGCGCTGCCCACATTTCGGCAGTTCACCTGCAGAGCGGCTTTCTCRSCCCGCTGCCGGCCCGGCCCTTCCCCATGGAAACCCGTCCAGGTGAACGGGACAAACAGCCCCGCCGGTACTTGCCTGGGTCGGCTCCGACAGACTGAGGGGATGGKGCGATCCGTAATTTCCATCCTCGACGTGGCGAGAGCCTGGGTCGGAGGAAAGGCAAGTGCAGGGGAGGGCGCAGATGTCACCGGCGACGGAGCCGCCCCTCACCGTGCCGTCGGGCATCTCTMGGCCGTGCTGGGTCTCCGTCGGCCCCGGCCCGCGCCGTAGGGAAACGAGCCACGGAGCCCCCCAGCTGTAAGGGCCGAAGCGGGCGGGCTGGTGGCTTTGGAAGGGCAGAGGCCGCCGTGCGGGGCCACCGTGCGCATCTGAGTGACAAAAGACACCGGGGGGGGGTGCCCCCCCCACCCCCCAACACCGCTAGGGATTAATGCAAGTGCCAGAGATTCCCAAATTCAAGCAAATAGAAGAAAAAAACCAAAAACCCCAACCCTGATTATCACCTGTGTGTTGGAGGGGAGAGAGGCTATTTACTTGAGCGGAGCAACCGAGGGGGGGGGGGGTGATTTTAATTGCTATGTATTTTTAATAAAAAAGCTCTTAAACGARTCCATATACCGGACACATCCAATCTCTTCTGTCCGAAAACGCCCGTCCGAGAAGAGGAGCGGGACGAGTTTGTCGCCGGGGCTGGGATCAATGGGAGTTCCCCCGCGATGGCAGCGGCGAGCGAGGCTGCGCGTAGGCGGAGGTTGCGCGGCGGCCGAGAGCCGTCCCCGCGCGGCAAACTCTCTTCTTGCCAGGCAGGAGACAGGGACAGAGCCCAAACCCTAATCGTTAAAAAGAAAAAAGCGTTTCCTGTCAGGGAGAAAACCCGTACCGTCCTTTCCCCCTTTCCTCCCAAATCCGCAAATCCCCAGAGCGACTTAGTCCACGCGGAGTGCTCACGCAGAATTGCGGGAACTGGTACGTGTTGTAGGGTGCTATCTATAGGGAGTGGGGCTGTAAATGGTAGGTTAACCCTAGGCTTTGCAGTGCGTGAGAGGTTCAGATGGGGAAGGTAGCGCTGGCTGCAGCCGGAGGAGTCAGCACATCAGCCGTGGGTGACAGGAGTTGCTCGTGGGTGGAGGGAGAAAGAAAGAAGGAGCCCACGCCATCCCTCTTCCCCCTCCAACCCAGAGCCTAAATTTCCCGGGCAGCTGCCGTGGTGCGCGCTCCTGTTGTGCGCGGCTCCAAGGAGCGGAGGTGGCCTGCAGCCAGGGACACCTGCCCGTGGCCAGGAGCGGATCCTGCCCCTGCCCGTGTCCATGAGCTTCATGGAACCGGGAGCAGGTTCCCAGCCTGGACGTGTCTTATACTTTCAGCCCTGTTTGGGTGGGTGGCGGCGCTGCCGCTGCGCCATCCTGAGGCCCCACGGGAGAGGRGTGTCACGGGTGGACCTTCGGGGAGTGGTGGGCAGTGTTCGTAGGGGGGCGACCCTGCACTCCCCAGCCTCCAGCTCCAGCCTCTGCTGCCCCACAGCCCGTCCTGCCTGGCCACGAGTGTTCCTGCTCACCCCTGCCCGGCCCCACTCGTGCCTGCCCTGCTTGTCCGTCCTGCCTGTGCCTGCCCTCCCTGCCTGTCCTGCTTGGTCCCTGCCTGCCCAGCCCACACCCCCTGGACAGGGAACCCTCAGTGTCTGCCTCTGGTGCTGTTCATCACTGGCAGGGAGCTCACATATGTTTGTTGGGGGCAATACCCTCTCTCAGGGTACATCCCTTTAATCTGTAATAGGGAGGAAAACTGCCTCCTGTGGGAAATGGGTGAGGAGAGGAGATTAGACAGGACAAATCCAGTCAGCTTCTCCAGAAGCTATCCCAAACCTGGGGTAGCTTTCCAGATACCCATCATCACCAACCTGGATGACAGATCGTGTTTGAAAGTTAGGATCATGCTACCAAATATTTTACAGCAGCTGTTTAATGTTCCCCTACCCAGTTATTAAACAAAATTGGGAATAAATTAAAATGGCAAAATAAAGTGAAATAAAAACCCTTCTTTCATTCAACTAAGAGAYGACATCTAATTAAGGAATATTTGAATTCCACAAAAACGCAGACTCTCCATGATGACATAGCATTTTGCTTTTAAAACTATAGCCAAATACAAACCAACCCAGCTCAGACCAAGCTTAGCACAGCCTCGATCCCAAGTGCCAAGGGCCAGAGCAGGCCAAAGACAGGGGCCTGCTGCTTAGATTCTAYCCCAGCTCAGATATCCTCATGGTGGGGGCCCTCCTTTGACATTTTGTTCTCATTTCTTGCAGGACAGGGAAGAAGGCTTGGCCCAGAGCCGATTTTTAGATTCCAAGTTTGCTGGTGGCGAGTCAGGGCAGCACCAGGCACTGGCTTCAACAGCCGTGCCCAAGTGCCCAAATGTGCCTAACTGTTGGGGACAGCCCTTGGATCCTTTTCTCTCCTTTCTGTGTCTTCTAGCACAGAAACAAAAAAACCTCCCTTGAAACTGTTCATCATGCAATGCCTGGAAAGCTTGGATTATTTTATGCTTTCTCCCAGCTGAGGGCAATCTGCCCAGGATTTTATCAACATTTACTTCATCAGTACTTAGATTTCTATTCTCTAGTTGGCAATGTTCATACGCCAGATGCATTTGCCATTTAGTGCATCCTGCCAGGGTTAGAGAAATACGATCCGGGAATGAGATTAACCTGCCCTGATCACTGGGAGTGTACCTGTGGGGTTTGGTGCTTGCAGCTGGCACCTGGGATCTTTCCAGTGGTATGAGCCTGCCAGGCAGTGCGCGAAGAGGAAACTTGGAGCTGCAGCATGCARTCCTGCAAACCAGGCTGCTCTTAAACAGAAAGCAGAGGAAATGGGAAAACCTTCAGCCCAAATACAAAAATGGGCTGTGGGCACTGAGTTCTTCCACTGGGGTAGCAAAGCAGGGAGGTCAGTAGCTCCAGCTCCCCCAGATGGTAATGAGCTGGTAAGTAGAGAATTTAGTGGCATTTCATGGCTGTGTAAATGKAGTTACACTCAGTGTTTTGTCCGGTACCACAAAGCATAAGTCTATTTGCCTCTTGCCTGCTCCAGTTCTGCTTTGTGTTTTACCTGAAAAGAGACAATGTCTGCAATTGCAACTGAAACCCCTCTAGACAGAGATAACACATGCATGTACACACACCTGGTTCCCAGCCTTCCCCTCCACACAGGCACCGATCTCACCCGAATACCCTCAGATCATGTTCATTAGAAGAATAAAATCCACAGGGGTTTTTCCAGGATATAGGRGAAAGAAAAATAACCTTGAAAGGAAGACAATGTTGCTGGCATCCACCTGCCTTCTCCCCTGAGCTCTCCAAGGACATTACCAACCTCTCACCACCACACAGAGCATGGGGCACTGAGTGACAGCAAAGTCCCCTTTAATGGCAGATGTGGCCTTATATTAATGGCCTGTTTTGTAGTGTTTGCTTTATTCTTATTACTTTGCCACTTAAGAAGCAGAGTACCAGCTTTCCTAGTGATTAAGGCATTGCTCTCTCCTTTTCTCAGTTGCCTATCTGTTGAAGAACTAAGAATTTTACAAAATGCATTAACTAAAGCAAATTAAAAATGTCAAGGTGGAGTATTTTACTTAAAACAACTRTTCTGAGTGCCAGAAAACGTGGGGCCAAATCATCGTCAAGTCTGTCTTACCTGCTGCCCTACCAGAAGCATCACTTTCAGCTTCCACYCTCCCCAAAGCACTTGTGGGTCTGACAAGCCAGCAGGGACAGCGGTGGAGAGGAACATGTGTCCCATCCTCTGGCTGGGCAGATGGGCAGATAGGGGACTGGAAAGGGTGATTCTGAAATGAATGTGCAGAAATGGTTCATGCTGCTCCCCAGGGGAGAGGGATTTTGTCTGCTGCCTCTGTCTGCTCCTTTGAGGAGGGCAGCCTTCACCTCCTGAGGAAAGAACCCCATCTCTGCCCTTGGTGGGGCAGTGTCCRTGCTCTGACACGACAGAACACCTTCCAGCTCAGGATTCCCCGTGGCAGCACTGGACTTTTGGCTCAAAGAGGGCAGCAGTACCATTTGCTGTGCTATATACCAGGTATATACCATRCCCTGATGCTCCCCAGTGACAAAAGGGATGGATACGCGAGTTGCCGGTGACACGGGTGTGCAGCCTTGTCTGTGGCTGCCAGCTCTGGGAATGAGTGTAGATCAGTGCTGGAAGAGGATGCTTGATTGATGGCTGGGTGTTATGGGGTTACAGTAGATGTGTCGTGCCAGCTTCTGTGCAGCCAGTCCAGAAACCCAGGGATTTTATCAAAATGGCAGCTTACAACCATGCCTAAATAATAAAGGTGCTTGCTTACAAGCGCAGTGAACCCAGCCATTTCCTAATGCCAGCTCTTACATTTGCTTTCCACATTTGCATCTGTGGCTTGCCTGAGCTCTGCACGTTGGGGAATTTAAAAACAATCATTCGTATTTTTTTCCTTGTTTCTGAATGAACCAGGCTCCTGCAGAAAAATAGCAGGGGGGAATATATTTCTGTTCAGGGATATAGCATTCTAGTCAAGGCATTTGGAGAGTAAAAGCGTAAATGTATAAAGCTGTGAAGAGATAATACATGGGGAAATGACTTTTAAAATATAGAGGTAAAACCAGGATTACACTTTTCCAGAAGCAATTTGTAGACCGTGTGGCAATAAGAATTGGCACGGCAAGTGTGAATCTTGGCTATGCACATATAGATGCTATAGGGATCCCTGGCAAGCCATTTAAAACTAATGATTAAGGACACAACATGTTGGTGTGCAAACATGAAGCTTTGCATACATGCTCATGCACAAACACATGTATGTGCATGCACATATCTTCACAACCAGCTGGGTGTGATTATTCTTTGGTTTTCAGAAGGTTTGGAAATTTTGAAGCACTCTGATAATTTATGCTTACCTATGGGGTCTCAACCATTGGGGTGGCACCTGCTTTATTTTTTGTTGATGTCGATGTCAATAATTTATTTCAATGACCAGAGGGGACGTGCTATGCATTAATGATTAGTTACGTGCTCTATACATATTCAGATTTTGACTCCTGAGACCGTGCACATTTAGTTTGCCAAGAGATGCTGCTGTCTCTCCAGCAGGTATTATAAACTGAGGCAGAATTAAAGCAGCAAGAGGGGCATTGGGAGGATATCTCTGATAGCTGAGAAGGGCCAGGAACAGATCATAAACTGAACTTCACTAAAGCTGAAATGCACTGAGCACATTATCCCTCAATGAAAGGTTATTTAAAACTCAAGTCTTTGAGCGCAGAGGTCATAATGGGATCTATTATATTTCAGAGCCAAAATTGGGTTGCCAGGTTATAAACTCGCATTTCTGTCATGGTCCATTTGTTGCTGGCTAACCATCTCTTCAGCTATCAGYACTGCATTTTTAAAGGACAGTTTGGGAAATGCATGACTTGGGGGGAACCAGGGGTGCCAGGGAGTCAGTCTGGTTCAAGACCGACTCTTTCTTTCAAGACCGCACGGGAGGGAGCGCTGGGCCCACGGCATCGTCAGCTCAGAGGAGGCAAGGGAAGCACAGACGGAATTACTAACCACATCTCCCTCCATGACAAACTTGYTTCCCTTGTAAGAGGTGAGATACTTCTTCAAAGCACAAAGGAGAGGGGATAACTGGCAGGTGGGGCTCTGTTTGAGCATGCAGAGATTTCCTCCCCCTTCCCTGAGGTCTCTTTTTTTTTTTTTTTTGTGGTTGAGGCTGCCTTTGAAAGGCAGTAATGAGGTAGGAAATCTTCACACTCCTTTTTGGCATTGAAGGGTTGCTGAACAGGATTGATGCTGGATGGCTGGAAAGAGAAAGTCCAAAACAGGAGAAGTACTTGGGGGTAGTTTTTTTTTGTGGTGTACATGCAAATCATTTGATATGTGTGAATACATGGACAGCAAGCAGAGCAGGATCATTTACAAGTTTTCCCAAAYGATGGTTCTCGTTGCTGATCATCATTATGCAAACTTGGTTATTCTTGCTTCCGAAAGCCTATCTTCTTTAGGGTCTCTCTGGGATGATGTAAAGTTTTAATTGACAATATGGATTTCTAACTCAGCTAACACTAACAGTGCCCTTAAGACAAATCAGCACGGCATCGGCAGGAAGAAGTAATTCCCTTAGTGGAAGCTGCAAGGTGGTTTTTCCCTCTCCTGGGTGAGAGAAATTAAAATCTTCTCCCAGATTTGTTCCAAGAGACACGGTCTGTGCACAGGGCTGAGAGCTGGGACCCATAACCACTAATCCCAGATCTGGCAGACCCCCTTGGTGGCAAATCTCCCCAAGCTCCCTTTCAACACCTGTAAAATGGAGATAATGAGCCGACACCCTCCCTTCCTTGGGGTTGGCTGTGTTAGCTATGGTGTGCTGAACCGTGGGGGGCTGGTCCTGCAGGCACGCCTGTGTGCAGCCCTGATCTACGTGCTGGCATCTTGCTGCCATTTGGTTGGCATAAATATCCCACAACAGCACAGTGCTCCAGACGATCATGGGCAGGCATGTAGCAGTCATCCTTTGTTTTCTTTAAATGATTTCAAGCACCAAACAACATCTCTTTTCCTGGAGCTGCAGGCAAACCATTTGGCCTCCTGGCAGACAGCTTTCCTCACCCTCATGAGCCCTCTGCCATTTACTGGGTAGGCTCACATTGCAGTTTCTGCCCCATTTTCTCAAAATACTTCTTCTGGGGAGGGGAGGAGGGGAGGGTGTGCTCTCATTTTCTTTTATTTCGTTTTTTGAGCACAAGAGCTGGCAGAAGAGAGCTACCTCAGAGCAAGTGTGGCTGGTATAGAGCAATGGCCGTGGTGGGGATGCTTCCCGGCTGCACGGGCTGTGCGCCAGTGATTGAGATCGCTGTCAGAAAGGAAGCGGCGCTTTTGGAGGGGTTTTCATAAAGCACCCAGCAGAAACCAGCATGAAGTAACAAGAGATCTGGGAAATGCCAAAATGGYACTCAGAGTAAATCTTTTGTCCTTGGAGAGATTTTTTTAAAAAAACTCTTTTATATTGATAAACTGTCAAGGAGAGATATTTCTGATTTTCAGGCTGAAACAAAGCACAACGACTTGCRCTGTGGCCCTAATAGAGGCAGGCAGGTGAAAAGAGAAAGGAGGAAAGAGATGCTTGCTTGGCTGTCACCTCCGCACATTTCTCAGTGTGTCCATGGCCTGAGCAAGCTGTCACCTCTGCCCCACAGCCGCCACCATGGTGGCCTGCAGTGTCATGGGGAAATTGTCCTKGTGGCAGCCAAGGCCACCAGCCCTGGACACACGTGCGACCCTCACCAATGGTTCACTTCATCTCTGCTGCAAAAATGCCGAGAACACCGAGCAAGGCCACACCAATAGTAACAAAACCACGCTCCCCACCGCATCAATAAAGTGCTTTCTCCCCCGCTTTTCTTCCCAGAGAAAGTCATGCATGAAGCTGTGGCAGAGATGGCCCAGGCCACACCAGGGACTGGAATTTAAGAGAGCTGAATCCTACATCCACCTCCTGTCCCATTACTCCATCTTGGAGACAATGACATTGTGTCAGTCCCTCTTTCAGCTCTCCTGTTTTTTGGGTCGGGCTTGTTCTTATTGTTTGTACCATAGGTAGAACCAGGAGGGCTCCCAGTTCCCTGTGGTAGTAGTAGTTGCAGTAATAGTAAAAATAGTAATTATAATTATATTAAGAGATTGGGCTCTAGCCAAAACAAAATCCCTTTTCACACATTCCTATTTAGATGTGATCCATAAAACTGCGTTTTTATGTCAACACATTGGCAATGCTATAACCCGGAGGCTGGAATAGGCAAAGGCATAGCTATATGCATATTTGTTTTATATCAGCCCKTTTTTACACCAGTGTGTGTGTATAATTACATGGCACATAAGGATTTATTCTCCTGTGTTCACTGGGATGTGCATACATAGCAGTGTGCCATTTACACAGCAAATGTTAAATGACTTAGTTTGTTATTCTGAGTGGTGCACTGGTAGCCTAAGCTTTTTCTATCAGCTGCAAGGTGCTTGAACTCTTTTATGGCACCAGAAAGGATCACCAGGCCTATAATTTCACAGAGGCAAGGAATTGGCCCTTGCCACTTGTAGCTTCAAAAAAAAAAAAAAAAGAAAAGAGAAAAGACTAATTGCATGAGGTGCTACATTTCCCTCCTCTGATGTGGCATCTCCCATAGCAGCAGATTGTCTCTCTGGCTCATCCAACCCTGGAGTCAGGTGGTTGTCAAGAACTGACATTTTCCCCTCTGGTATTTTGGCTCTAGGTCTCTAGGTTGGAGACCACAGTTTTCAGCACCTGCTAATAATTTTTTTAACAGATGATAGMAAGGAAAATTTCCAAATGCAGCAGATACAATCTGCTGTTGCCTGGGTCAAGAATGGACCACAGGGTTCYTTTGCCCTAGAGATGGGGGGCTAATGATGTCCATGGTTTCAGCAATGTTGCYGTGTTCCCCTAGGATGATGGTTGGTGCTGCAGCTTTGCAGTTTTGTGTGTGAGCATGCTGTGTGAGAGCTCTCCTCTTCCATCTGTAACAGTGACCAGCTCCTCCACCASTATGGGAAGGAAAACCCACACTGGCAAGAGCTGTAATTTGCATTATTTCAAACAAACTTTCATTTAAAATCCAAAGGAAACATTGAACTAATTCAATATATGCAGGTTCAAATTGCAGCACCACTGGGGTAAGAATTCAGATGCTCTGTTCCTTGCAGGGATCGTGTCTAAAACAATTCTTGGCATAAAACCCTGCTTCARTACTTCTGGCAGCTCTCTGTCCCATGACTTCCGCCACCCTTTGCTAAGCAAGCCCCTTGTCCCCTTCCCTCTGTTTTTCTTGTGATAGTGTGTGTATTTTAATTCAATATAACTATTTGTTCTCACAGCCTACCCTGGCCAGCAGGAAGTAATGGGACCTCTGAACGGCTCTTGCAAGGCAAGGGAAATAAATAAAAGACAAGGAAATTGAAAGAATAACAAAGAACATACCATCCAGGGCGGGTTTCCACTAGGCTCAGGGGGCAAATGACAACAGGCATGGAAGCCTGTAGATGAGACAAAATGTCTCGTAAGATTTTTGTCAATCTCTGATGACACTGGTTGGAAATAAATGTGTCTTTTTGTCTTTTTTTGCTGAGTCTTAAACTGATACAAGGTGGAAATCAGGAGAAATGTGAAGGATGAATGTTTGCAGAGTGCATATTACAGCTGGGTCTTCTTCCACTGCCTTTTCCAGTRTGTATGCATGTAACTACAAACACGCATCTATAACGTTAGCCAGTCTCTGTGCTGGTATGGGAAAGATGCATTGCCTTCCTCATCCCAGACCACTTGTGATGGGCACACACGCTTTTCCTTCATTTGCATTCAGAATTACCTTTAGGCTCCCTTTCACAAACGAATTATACTCAAACATACCCATCATAGGGTCAGAGTCAAAAGTGAAATCCGAGGTGAATGTTATTCCCCTCCCCTCCTCCACTGCTTTATTTATTTATTTATTTATTTTTAAATGCTTGTAATACGTTTTTTTTAGGTTTGGAAATTGTTTTCCTGCCAATGTTTTCCAGTTCCATGTGGCAAACATTTCTCTTTCCAGTGGAGCAGAAGCCAACATGGCTGCCTYCAGCATGCATTGGTTTTGTGTATCCTGTCATCTTTTTCCTAGATGAAGTGAACAGTCCCGAGATCTGTTTTGCATCCCCCTAATCCTCTTGTGTGTCAACCCTCAGTTTTAGTACATCATGCATAAACCTGAGGCAAAACTCTGTCTACTTTTCTTTCTTGTAAATATGATTTTGRGGACATTGCTTGTTTTATGAGAACTATGAAACCTTTTCCAACTTTTCCCTGTACCTTTTCAAGCTTGGCTATAATAAAAAACGTGACTTGATACCCAAAACACAGAATGCCACAGGATTGGGTCTGAGTGAAGACTCATCTTAAGTGCTCAGGTCTCAGTAAATGGATYATTTGTCCTAATTGTTGATCATGGGAACATTCTGTAAAGACTCTGGCCTTTACAAAGCACAGATCAGTGTTGGTGCAGGGTCTGAGACAGTGCATTGGGCTGGGGTATTTCACTGTCCCTTACATATGGACCAGGTGAGGAGGCTGAAGGTGCACTGGAAGTGTCAGTGCATACCCTCATCATTTTCACTTGGAGCCCAGCACACACCCACTTGGAGAATGGATTCCTGGCTTGGGGGCCATTATTCATTCCGAACTACTGTAGTTGTTCTTAAGTAACAAAAGCACAGAGCATAAGGGAAAGGAACTCCAAGACAGGCAGGGTTTTTTTGCCAGTGCATCTTAAATGTTTCTGTCAGCTGTTCTTACATTCATATTCCTTCTTTCAAATACAATTTGTAAAATCAGTAACTATAATAATCAATCAATAGCAGTTGTATGTGTTTGTTAATATATAGGGCTATGCACCACTTCCAGATAAAATCCATGGTTATAGATGAGTATTATCCTGAAACACATGTGTGTCGTTTAGCTGTGGAGAAGTAAGTCCCAGTCGATGGGAACTTGGGTAATRAACTGGAGATTAATGCATGTTTTCTGTCATATGTCTGCTTGTGTCTATTAGGGGCCCTAATTATGGAGCAGTAGCTCCAGGTCCTAAGGAAGTATGTTAGATGGGTTCTCTCTYCTTTCCACTTCCTTTTCATATTTTGTATTCTGGACAAAAACAATTATAATGTTGTCCATATATTGCTCCTTTTTTTCATGSAGTATGAGCATTGCAGTCTCTGCTGAAGAGTTTTTAGCCATTTCTACGGTTATATTAAAAAAAAAAACAACCCTCTTTGCTTCACATGAATATCTCCTTAGAACTGAACCTTTAATATGGTGTGAGTTTTCCAAGCATTGAATGGGGTGGTCATGGGTAGATTTTTGCATGCTAARTAAGAGTAGATGTAAAATGAAACAAGATTTCAGCTCATAGCAGAGACTAAGTGCCAGACTTCAAAACCTGTATTCTGGGATATGTTTAAAGTTTTGCTTTACTCTTTATGATATCATTGCTTACTRTGTTGTCAACAGATTTGTTCCTGCTGTACCTCTGCCCTTATGATACATGTACTGATGACTGCTTAACTCTTGCCAGAGCGTGTCTCCCATATTGTGAATAAATTCCAGCTTGAAGTTGCCACATTTTGCTCCCATTGAGGAATCACTGTTTTATTCATTATGGTGTTGCTATGGTTCTGCCATGGTGGACTTTGAGTGTGATTCTGTTACTCTCAGCAAGTASATGAAAAAATCACGGTGTCTTGTCCCCTGATCTGTCACCTGTAAATCAAAAAATATGATTTGACATGTAGCTATAGATATTTGGCATATCTATAGTCAGATAACTGCCAAAGACATATGCCAGTTGGGACAAGCCCCAAATGATTTTGAAAAATAGCTGACAGGCCCATGGTCACTCAGGGCAGAATGTGYCCCTGCAATTCCATTCAAATAAATCCAGCAATGCCTCCAAAAGCGACTGTTGCTTCACATCTGCCCTCTCTTTTGGGGCTACTATTTTTTTTTTATCAGTGGATTAGACACCATAACAGGCTAGTAGTCCTGACCATTGCAGAGATTTGTTCCATGGCCAGCTGGGATCTTGGATCTGTGGCACTGAAGGTTTCCATATGCTGGGAGACCCACTGGGTGCAGCATGAAGACAAAGGCTGGTACTGGTGGCGATTATCAGAGAGCTTTTGTTTTCACAACACATTTCAGGGAAAGGATGAGGCAGGATAGGGAATGAAAGGACAGGCAAAGACCAGACAGSCTGGATGTCTCTTCTAGACCTCTAGCAAAGACTGTGAGACATATGCACCTTGGCAGATAGCTGCAGACAAGGAGCACAGAGAAGTCCACCGAGAAGCAAGGGAAAGAAATGAATACAAGCCATCCTACACTAACCTCGAGCTCTGATTGAAGCCAGGTCATTTCTGCAGTCCTTACCCAACCCAGACTCTCCCTGGACCAGCAAGACTTTGGTCTCTGTATAGACTACAGATTTTGGGCTCTGACATACCCTGTGGTGGCAGGTTTCTGCAAAAAAACTGATGGTGCAAGGCCATTGCTCGGGGCTTTGCCAGCAGAGAGAGAGCACAGGGGGAAGGGATATTTCCAAATGAGAATTTTTTTTTTTTTTTAAATGAGTGATTTGTTGGCTTCAGGCAAATGGCAGAAGGTTTTACTGAAAAGGTTTCTTTATGGGATTGTGGTTTAGCTTGGGGTAGCTTAGAGAAGTCTGTAAACCCCAGGAGCTCAAGGAGTTTGACAGGTTTGACAGGCCTTCCTGCTACTTATGAACAGGAGGCTGGAGCAAGTGCTCTTGAGATCCCCTCCCTGTTTTCCATCAAAGCATGCTGGCAAGCCAGAGGAGGAGAGAAAGTGTTTTCCTCCCCCRTTTTATTTTCTTATTTAAAGACCATCTTAGAAATATTTGTTTCAGAGTCTTTAAAACTTYGTATTTTTTGGGCTTCTCTCAATACAAAATTCCTGTCCACTTTTCTAGRCTTTGGATTAGACCCTTCCATGGAGCGTTGAGCACCTTAAAATCATTACAGCAATAATCATTAGCGACACACCAAAATCTGGCATACATCACCGCTAAAGAACAGCTTTTTGTGTCCACTTCAGTGTACCATGCTTCAAACACTGCCTTGTCCCAAAGCAAGAAAATAATGAAAATAATKAAAATTATAAAAATGATGAATGAAAGTAATTGAAGTAAAGAAAATTACTGTAGAGCTGTATGTGTGTCACATGCAATGATAGCGAGGGCTGCAGGTCCCGGTGCTGACAGGGACAAGAGCCCTCTTTACTCTCCCTGGGTCAACCTATGCCTCCACCCCACCCCTGATCCTTCTCAGGAAAGGGAGTGAGTGCTTCTAATTAACATCACATACTTGCCAAGTTTGCAAAGCAAAGGGCTTGGGTTTCTGCTGTAACAGCAGTGGCTGCTGCTGCAATACTTGAGCCGTCACTGGTCAAAGAGCTGTTGCAGTGTTTGAGCTGGGGGTCACTGCCCTGAAAARGGAAAGCCTGGAAAGAATCAGCAATTCGTGAAAAACGTACACACAAGGAGGAATTTCCTATTTCTTTGAATGATAGTAATTTAATTTTAAAAGAAATCCAGTGACAACTTACTAGGAAATAGATGCCATTTTGAAAATCTCTGTGGTAAAAATGTGCTTAGCTGAAAATCAGCTGAATTCTTCTTACACTACTTTCTAAACATGCCTCAGTTCCTAACCCAGCCCTAAGCTTGGGAAACTGAAATGAGCTCTGGTAACATGAACAGAATGCTTAGGGCAGAATAAACTCAAGAGATTAAGTTAAATTTGCCTGCTGAAGAAAGTTTCTAAGCTTTATCGAACATAGAAGCTGGAGAAAACTCTGAAGCCAGCATGTGAGCCTGATAATATCTTCCACAAAATCTTCCAGCCACAAGGAGCTCCTCAGACCTGGGGAAGTCTCCCACCTCCTGAAGAGAAGGAGCAGCTTAGCTGTAGAGGCCAGCCTGTAATTCCATAGCCTTATCCCTAGTAGCACCTGACCAGCCCCCTTATCCAGCTGGCCCAGCTGGGAGGCTCATGGCCAAGCCACTCTATTCAACACCAACTCAAAAAGTAGGAAATTATAATTCCATAGGCAAAGCACCAGAGAAGGCTAGCTGGACTGAAGGAAGAAAAGCAAGCCCTTCAAGCGTAAATCCTCCAGCTCTATTCTACTTTTTCCATTTTCTTTTTTTAAAAATATTTTTAAAAATTATGCTTATTGAAGTCTTTTAATACAATTGTGTGTATTAGCCTTTTAATTCTAATACAAAGGCAGTTCCAGTTTTTTGTGCTTACTGTGGTGGACTGTGTCCTACCATTCTCAAGTATTTTCATAGAACAAGTATTTCATCCCCCTTCTTGATAGAGAGTCATGAAATCTTTGGGTTTCTTTCACGTCATCTAGGCATTTACCTGCTTTCTTCAGTTAGGGCATTAAACAGCTGTTTACAACTGTATGAAACCCTCCAGGAGATGTGGGAATTTCCCTATGGATCCCAGACTGGGATTTGGGGTGTGCCTCCCCTTGTAGTCCTTGCCCATGAGGCAAGGACTCACAGTCCCTGTGCTGGTGACTGCCCTTTGCTCGAGTAAGGGATGTCCAACATCGCTTTTCAATTTGAACTCAGTTCCCACCCCACAACTCATTTTTATTTTACTGGGATACCAGTGAAGCTGTAGCTCAGTAACTGATGTTAAGAGGAACTTTTAACACCTCAACAGCAAATGGAGGAGAATGTTTCCCATTAGTGGCTGAGGAAGTAGTGCTCCTGTAACTTCAGCCTTGAAAGCTAATGAAGCTCAGATTGTGACTGTGGCCTTTGATGTRGAGATGCCTGAGGTCAGCGCAGCTTTCAGAGGTGCCAGTGCTATGCTGTGTCACTGCACTCGTCTGGGCGAGGRCCCAATAACTCTAATCCTGTAATCATGTTTCTGTAAGCAACAGCATTTATGGTGCAGATAGAGGGGGATAGCTGCAGCCGTAATTAAATCAGGGATACGCTGCAGAGGAGAAGCTAATCCAACCCTGTAATATTTCCAGTAGARGAAGTCACAGCCAACGATGGCAGTAAATAAGTAGCAAAATACTGGAATCAGTGTAGGGAGAGGGTGTGGGGATTAAAATGCCATGTTTGGCCATCTAATCCACCTCGCTGCCAGGACCCTCATTCTGCCAGGGGAGTGRTGTTAACACACTGGCAAAAGTCAGGAAATTCAAAGCTGTGCCTTGATACTGCACCTTTGGCTCCACTAATACATGGGCAGGGAGGCTAAAAGCACCCTCTGATGMGTTTGGCACAGCTAGATTTGARTTTAATCCTTCTCTTTGGCCGTTTYGCAACCTCAGGCCACATACTAYGTATTTCAYGTCTTCTAATRTAGGCTGTTTTCTCCCAAGTGTGTGTGAATTGTTGGGAAATCACAATGGTGTATTCCACTCTAGTGGGGGGGAAACACACATTTGAGTAAATTGGTTTATCCAGGATARCGTCCAAAGAGCTGTTTTACTGTTTTACTAATCAGTAAGGGTATAGACATTTATGTTATTTTATTTTGCACAATCCTCTTAACTCCATTATAGATACATCTCTTCCTATGTGCAAATCAGAGGTCTTTTGTACCCTCAATTTTCAAAGAGGAGAAAAAAATGGGAGTACTCGGTATATCCCTTTTTGGTGTGGGTATCTCTAACTTTGGTGGGGATTCTGTGTGCAGAATTGGTGGTGAAGAATCCACTCTGTGAATCAAGGAATAAAGAACAGTGATGGTTTAAAGAAAATCTAATATCAGGCTGCAGACYGCAGTTGCGTTACTCACAAATGCACTCATGCTCATGCACAAACAGATTAATATATAGTATGTATGTATATATGTAAAGAAATATACATTCACGTATTTTCTTTAGCTCCCTTAGCTCAGTGCCTGAAAGTTCATTTGTGGGCATCCTGATTCTTGATATATTATCTGTAAACAGAGGGCCAGGGGACTGGAGTATTTCCTTGACTTCAATGGATGATGAGGCCTCAAGCTGTGAACTCAGATTGGGACCTCTAAGCATCCTGCTGCTACCTAACAGCTTGCTGAAAAATGACATAATTTGTGACATCAGCAATATGCTGCTTTAATAGAGGTTTATAAAATGGTTTCCACCCTTGTTTGTTGTGACAAAACATCTATATTTACTAAACCTGAGGCGGCTCCCTCTTGTATTCCTCACACACCTTGCGTCCTTTGTACTTTTTTGGCATCTGTGGCTGTAAAGTCCCAGTGTATGAAGAGTGATAGGGAACCATTCAGCAACATCTGTGTGAGAAATCCCACCCCACCAGGGCCAGGGAAGATGGCACTGTTTGGAAGAACAGTGGCTGCCAGCGGGAGGCTCAGCAATGCAGATTTTAATGTGGAGATTTAATTTCAAATACAATTCGCAGTTCGTATGCACTGGAAAAATGTTTATGACCACCTGGATGTCCAGGACATTGTTTTGGATGAAGTAAATTTCAATTTGGACAATTGCTGCTTTTAAAGCATTTCACAGCTTTGTAAACAAGATGTTTTATGTAATTCTAATGGTAACAGTGAAGAACACACCAACTTAAAAATCGCCTAAAATAATGCCAAAGAAAACCTGGCAACCTTGAATAGCAAGACCTTAGTCTGAAATTGATTCAAATGTGAGAATTCCAATGACTTTTGCAAATGTTCCATTTTATAAAACAATAAGAAAATAATGATTTGCCTCTGGAGTAAATTTGTTTTAAGATAAAATGCAAATTAAAACCCTTCATATTTTAAAGAATATAAACATCATCAGAACCTGACCAACARTAGGAGCAGTGTGCTTTAACTTAAAAGAGGTGATGCTCTGGAGCCACTGCTGTGTCATGGTGCATGAAACAAAATCAGTACCTGYCAGACAACACCCAGGGGGTCACAACTGCCTGGTCACATCTTCAGCATCTGCTGAGATTCCTGCTTGGAGAGAGGCTTGACCCACCCATGGGAGAGGAGTCTCACACATGGCTCCTTATAAATGGTAAGGGAAYGTATCTCAGAAGAGAGATGATCTCTGCAAGTGAATGCATGGTGGATAAGGCATGGTACCTCCCTCTTCAGAAGATCATAATCTGGATTTTCCAGCCCACCACAGTCTRCTCCCTGGAGCAAAGGTGCACTGAGTTAAAAAAAACTTTTGATAAATCAGGGAAACCCCACGCAAAAATACAGAGACTTCTTTATCTCTCTAAATAATACTGTTGAATGTCTTCCTCGCAGAAAGCAAGAAAGCAAGAAAGCAAGAAAGACAGAAAGAAAGAAAGCAAGAAAGCAAGAAAGCAAGAAAGCAAGAAAGAAAGAAAGAAAGAAAGAAAGAAAGAAAGAAAGAAAGAAAGAAAGAAAGAGAAATATAATTTCAAAAGAGGAAGTTGCTCATTAGTGGAGATATTTAGGCAGCAAATTAAGGTGCAAGCGTGGCTTGAAAAAATATAGGCGCAGGAAAGGAAATTCCATACTTTTCCCTTGTTCATTTTCTAAGATAACTGTTTCTCCTCTGTTGTTGTTCCATCTCAGTACATTTTATAGCATAAAAAAGTTGCTACAGTATTAAGAAAAAAAACAAAAAACCAACAACAGAAACCTAGAAAGTGGACACCCAGTCTACCCCCTCACAAAGTCCCTATGCCAGATGCTTCCCTAGCCTGCCTTTTTTAGAGAAACCTCATCCCTTTCCTTAAGCAAATCATCTTGTTGTGCAACTAGTCTTCATCTAGATTATTTTTTGTTTTACAAATAGTGAAGATGCTCATGGATGCTGAGAACAAGGGATGACTCCACTAAAGGGTATGAGACRATAGCAGGTATCTGTCCCCTCCATCCCTATTCCTCAGCCATTTCTCAGCCACTGTGTACCAGTAATTCCCCCATCTCCTCAGCCATACCTCTGTTWAAATTTGCTTTGCAAGTTGTGTTACAACTTGCCCTCTACTTTTACTTGTAGTTGGTTCTTTGTTCAGGTGGGTAACTGGATGCACCAGAGAAGCAGTGTAAGGCTTTCCACAGACAGCTCTGGAGAAAAACCACCTCGATGAGCTTTTACCATGGGAGAAGATGGTTTGCCAGCTATTCCAAGGCTGAATGGGTGGCRTGAATGGAAGAGGAGCTGTAAAGGCAGAACTCAGTGGGTTCTGCCAGGTTCTCTTCAAATGCCATCAGGAGCCTCAGGGATGCAAAGAGGAGCACGCTGAACTCACAATGCACTTGGGCTTCAGCCCTGCATTTACTTCTGTGGTAACAGACGTGAAATATGGTGTTGAAGCAAAAAAAAAATTCTGCTTTTGCCCATAACAGTGAATTGTACCTTTGCTCTCTGCTGATTTCTGCCCTGGTTTTATGCACAGTGACTGTATCCGGAGGGAAAGCCATGGCTTCTATTTTCATACTTGGTTCTCACATGAAATAATGCGGGGAGAGGAGGAGGGGGGAAGATGCAGCTGCAAAAACAGTCAGTGAAACATAAAAATCCCTATTGTTTTGCTGTAGTTCTCGGTGCCCTTCAACTTCTGGGCACAGACAAGGCCTCCCCCTGCTCAGGTTCAATACGCAGGGGAGCCTTGAGGCTCAGAACTGCCTTCCTACTTTTCCTAAGCCTTGCTGTCAATTGTGCTTTTGTTCACAGAAAAAAAAAATAGCCCAATGCATGCTAATTTATAGCCAGGGAAGCAATTAAAAAAAAGTTTATTATCCTTTCCCCCCTGCCTCTCAAATGGAGTGTTACAGCAGCAGGGTTTTTTGGTAAACTTGACACAAACTGATGTCAGTGATGGGGGAGCAAGACCAGGAAGTAAGCACACAGATCTTTACATCTTCCCTCCATATAAAATGGRACAGCCTTCCAATTTTCTGTCTGCCTGTACCCAGGAATGTGCATACTTTTGGGAAACCTAGGCATAAAGACATACTTATTTCCTTAGGCTTTGGCAGTAAATGTGCACTGTACACATCTCCCTCACATAGCCACTTTAACAAATGCTTGATAAGCATTAAAAAAGAATTGTCTATTACAGCCGCAATGTAGAGACATATTTACCTTCTATTACTGAACTTACKGTGTGCCTTTTTCTGCAAGTTAAGGCATATTCTTAATATTCAACAAAWTGTTAGACACCAGTTAGTCCATATGGTGAAGTTATCCCTGCTTGCCTCTGGTTTTTGTAACTCTTTGCAAAACCTCAGAACTTCACCAATAGAGATTTTGCCATTAGCACAGGACTGGCYWWTYYTTYMRGRRGGRMYKKKTTTTTTKKTTTTTTTTTYCCAAACCGATTGTAAAGAAAGCAGTAGATGTCTCTACCAACTACATATTTTAAGTGGTCTCTGAGTGGAGTCATGATGTGGAGTTGAAAGTGCCTGAACGCTTTCAGATGAGCAGGTAGCTTTCAGAAGTCACACAAGTCCCGAGGTCAAGGCACAGCACTGCCACAGGGCAGGGAGGGATGGGCAGCCTCTGCAGGGTGAGATGGCTTTGAGGCATCCCAGCTCCTCCCTGCACTCCCTCCAAGCACCACAGACCTGGGGGAACTTCTTCCAGTAGTTTAAAGCAGAACAAACCCTTCACTGGTGACTCAGGTGCTGGTGATTGAAGAGAGTGGGAGTGATTTTGTCCCCTGGCTCTCAGTAATACCAGTGATATAACCAGATAGCTCTTGTACTGCCACTGGTTTCCCACTCATCTTGCAAGCATTTAATTCTGTATTATACAAACAGAGGACTCTTGGTGACAAACCTAGGGGCAGGGCTGTGTGTGATGGTCAGGTTTGCAGTCGTACATGCACTACTGACTATATCTGAACTGCATTTTTAGGCAGGGCAGGASATGGAGAATTGATATGAAGCATTTCCAGTGACATCCCATAGAACAGCAGACCTGCACAAACACAGCTAATAAATTAGGGACTAGTGCAAAAACAAGYCTGGAATGAAGTCAGGTATCTGGAAGCCTAGACCAGGTCTTCCCAGCAGCATGAACATCTGCCACAAATTCTAGGCTATTGAAGTCATGTCTTACATAGAGACAACGTTTTTACCTTCAGCAAGGCTCAGTTCAGAAAATTCTTAACTGGTGTATGTGCTTGATAGCTTCAATAACATTAGCAGTACTAGAAGTAGAATTCTAACCATAAGATCCAAAACTACATGGAGCCACATTTCAAATTGCAGAGGCTCAAGAAGGTAGCACAGGCATTTCCCACCAGGATGATCAGCTTCAAATGAAGCCAGCAGGCAGTGGCCACCTACACAGCTTTAGAAACAGGGGGCTCTTCCACTTCTGAAGACATCATTTTGAGCAGCACCTTATGGCATTTGCTTTGMTATCACCCATTGGGAGCTTCAGACTTACTTGGGGGAGCAATAACCCTGCACCCAGTGAGGCTATCTGATCTCTGCCCYGCTTGCACTGTGAGCACACCCAGCACATATCCACTGCACATCCCATTCCCTGCACCCAGTGTGAGGAGGAAAGCCCCCATTCTGGTCTCTAATGAAGGGATGCTGTGGGCATGAGGGTGGCAGGAGGAGACCGTGTCTGTGGCAGAGTAATGAATATGATTAAATCACTCTTCCTTCTTCTGCCTTCTTTCCCTTTTCCCTTCCCACCTTTCCTTTCTCCTCGGTGTCCAAGTCCCCTGGTAGCAGTCCAGGAAGGTGTGGGACTGTCTCGATCCCTGTGAGGCTGGGGGATGCCCTT